>NC_139226.1:96765673-97318173 GCF_055691185.1 Crinia signifera | reverse complement strand
TTATTATTTTCCCCATCAGACAGCTGTAACTCAATTTATTTCTTCCTCTGAATAAAAATACCCACCACCATCAGTGGCATCAGTGGCCTGGAACTCGGATCCATTATTAACTCTAATAGGCACAGGTTACTACTATATGTGCCAAAACTTGTGCCCATGCAATATATTCAGGAGGTTAGAGCCCTGGCCAGGGGCCCCAATTCATCACTCCTGCTAAAGTCTGATAAACCTAATCCATGTACTGTACTAACCATTATTGGCAAGTACTAAATGCATTCATTTAATAGTAACATAATCATGGCGCAATGACGTCATGGAAAACATGATTTGCGTGATGTCACGAAATGACATCATGCAAACAGGATTTTCATGATGTCGTGAATGACATCATGCAAACGTGATTTTCATTATGTCATAAAATGACATCATGCAAACAATTCCTGTGCAATGACATCATGCAAACGTGATTTTCAAGATGTCATGAAATGACATCATGCAAACAAGTTATTCTTGTGCAATGACATCATGCAAACAAGTTATTCTTGTGCAATGACATCATGCAAACAAGTTATTCTTGTGCAATGACATCATGCAAACAAGTTATTCTTGTGCAGTAAAACCTGGCAATATTAACTGCAGAGAGGAGGCTAAAGTTACAGACCAGAGGAAGCAGGATGGAAATGGGTGTCAGTGGGGACCCACTGGAAAATTCCATTCAACAAGAAAAGAGAAAACCAGAAGAAGCCTGCAGCGAGGAGAATTGCAGAACCGCCCCCTTACCCCCAGTATAATGTGAGTCCTGGCAGATCCCCTATGTACTAACCCAGGCCTGGTCTGCATGGAAAAGCTGTGCAATATTACCCTTCTATATATATTTTACATTAAATATGATTACCCATACATTAAAGGCACGTGTCCCGGGCCCAGGGTAATCTCTGATGATCAAACAGGGCCCGGGGAATTTCTATAGAGTCCCCCTCTAGTTGTTTAAGGCTCTTGGTTTGGTTTGGGAGACAATGGGCCAGCCCCCAACCCCACATTTGATGTGAGGAGATGAACAGAGGGAGAAGGGCTTATTAACATCATATTGTGTTACTCACGGACTGAATGCAGCTAATAAAAGGGAGAGTAGATTTATCGCTACATTGTTAGTAAATGCTTCTTTTTGTGGTTTGGCTTTGGAAGAAGCAGCCTGAAGTAAGGACAAAGGGATCTAAGCTTCATTCTTATACATGAGGGCCGGACAATTGTCCTGCTTCAGTCCTCAAACATCTGTCCTGCAATTCACCCACTTCACATCGCTTACCATGACAAAGGGAGGCTGTAATAATAAGGCACTGTCCAGGAACAACGCTGTCACTCCCTACAGAGGAGAGTACCACCTCTCTGCATAGCCCTGCCCACACCACGTCACACCTCAGCACAATTATGTTTGCTGCCTTGTAACAGTAGCCAAGGCTTTAATACTTGCAACGTTCTCACATATACAGTACATGGCTACAAAGGTTGTAGAGATAAATGCTTACCAAACTGCCATATTACAGGTGGTGTCTGAAAAATGACAGGAGCTGATTGGGTGGTACTTCATCTCCTGTAGGTCGACATGGCTAAGGTCATCAGGGTTGGAAGGTCGACAATTAGGTCGACAATGGCTAGGTCTACAGTCATACTAGCACTGTGGCCCCATGATTAGTCTGCAGCCGCTCAGCACTTACTTGATTCGATTTATCTGTGTTGAGTTTGTATGGTCTCCACTTGCTTGGCTTTCCTCCCACAATTCAAAAGCCTAATGATAGTGTAGGTAGCCTCTGAGAAGAAAATGTAACGTTACTGTATATACATGTAGATGGTAGAGAATATAGATTGTAAGCTCCATGGGGCAGGGACTGGTGTGAGGGTCTATATAATCTCTGTGTATTATGCCAGCGCTATATAAAGTACTATACGTTTGGGACAAGAACCTGCTATGAGAGGCGACTTCCTATGCCGCTGTCTCGTCATTGCAGCAGCAACTTTACCCCCTTTGTTTTTGACTGAAATGACCCCAATTTGTGTTGGGCGATGTGGGTCAGATCCAGCGGAGGCCCCAGAGGTGGCGCAGCAGCACAGTCCAAGATTCAAATCCGCGAGACACACCCACTGCCAGTGACTTCCATCCAGCGTGTAGGCTGGCAGTTGGCCATGTCGCCGTGCTTGCAGTGTGTCTCTATGGAGCATATATGGGCCCATTTACTATAGGGTCGCAAATGCAATGCAATATGGGCGGGATCTACTGTTTAGACTGACTTTTTTTTTCCAAAGGGGAGAAAAATCATTCGATGGTCGGAGACCATCGAATGATTTCTCTCCCCTATGGCTGCATGCAAGGGGATGTGCTCGCAGGTTGAGCAGCATTTATGGGCTCGCTAAGCAGCGTATGTATGCCATGCTGAATCAGGCCCATAGCACAGACTCCAGGATGGTTTAGTGACTCATCTGATTGTTACCCTGACATCACTCATCAGTGACAGAGAGTCAGGAGAGTGGGTGGAAGCTGTGTGTCTCCTCACATAATAGCGTGTGTAGTCCCTTGGCTCAATGCACTGAGTTATGCACAATGGCGCCTTTGTGCCACCTTAACTAACACGTCCTTTGTTAATGTAACTTTCCTAGACCAAAAAGTTAAAGGCCAAATGCATTGAGAATTCGGAGGTATTCTCTCTGTGTGACAACACAATGAAAGTTTCCCTGTAAGAGAATTACTCATCCTGAAATGTTTTCTTATGCCCCATACACAGCGCACCATAACACCAGAAGCTTATTCTAGATAATAATATGGATGTGATTTATCAAAGCCGGGAGGAAAATACAGCAGGGAGAGAGATAAAGGACCCTATTCTGGTTACGGCGGCCGTGCGTACTTACATTCCGTATCAGCGTACGTTTGCCGTACGCGGCCGTTGAGCGAAAGTCCACCCACAAAACAGCCGCATACGTACGGGCACAAACACCGACAAAGTAGAATGGCGTACAATTGAGCGTACGCCAACGTACACGGACGGATCACCCCTTAGACTCCGACAACTGGCGTACAACAGAGCGTACGCCACAGTTTACGGACATCTCTCGTCCGTCTTCCCACCGACTTCTTGCGGCTATCTGAGCGTACGCCACCGTGCACGGACGGGTCTCTATTGTTTTCAATGGAAAACTCAGCGTATGTCACCGATTGTGAGAGTAAGCGTACGTCCGTGCACGCTGGCATACCCTTCACATATATGAACCTGCTAATCTAGCCTTTCAACTATGATTAAGCCAATTAAATGAATTATTCTAATTGTTCATCAATTATTGTTTTCTATTACCTCAATTGTCTACCTTAATAAACACCCTAATAAAAATACATTTTAACTAAATAGTGGCCATGGCCTTAAAACATTGCTGAAACATCCTTGTAGCTGTTAGATGTGGTTTATGTATTTTTATCATAATTAAAAAAACTATGTTTGTATAAGAGTGAAAAGGTTGACACATGTCGACGTGTGTAGATTGAGTGTGCTGCTGTGTAAAGTATAGGAAAACACGTAGTGATTGTGTACAAATGTTTTAGAAATACCTACCTTAGCATATATAAGCTGATCTTAAAAAGAATCTTAACTAAAATGAAACCAACCTTTACATGTAGAGAAGGGTAGAAAGATAAGCTTCCAATGTGTTTGAGGGCTGTGTGTGGCTTGCAGTGAAATAATGGTTTGGACTTAATAGACTGCAGCATTGCTTATTACATTCAGGTGTATGTGTTTGAGTAGTAATCAGCGTTAATTAGCAGACACAGGCGTCCACTCTCATGCGATATCTGTAGGGGTGGTCTGAGGTGGCGGTTGGCGTCCGCCTGTTTTGTGTCCGAAATGAACGGTGCTTTCTCAGATCGAGCGGTAGTAGCAGCATACATTTTTTGTGCACACCCCCGTGTACGCCCATGTTTACGCCCAGTTTCCCTCATTATTTTGGCCGCTCCCCTCAACACGCCCCTATGCCGCCCACAGTGACCGTACTCTTGCGGACATGTTTTTTCGCATGGAAAGACCCGTCCGTGAGCGTTGTGGAGTCGTCGTGCCTGCGCATTGCGGAAGGTACGCATGTGCAGATAAAAAAAAAACCAGGAACGTACGCTTATGGCCCAGCCGCCCGAACCAGAATAACCTCCAAAGTCACAGACAATCAGCTCATGTCATTTGTCAAACACAGCAAGTAAATTCACAGTTAAGTGCTGATTGGTTAAGTCGTTTTTCCAAGCTTTGATAAATGTACCCCAATTCTGATGACGCGGGGTTCAGAACACATTTAGGGGAAATCCCTCTAGACTGCAAATTATTTATCTTTAACCCTTTGAGTGCCATCTTCTCTGTGAGAGATGCACAAAATATCCACAAAAAATGCCAGCGTCACTCACATTTGTTATATAAATTCAAATATAAAATTTGTAAAGTTTATTATATTTCCTATATAAGGAAAACATTACAGGTCATTATGTTAAGTAAAAAATGTTTGCTTGCCAATTTTCACACCTATTTTGTCAAATTCAATTGGCATTTCAAGGGGTTAAAATCCTATGATATTTGAATTTCAAAATCATTAAGAAATAGCTAATATTTCACCAACAAAACAATAATATAACTTTGTAATAGGAACGAGGACCCCAGAGCAAAAGTCTAAACAATAGACTGTAAGCTCTTTGGAGCAGGGTCCTCTTCCCCCCGTTCTCACAGCATACAGCATTTAAATTACATCTCTCTTAAGGCCCCCATACACTATGCGATTTTGGGCCGATTCCACGCGATTTCGGCAAAATCGTATGTGTGTGACATTTGATCTGACCCGATGCGCGGTCCCGTGCGCATCTGATCAGATCAGGAGGTCGGACGTGCAGAAGGTACGATGATGTCCGACCTCCTCCAGCGGGGGGGTGGGGGTGTACCGGTGACAGTGGGGCGGGCGGCTGTGATATGTCTGTGGGCAGCAGCGTGGCGGGTGCCGGTAATAGTGGGGCGGGTGCCGGTGACATGTGTGTGCGCCGCAGCGGGTGGGCAGCAGCAGGCGGGTGCCGGTGACAGTGGAGTGCTCTATCTCAGCCAATCAAAAACCGGATAGTCATTTGACATGTTATTTCAAAGTTGTAATAGCCGCTGCGGCGCACACACATGTCACCGATGTAAAAAATGTAAAAAAGATGTAAAAAATGGCACATCATGTGCCAAATTGTATGTGACCCGCCCGGGGAGCTGCCGGGCGGCTCACAGGAGAATTGGGTCCAACTTGTCCCTTGAACAAGTCGGCCTAATGTATGGGGGCCTTTACTCACCTACCATCTATACCTGCATCTCGTCTCAATCACCTCCCTATATCTCAGCTGTATTGTGTACTAAGAATTGTACTGTTAATTGTGCTCTGTTTTTGTTCTTCTGTTGCTGTTATGTCTAGTTATGTCTTGTTCTGTGTACCCTGTACTGTTCTACTGGCTGCCTAGGATCTGTGCTGCTAGCTAAATATGTACCCCGTGTCACCCCTGTAGTGTTTTATATCTGTACAGGTTTTACTTGCTATCGATCTGGCTGGTGCAATCACCAAGTGACGCCGCTGAATGGCTGCCTGGGTGCTGTACAGCTCAGTAAATATATGTTCCCCATTTCCGTGTTATTTATATAGCGCACTTTCTCCAACAGGACTCAATACTCAATAGAGTACATCTAGTATATATCTGTATGTGTCCTATATCTGTACTGTTTTACTTGTCTACCTAGCTGGCTGTGCAATCACCATGTGGCGCCGCTGAATGGCTGCCTGGGTGCTGTACAGCTCAGTAAATATATGTTGTCCATGTCCCTCATTAGAATGCATCTAGTGCATATATGTATGTGTGATGTATATCTGTACTGCCATTGTTGCTTGTTCTGATAACCCTTTGTATTATAGTATGTGTATTATTTTTAATGTCTGTAAAGCGCCTTGAGTCCTGTTGGAGAAAGTGTGCTATATAAATAAAACTTACTTACTACTTACATAGCACAACAATTAAGAAAGCTACCTTCTAACCAGTGGCAAATGCAGGATTTTTACAGGGGGCTTCCAAATGTAATAAAAAATTTCCCACTCTGCATTGGAGTAAGAACGGGAATTTGGGGGAATGGTAAAAGCCCTAAAAATTGGTCTTTATATACACAGAATACTATATGAAATAGAGTATTAATATTTAACAGCACAGATGGTCTACAGTTCAGGCTGTTTTAAACATTTAAATAAAATAAGTGGTCAGGAAAAGGTTAAACATATAATAAATAAATACACAAACATAATAGAACCAGTACTGCACTTTCTATGCTCACAATCTCCCACTTCATGGTAAGGCTCCTGTCTCTTCCTCTTGGCAGCTGCTCTCAGATCCACAAATATAGTAAATGTGGTAGAAGAAGCTGGCACACGGCATGTGCAGCAGCTCTGCTCTGTCCCTTACCCTGCATGATGTGGTGGCAGCTCGATTGAACATATTATATACCAGCTATTGTTTTCATATTTTAAGGCACTTGCCAAGAGGAGGGGGTTTCCAGGCAACCAGAAACCCCCCATGCGTTTGCCTATGCTAGCATTACTTTTTTTTTTTTTATATGTTTATTGGTTATAACAATATTACGGTACATAATGGTTACAAAAATCTCATTCAGCTACAAAGAGAAAGGCAAGGACATTGAAAACGAGCGGTTGTAGCAATCCGAACAGGGGGTGGATAGGGGCGTGAAGGGCTATTTGGGCTTATTACCATATGAAAACGCTGGGCGCACGTATGGTAATCCGGCTGTGACGCACGTATGGGGGGCGGACATATGACACAGCCGGATGCCAGCTGCCTGCCCATATCCCTGCATTTGCACGGAGAAATGCCCGAGTGGTCTGGAGCATTCGGTGCTGCCTGACCACTCGGTCCAGCATTCGATAGTTGGCGACCATCGAAAGATGGGGAAGGTTCCCACAGATGGAGGAGGTGTGCACATGAAAAATCCGCTTGTGGTCCGTTCGGTCGGCGTCTTACCGCATTTCGGACGGTGTGAGCGATCCGTATGGAAGGCGGAGCTAAGAACACTCGGTTCCTGTCCGAAAACACCATCCGACCGAACCAACCAGAATAAGGCCCATTGTTATGTTAGCACAATGCAATACAGTGTAACATTTCAACCAGGATAGCATTACCTTTTAATTACAGATTTTGCATGAAGGGTAATTGTTAAGCTAGATATACTGTAAGACATAGTTGCGGACATCCGGGCTGCTCTCCCCGTGCGATGGGGGCATTACGGTGGAAGGAGGGGCAGACTCTTCCTGGTAATCACCCCCCATCCCGCTATATAAGAGACTTCTGGTATTATACTGGAGGGGGGGGGGGGGCGTTTATGAAATTCAGCAAGAATCACGTCACCAGCTGCCCCAACTGTACACTTTACTTGCAAAGTTGGTGGCCAATGCGGTGGTGCAGGAAGTCGGGAGACTTGCCTTTATGTTTGGGGCCCGGTAGGGTCTCCCGATTTTCAGGAGCCTCTTGGCCAGTGGTGTAACTAGATACATGTGGGCTCCATAGCAAAGTTTGTAAGGGCCCCTATTTATCACCTAATGCTGAAAAATATATACAGCACATGATACTCAGACAGGCAAAGTGGGCCCCTCTCAGCTTTGGGCCCCATAGCAGCTGCTGCACCCCCTGCAACTATGGTAGTTATGCTCTTGCTTTTGGCCATCTGGTACGTAGGCAAATTTGATATAGAATTATAATTAAAGTACTCTGACCCCTACTTATCACAATCTGCAGATGTTATATTTTTCTTTACGCCTAAATTTGCAAATTTTGCACACACGTATTGTAAAATTAAGGATCATCAGTGGTTGAGTAGCATTTAATTTACTACTGACCGTTAGAATCCCCCCTACCCCTAGCAGTGCCCCTCCATGTTGTAAAAACCATTTAGGCATCGATTAAAGGCCCATACTCACTGGGTGACTTTGAGCTGAAAGTCGCTCAAAACAGCAGGTTTGAGCGGCTTTCAGCTCAAAGCCGCCCAGTGTGTATAGCCCGGCGATGAGCGGTGAGTGCTGCTGCACGCTTCCGCAACATCATCGGGAAAGCCGTTCATCTGCTGGTTATACCAGCGGATGAGCGGCTTTCAGGACTGCTTTGCATAGCTCTGTGCTATGCAACGCATTTATCCCCCCTCCGGGCAGGGGGAAAGCCGCTCAGTGTGTATGCACTGAGCGGCTTTCCCCGCATCGATGACAGCGGTCATCGCTGTCCATACACGCTGGGCATAGTCGCCCAGTGTGTATGGACCTTAAATCTTGCAGATGCAAACAGCCAATCCGAAGTGCTGGTGGCTGTTATAGCACATAAATTATAATCCCCACATTCTGGGCATCCAGGTGCAGGCAGGGGTCACTGACAAGTTAGCGCATATGTGTGCACACAGTTCTTGACATGATCAGAGAGAATACCAGCCACATAACCTGCCAGTGCTCTGTGTGAATCAGTCCCTGAGCCTCCTGCCTCCATAAATGTAAAATGTGCTTGTGCTGTGGAAGGTGGTAAGATCAGGAAATATGACCCTCCGTGGAAATCTAGGAGCCTGTTGTCCTATATAACTTAAGGTGAGTACACACGATTTGCGCTAACGATATGCATAATAACGATTTTATTGTGCAATATTGTTTAGTGTTTACCAACAATATTATTAACTAGACGTGTGCCTGTGTATAGTTAACGATAACCTCTATCGTCTGAACATGCAGTCAAATCTGATATCATCAGCGACTACGTGATCGGTACGGTCCCAGTGATGTCACTGCATGAAATTATATTATATAACCCGCAGATCATTCGTTGCTGCACAGGGGCGCCAATTTATGGTTTTGCTGGTGGATGCTCAAGGGGGTGTGTAACGATCAGATCAGGTGATCGATCAAATTAACGTATGCCTTCTGTTATGATTATCTGTGCAATCAAGGTATGTCTGATATGTTTGGTAAAATCATGCCGCCTGTGATTATTATGTGGGAGATCAGAACATGTCATGTATTATGTGTGTGGCCTATTGGTGACCCAGGGAGTGTAGCCATCTGTGGACTCCTCTGGAGTTAGGATGTAAGATAAGATCTGAGACCCCTCATAAACCAGATTGGGGGGGAGAGCAATAGTGTCCAGCCAACCGGCCAAAGTGGCTCTGGCCCTGCACTAAATGACCTCTTATCACTTGAGGAATGTATAAAATCTACTTCAAAGCAGGGAGAAATTCTTTATGGGAAAGATCCTATATCTGGAGACCTTCACTAGGCTCAGCAAGGGAATGGTTAAAAATCCCAAGGGTGGGAGGGATGAGGGAGTCTGCAAGGTATAACAAGACCCTTCTCCCTATAGTCAGGGTCACTACCTGGGGGTCTAGCAAAACAGGCTGTAGGCGACGAGAGATTTCTTGTGGAGGATCCCCCCACGTCAGGATCTGTATTTAAGTGTAAGATAGGTTCTGTCTTTTTTCCCTTTTTATTTTTGAAATTGCATTTCAAACTCGTGTGTACTTTTAAAATCACTGTAAAATCTTGTAACTATTTTTGTCTAAAGCTCTGTAGTATTTCTAGGAATAAATAATACATATTCTCAGTCCTGGTTCTGTGTTCTTAAGACTCATTAGCCTCATAAGAGAAAGGCTGGAAAACGTTACCATTGTTATCTTGTATTGTGTGGTCAGGGGCGAGCCAAGCCGCCCCTTGCGCAGTTTCAGGCGCTAAAATCAGGTTTTGGCTGGTGGCAGTGTACCTCAAGGAAAGGACCCGAGTGTCCTGAGTGAACCCCAGTCACGGCCGGCGCTGCTCAGATTGACGTATCGGAGCAGGCGACCGGTGGGTCCGTGACATTTGGCGGCAAGCGGTGGGGTGGAGAATTCATTTTTCTCTTTAAGAACTTAAGTGAGTGTGGGTAGAATTTTGTGAGAAATACCCACATCACCAGAATCAGAACTCAGAGCTTTACTATAGTTTTAAAAGTCACACAGTAAGTGCAATTTCTGTTCCCCTCCCTTCTCTTGTTTTCTTTACTATCATTTTATTTGACAAGTGTGAGACTCAGGATGTCTGATTACCGGATGATGAGACGTGATGATCTGGCGACTATATGTGTACGGAGGGACATCCCTTGGTCTGGCCTGAGTAAAGAACTGATGATAAAGGCACTCATGGAAGCCGATCGGGTTCTAGCTGCTGGAGGAAGCCAGTCCAGGGACACTCCTACTCCAAGGGCTCAGTTGGCACAAGACAACACAAGTGATGCCCTGCCAGGGTCAGATGCATCTGCTGGCAACAGTGAGTCTACACTGCAGAGTTACCTTCAAACTGCTGTCAGGCAAATGAAGGACCTGGACCCCACAATGGCCATGCAGCTAATGCAGCTAGAGGCTGAGCAGCGCAGAGCCGAGCTAGAGGCTGAGCAGCGCAGAGCCGAGCTAGAGGCTGAGCAGCGCAGAGCCGAGCGAGAGGCTGCAGAGCGTCAGGCGGAGCGTGAGTACCAGTTGGAACTGGTGAGGCTCAGCGGCCAGAGCGCTGTTGGTAACCCGGGTAGGAAAAAGCCCCGGCATGACCAATTTCCCGTGCTGGAGAAAGATGGTGACCTGGATACTTTCTTCAGGAGTTTCGAAAAGACTTGCCGGCAGTTTGCACTGGACCCCAGTGAATGGGCAAGTTATTTAACCCCTGGGCTGCGGGGAAAGGCTTTGGATGCATTTGCTGACCTTCCCCAGGAGCTGGATGGAGATTATACTGCCATAAAGAAAGCCTTGCTACAGCGTTTCAACATCACCCCTGAGGCATACCGACAGAAGTTCAGAGACTTAAAGCGCAGCCCCTCTGATACCTATGGGGGCCTGTTAGCACAACTGTCAACCCTATTGCATCAGTGGGTTGAGGGCTTGCAAGTAAAGGACTATGATAAATTGAAGGACCTATTTCTGCAAGAGCAGTTCATCGCACTCTGCCCAGCTGAGGTTAAAGAGTGGGTCCTGGACCGGAATCCCGAATCAGCAGAAAAGGCTGCCACCCTGGCAGACCAATACACCAGCACCAGGGCTTCTGTGGCAAAGAAGACCTGGGGGACGCCCGGGCAAGTCAGCTGGAGAGAGCGGAGACCCGGAGACTCGTCCCAGCAGCCCTCTTCAACTAAACCAGCAGCCGCTGCATTTGTTGGGGGGGTGGGGGGACAACCTGTTTTGGCAACCAGCCGCAGGTGTTTTATTTGCGATGAAGTGGGGCACTTCCGTTCCCGTTGCCCCAAGAGGAACTCTCCTGTGGGGGGCCCAGCCGTGAAACCTATGCCTGCCGTCCTGTGTGTAGGAGGACCCCAGGAGAGACCCCGGGACAATCTACAACCAGTCCAGGTAGGACAAAGGGTGGCGCTTGGGCTATTGGACTCAGGTGCAGATCTGACTCTCATAGATTCAGCCTTGGTGGGCCCAGAGAACATCATCCCAGGAAAGACTATTGCTGTACGGGGGGTGAGTGGGGTCCACCCTGATGTTCCTATGGCCAGGGTATACCTTGATTGGGGGGTTGGAAGAGGCATCCGTGATGTTGGGGTGCTGGACAATCTACCTGCCGGTGTGCTTTTGGGGACTGATCTTGGAAAGATGCACACTGCCTATGTCAATGAAAGTGATGTTGGTACTGACTCTGTGTTACTAGCTAACCCTTCTGTCCCTCAGGCGACCCCTGCTGAGCTTTACAATCGTAATGTAAATGTATGTGAGGTTGCAGATTTGTGTTTAGCAGAACCTAACCCTTTGCAAATGTACAGGGGGGAAGTGGGTCACAATGCCTGTACTAAGGTAGAATTATGTGATGTATCGTTACCAGATAATGTTGCGAAAGCACCAGTATCAGGGGTTGTACAGAATACTGAGCCAATCTCTGTGTTAGCAGTTCAGACAAGGAGAGCTGCAGCCCAGAACAGCTGTGATTTAACCCCTGCCTGTGTGGAAGGGGACTCCCTGGAAGTGGATACCCCTCCACCCCCCTCCCCTCCTGTAGAAGTCTCCAGTTCAGATGCTGTCCTAGAGGAGGGGGGGGGCTTGCCTGCCTTGTTTCCCCACACTGATCAGCTGCTCAGAAGTGAGGCATTCAAAGCAGAACAGCAGACCGATCCCAGCTTGGCCGCTCTCAGAGAGCAAGCCAAGGAGGTCCCAACGGGGAATGGCTCAGTCAGAGTTTATGTAGAAAATGGGCTGTTATATCGTGAGCCACCTTCCTCAGAGGACCCTGAAGATGAAGGTCCTAACAGGCAGCTGGTGGTTCCACAGGCTTATAGGGAAGGGTTAATGAAAATAGCTCATGAAATTCCCTTAGGCGGACATATGAATCCAAAAAGAACTCAAGCTCGTTTGAGGCCCAATTTTTTCTGGCCTAACATGGGGAACGATGTACCTAATTACTGTCGCTCCTGCCATGCCTGCCAGTTAGCTGGGAAGCCCGGTGACCAAGGCCGAGCACCTCTCATTTCATTACCACTTATCGCAGAACCCTTTGAGCGGGTTGGTGTAGATCTTGTGGGGCCCCTCGCTATCCCCAGCAGCTCAGGGAAACAATACATTCTCACTGTGGTGGACTACGCCACGAGGTACCCTGAAGCTGTAGCACTCTCCTCCATCCGCGCAGACAAAGTGGCGGATGCGCTCATATCCATTTTCTCCAGGGTGGGGTTCCCAAAGGAGATGCTAACTGACCAGGGTACTCAGTTCATGTCCAAGCTCATGCAGAGTCTCTGTAAGAGGATGCAGGTGGATCACCTCATCACCTCTGCCTATCACCCCCAAACGAACGGCCTCTGCGAACGCTTCAATGGTACCCTAAAACAGATGTTGAGGGTCTTTGTGGAGTCCCAGGGAAGGGACTGGGAAAGGTTCTTGCCGCACCTCCTGTTTGCATACCGGGAGGTGCCTCAAGAATCAACGGGCTTCTCCCCCTTTGAACTCCTGTATGGGCGCCGTGCCCGTGGACCCCTGGATTTGATTAGACAGGAGTGGGAGGGGAAGTTGGTCACCCCGGAAACATCCGTGGTGCACTATGTGGTGCAATTCCGGGAGAAAATGCAGTTCCTAATGGAAATGGCACAGAGCAACCTGAAGGCTGCACAGACCAAGCAAAAACAATGGTACGACCGACAGGCTAGAGAGCGTATCTTTGAGGTGGGGCAAAAGGTATTGGCTCTGGTTCCCATGAGACAGAACAAGCTGCAGGCTGCCTGGGAGGGTCCCTACACTGTAATACAACGTATCAAAGATGTTAATTACATTGTGGAAAAAGGGGAGGGACGTAAGAGGCAGAAGATGTATCATGTCAACATGCTCAAACCTTATCACGAAAGGGGGGCTTGTGTGTTTGCTGTGTGTAGTTTGCCTGAGAATGAGCAAGGAATTGACCCCCTGATGGATTTAGCAGCTGCTGCTAAGGAGGGGCGATCCCTGTCTGATGCCCACTTCAGTGATAAACTGACAGAGGCACAGCGAGCACAGCTCACTGACACACTGCAGCCCTACAAGTCCCATTTCACAGGGAAGCCTGGAAAAACACACTTGGTAACTCATCATGTAAACACAGGTAGTCAGACCCCCCTCAGGCAGCCAGCATACCGGGCTTCTCCTGAGGTGCTGGAAGCCATGAAGAGGGAAATTGATGAAATGCTGCAGCTGGGGGTGATTCAACGGTCTCACAGTGCTTGGGCTGCCCCAGTTGTACTGGTCCCAAAGAAGTGTGGGGGCACCCGCTTCTGTGTAGACTATAGAAGGTTAAATGATGCCACTGTGTTCGATGCCTATCCCATGCCCAGGATAGATGAACTGTTAGATCAGCTGGCCCAGGCACGTTACATCACTGTCATGGATCTGAGTAGAGGATACTGGCAGATCCCACTGTCACCTGAGGCCCGTGAGCGGTCTGCATTTATCACACCATTCGGCCTGTTTGAGTTTCTGGTCATGCCTTTTGGAATGAAAAATGCACCTGCGTCCTTTCAGCGCCTGGTTAATGACCTGCTGGAAGGCCAGGAGACACATGCCGTTGCCTACCTGGATGACATTGCGGTGTTCAGTCAGACCTGGGAAGAGCACCTGATCCATCTGAACAGTGTGTTAAGTAAAATCACGGGGGCCGGGTTGACGATTAAACCAGAGAAATGCCAGCTTGGGCTGGGTGAGGTACACTACCTGGGGCACTGTGTTGGAGGTGGTACCCTTCGCCCAGAGTTAAGCAAAGTAGAGGCTATAACGGAGTGGCCCACTCCCACAACCAAAAAACAGGTCATGTCCTTCCTAGGTACTGCTGGGTATTACCGAAAATTTGTACCCCACTACAGCACTCTAGCAAAACCACTGACAGACTTAACCAAAAAGAAGTTGCCCCAGGTGGTCAATTGGACAAAGGAATGTGAGGGGGCATTTTTGGCGCTGAAGTCCGCATTAGCTAAGTCACCTGTGCTGCAGGCCCCAGATTTCCAAAAGAAGTTTATAGTGCAGACTGATGCTTCCAATTATGGGCTAGGTGCTGTGCTCAGCCAAGTCAATGAGAAAGGAGAGGAGCATCCCATCCTGTTCTTAAGTAAGAAATTGCTTCCCAGAGAAGTAGCCTATGCCACCGTGGAGAAGGAGTGTTTGGCGATTGTGTGGGCTCTCCAAAAACTCCAGCCATATCTGTACGGACGTGACTTTTTAATAATTACAGATCACAACCCATTGGTATTTCTGAATAGAGTTGCCGGAGATAATGGTAAACTGCTAAGATGGAGTCTCATACTGCAGCAGTACACTTTTACCATCCAGCACAAAAAGGGTGCCCACCACAGTAATGCGGATGGACTCTCACGGCGAGGAAGTGAATAGCGCACTGAGGAGATGGTGACGTGGGTCACCACCACTGTGCGCCATTTTAAAAGGGGGAGGTGTAACGATCAGATCAGGTGATCGATCAAATTAACGTATGCCTCCTGTTATGATTATCTGTGCAATCAAGGTATGTCTGATATGTTTGGTAAAATCATGCCGCCTGTGATTATTATGTGGGAGATCAGAACATGTCATGTATTATGTGTGTGGCCTATTGGTGACCCAGGGAGTGTAGCCATCTGTGGACTCCTCTGGAGTTAGGATGTAAGATAAGATCTGAGACCCCTCATAAACCAGATTGGGGGGGAGAGCAATAGTGTCCAGCCAACCGGCCAAAGTGGCTCTGGCCCTGCACTAAATGACCTCTTATCACTTGAGGAATGTATAAAATCTACTTCAAAGCAGGGAGAAATTCTTTATGGGAAAGATCCTATATCTGGAGACCTTCACTAGGCTCAGCAAGGGAATGGTTAAAAATCCCAAGGGTGGGAGGGATGAGGGAGTCTGCAAGGTATAACAAGACCCTTCTCCCTATAGTCAGGGTCACTACCTGGGGGTCTAGCAAAACAGGCTGTAGGCGACGAGAGATTTCTTGTGGAGGATCCCCCCACGTCAGGATCTGTATTTAAGTGTAAGATAGGTTCTGTCTTTTTTCCCTTTTTATTTTTGAAATTGCATTTCAAACTCGTGTGTACTTTTAAAATCACTGTAAAATCTTGTAACTATTTTTGTCTAAAGCTCTGTAGTATTTCTAGGAATAAATAATACATATTCTCAGTCCTGGTTCTGTGTTCTTAAGACTCATTAGCCTCATAAGAGAAAGGCTGGAAAACGTTACCATTGTTATCTTGTATTGTGTGGTCAGGGGCGAGCCAAGCCGCCCCTTGCGCAGTTTCAGGCGCTAAAATCAGGTTTTGGCTGGTGGCAGTGTACCTCAAGGAAAGGACCCGAGTGTCCTGAGTGAACCCCAGTCACGGCCGGCGCTGCTCAGATTGACGTATCGGAGCAGGCGACCGGTGGGTCCGTGACATTTGTCCTTTGAAGAAGGGGTGTGGCCGACAATGGGCCCCAAGAGCCCCCCCAGTCCAGGACGGAGGCAGGCAGCATAAGGGCAATGCCACAGCGGGGTGCGTGCAGCGCTGGGAGGCAGCGGGATCCCTGCAGTGGATGGGAAGTCAGCGGTAGGGTCCCTTTAGATCAACATGGTCATTTGGTTGATATGGGGAAGGTCGACAGTCAAAAGGTCAACATGGGGTTTTTCACTTTCTTTTTGTCCTGAATGTCGACACAGTAAATCACTGCGTCCCCAGTGTTATATTCTCCCAACACACCCTGGTGGCATGAAATATCGCCTGTCGGCACATGTCAATTAAAACAAAAACAGTGAAAAACCCATGTCGACCTTTTTACTGTCGACCTAATGACACTGTTGACCTAAAGCTATGTCAACCTTTTTCATGTGTTGAGCTAAGGCCTGCAAAGCCTTCAGTGGTCCACCTAATGCATGTCAACCTAGTCACCGTATACCCTTTCAAACATGCTTATTTCCTGCAATCCTTGTGTGGCTTTCTGCAGCTGACTGCCAGCAATGCATCACACCTGATAGTGTCAGAGATCTAGCAGAGACTGCATGGCAGCAGCGCCCTCTACTGACAGTACAGAGAATGTCAGCAATGTATCACACCTGATAGTGTCAGAGATCTAGCAGAGACTGCATGGCAGCAGCGCCCTCTACTGACTGTACAGAGAATGAAACCTAAACCATAGCCTCACCTACATTTTGGAGGCAACTCTGGTTCATTAGTTTGAATGTGAATTCGCATCCTTGCGAGTAAACCAGATCCCACGCTAAAAGCTTCTGGTTGCCAACGTTTCAACCAGAACCTTGTAGCGTGATTCTTTGTTTCTATGGGAGTGCCGCCGCCGAATCAGCTATTCCTAGGAGGGCACCCAGGTTTTCTTTGTTAATGGAGTGCCAACCAGCACCCTTTTCTATATATATATATACGCTTTGTAGGTGGCGGCACACGATAAATAAACAGATTCCAACAACTGTAATGTGTAGTCAACGTTTTGAATCCTTTAATCACGGATTCGTCATCAGGACAGGTATCAACATACAGACATCTGCAACATATATACCGTGTTTCCCCGAAAATAAGACCTTCCCCCGAAAATAAGCCCTACCCTTTATTTTGGACACTGGTCCAAAATAAGCCCTACCCTGAAAATAAGCCCTAGTAAAATGTCATGGCGTTCAGACAATAGATTCTACCCCTGCTAAACCCCCCTGATCCCCCACTCACCACCTCTAACCCACCCTCGCCACCGCTGTGTAGGTAAAGCACAGGCTTTTTCTGAAGCCGCTTCTATTCCCGGTCCCAGGAATGCATTACCTTGCGGCGCGTGACGTCACCGCGCACATCACACGGCTGCAGCACGGAGATGTGGCACAGCAAAGAAGAGCCGGACATCACTGTGACTTAAAGGAACTCTGGGGTATGTCTACCTTTATCACGGAGGACTGGGGACATGTTTATTACCGTAAGGAGGACTGGGGGCATGTTTACGGGTATAATGGAGGACTGAAGGGCATGTTTATTAAGGAGTACTGGGATATGTTTACCTGTATCAAGGAGGACTGGGGGCATGTTTATTAATGAGGACTGGGGGCATGTTTATTAAGGAGGACTGGGGGCATGTTTATTAAGGAGGATTGGGGGCATGTTTTTTGACATTTGCTGGCAATGTTCATTAAAATAAGCCCGACCCCGAAAATAAGACCTATGATGTTTTTGTTCAAAAAAATAAAATAAAATAAAATAAGACTGTCTTATTATCGGGGAAACACGGTATAAATTCACAACCCAGTACGATCACAGCGCCGGGAGTCCCATTTCCCGCCACCACAGACCTGCGTCATCAATCAGAGACCTGTCCAGGACGTCTGCCGGCGCACAGCAACGTGCCCTCACGCTGACGCTCCCAGCTGTGGAGGCGGGAAACGGGAGTCCCAGCGCCGTGATCGTACTGGGTTGTGAGTATATATATATGTTGCACATGTCTGTATGTTTATACCTGTCCTGATGACGAATCCGTGATTAAAGGATTTGAAATGTTGACTACACATTACAGTTGTTGGAATCCGTTTATTTATCGTGTCCCGCCACCTACAAAGCGTGTTTGGCTCCTATTGGGGAGCTCCTGGATGTGCACCGGCCTGTTACCTCTTTGAGGAGTGCTTCTCCAGATGTACCTATATATATATATATATATATATATCTCAATATACAGGCAAACTTACAAGGCAGGACCATGCCTTGTAAGTTAATTCCCCTTTAAAAAACCTCAGAGTTCGGTGGACATCTCGCACTGCTGCTAAACTCGGGTGGCATTAAATCTCATCCATACTGTTTATATGTTAGTTTTATAAACCCATCATACGTCATGTCACCAGCTGTGGCCTCCCCAACTCTCTGTTTCTATATAAACATCCCTAAAATGTTCTCTGCAGCCCCTTGTATGACCACCCTGTGTCTTTCTCATCTTTGTCCCCCCTCCGGCTCTGTCTCTCTATGTCTCTATGTTATGTTATGTCTGATCTCTACCCACAGACCACTGTTGGGTGAAGCCATGTGGTTACCTTTAATTTGCAGTCACAGAGGCAAGCACAATGAGCTATAGCTTGTGTCAGTGAAAAGACAGTAACAGCAACAGTGCCACCAAAATCCTGATATATGCTACACCAATGCATAGTAAAGCCACACAACTTTATTTTTATTTCTTTTTAATTATGACACCCATTTTTTTTTGTCCTGCTTTGGAAAGTGGAACCTGACCACTGGCACTGCGGACACCAGATTATAACGGCTGCAGTCACTGCGAGAGCTCCTTGAAAAGTGTGTAACGATAATGTTTAATCTTTTCATTAAATAACACTCACACACGTGCTTCATACAAAGTCAGCATTTCATAGTCATGCATTATAAATAGCAAGAATCGCATGTACCGCCTTAAGATCATTGAAAAGATTTAAAAAAAAATCAGATTTTTTTTACAGTAAAATGAAAAGTGATCACTGAATATTTTGTCATCGGATTACATTCAATTACAGTATAGTGTTATTGTCGTCATCGTGTTCTCTTCAGCATCTGTGGAAAACATTTCTTTCGTTTTTGAATCCATATACATATGACATCTATGGCAAATAACAGGGTCACTTTGATGGTACGGAGAACGCTTCCTGGTATTTTTGAACGCATTTGGATCATGAGGTTGACAGTTAATAGGTCAATTACAAACATGGAAAAAAGTTGACATGTAACAGGTCGACAGAAAAATGGTTGACACAAGCGATAGGTCAACATCGAAAATTTTGAGACATGAAAAAGTTGACATGCATTTTCACATTTATTTGGGGTCAATATCGACATCTGTCGACATGGACCCCCAATTATTGTAGTGCAGGCATTCCTAACCACGGTCCTCAAGGCACACCAACAGTGCAGGTTTTTTAGATATCCAGGCTTGAGCACAGGTGACTTAATTAGTATCTGAGGGATTCTGATTAAACTATCTGTGCTGAAGCCTGGATATCACTAAAACCTGCACTGTTGGTGTGCCTTGAGGACCGTGGTTGGGAATGCCTGGTGTAGTGCATACCAGCCGCATGGCTCAACATACTTAGTGTATTGTGCCCCGCTCTGGTACCTCTGTGCACGGCACACTTTACGAAACCCAATTGTAGTCCAGGAGGATTGTAAAGCATATAAAAGTCCCAAAAAATCATGAAAAACTCAAGTCAACCTTTTCATGTCTTGATCATTAGCATTTCCACCTTGTGCATGACCTACTGAGTGTCATCCTATCATCTGGATACCATTTTTGACTTTTTGTTTCCATCAAAGTGAGGGTTTTAGCGACATTGGTCAGAGCTGCAAAGCTCCCCTATAACCACAGCAAGCAATGATCACTTAGCTTTTATCTGATTAGAATAAATTAGATACTGAAAGCAGAGATCTCATTGGTAGATAAGGTTTCACGGCAGGCTTGCACATTTCAGCAGTGTGTTAATAAAGAAACTCCAGTGATAGAGAGAAAGAGAGCGAGAGAAAACGCGGTTATATGACATGCATTATATGACATCACTGTCATTTAAATAAAAAAATAGATCCCCTTTAATCATTAATTTGCAACGTGCATTACAAAAGACAGCATTAGAAAACAAACAGCAATATAAAAAGCCATTGTAAAATATGTGGGACTCTCAATGGTGGGAGCACAGGTTCCTCCAAAAACATTAAGAAATAATTAGTACTTTCCAAGAAACTGTAATCCAAATGCACTTTTCTTATTAATGCTAAACTACATGTAAAACAGCATACAGCAATTTCATAAAAAAAATATTTTGACTATTTATGACTGGGATAAGTGTGCTATGGCATTGTCATGGGGGTCTAGATGTAGACACTTCAGAGTGGATTTCAGATGGATTTCAGATGGATCTCTCAGGCAAATGCAGGGGGGTTTAGGGTAGCCCAGAACCTCCATGCTTCTTGGCAAGTGTCTCAAATTATGAAAAGTAGTATATAATACAATTACTAGAGCTGCCAGGACATCATGTGGTTTAAGAGACACAGAGTAGATTCTGCACATGGCCAGTGGTAACAGCTTCTTCTACCAAGTTTGCTGTGTGTGTGGATCTGAGTTCTCAATCAGTGCACTGGACCAGAGAGCAGGTACCAGGAAGAAGAGACAGGAGCCTTACCATGAGGTGGGAGAATATTATGTTTGTGTATTTGTTATACAGGTTGAGTATCCCTTATCAAGATATTCTGAAAACCATAGTTTACGGAATGCACTACAGAGGCCTTCTGTAACTGGCACTACTGGGTATATGATATGTAACTGGCACTATAGGGACATCTGTAATTTGGCACTACTGGGGACATCTGTAACTGGCCCTATTGGGGACATCTGTAACTGACACTACTAGGGACATGATATGTAACTGGCTCTACTGTGGACATCTGTAACTGGCACTACTGGGGGCATGATATGTAACTAACACTACTGGGGACATGATATGAAACTGGCAGTAAATAAAGTGATTGCTTAGCATTTAAATTCAGTGCCTGAGATAGTACACAAACTTTCATACACAAATAAAATATGTTTGTGTATTTCATGTGTTTGATTAATTTTGTGGTCATACATGGGTCCTGTCCTCAGGATACCTCATTGAAATATAAAACTATTCCGGAATACAGAATATTCTGTTATCCAAAATGCTTCTGGTCCCGAGCATTTTCAAAAATTAAAAATTGTATTTGGATAACAGTTTCTCTTCACATATTTAATATTTTATATTCATATCTTGTTACTAATAATAGGATCATTTGAAAAACATTTTTCATCTGCTGCCTTTAGGCTGAAATACATCACTTCTAAGCCCATGTAGTATATTCAGTTAGAATTCCAGACAACTTTTAAAAAGTGATGCTGTCAACAAAATTCTACTGAAAATGTGATTTCTTTTCATGATGGGATACTGTTAGAATTCACATTAGTATAAAGACAATAAAACAGCACTCACAAGTGCTGTATTTAACCTATAAGACAGCAGAAATAACGTAAGTGATTTTATTATACTGTATTTAGGGGATATGAATAAAACAGTAGGAGGTTCGAGTCTTTAATGGGCTAGAATTAATTATCAATTATAAAATCCCGACATATGTTATTATTACTTTTTAAAAAGGTAGAACACGGTACCGAAATGACCATACGTTTTAAGTACAATAGTTTTTTTTTTAACTTTTTTTTTTTTTTTTTTAAACCAAAGATTCAATTCATCAGCGTAACTCACAGAACAGGACTCATTCAGTATTAGAAGATAATAAAATGTATACAGTAGCTAAAAGTTGCTCATAGATAGTGCACAGAGGAATTAATTAGGCATGCATAATAATATTTATTGATGACATGTTAGAAGATAATGTAATTTTAAGACACATTTTCCATGTACAACTAATTGAACGTAAAGTTTTAGCAATGAGTGTGACAGTTTATCTTATCATTTTTGAACCCATAATGTGACAATGACCTGTGCATTTTAATTCCTGAATATTTTTATACCTCTGAAAAGCAGAATGTTAACGTGGTTTTGAGTTTATACAAGTTATTTTCTTTGGTGCTGTTTCCAGTTCTGGGTGTTCAAATACAAGAAATGGAGTTATGTAAACCAGGCTGCAAAACGGTTCCAGGTAGGTCGCCAAGGAAAGGCCTATGTTGTAGATCCGATGGAATCTGAATGAAAAGTTACGTATCCAGATGACGCTGACGGCGAACTTAAAAAGCTGTTAGCACTCCCTATATTCTCTGTCTTGTTGATGTGTTCTTGTTCAGTCCAGGTACTGCTCAGCCCCGCCTGGCAACCGCTTGAATCTGCAGAGCTAGATTTAGACGCTACCTCGTCCAATTTTGGACATTCAGTCTTTGGTCTGTGATGGTGGCGTCTGTGGCCTTCTGTGTAATAACGTCTGTGGTCATCGTGAGGTCTGTGATGACCGGGAACATTAAGAGTACAACTTTTCCCATGGGTCGAGACTCTCCGTAACACCTGCGGCTCTCGCTCGAAGTCCGTCAGCGTAAAGTGAGCAACTGTTGGGTGCTGAAATGTGTCTGGTATAAGAGAGATGGAAGAAGACCTGGTAGATCCTCTACGTGGACTGTGAAGGGGAGTATCATCGATAAAGGTGACCACTTCTTCCCTGCTGAAACACTTAAAGTCTTCCCGGTAAAGCTCTTCCAGGGTGAAGTGTTTCAGTGAAATGAGGCTTTCAGACGATTTGCGGCACTTTCGATAGGGCAAACCGGCGTCATCGTGGTACATGATCAGACTACCGCGCCTCTCGCGTTTTGGCAGCGTAAAGAAGGAAATCGCAGCTATTTCCTCGGCAGATCCCCAGTTGTGAAGGAAAGCTGGTATCTGGCCTGGGGCAAAAATATCCGTTTCATCGTGGGAATAGCGTCTTGTTGGAGGTACCTACACAAATATATGTATCACAAGAACAATTAATATAGGCAATCATTTCATTCATTGGAACAGCTATATATTCAGTAAAGTAAAAGCATTCTTCATTAAACATCGTGGCTTGGTGTTAATAATGTATTTGTTGAAGAAATGATGGTTTGGTCTGTGATTTTTTTGCTATTTGTCAAAACAAGAGATGAGCAAATTAATTCGGTAAGATTTGGGGTTCAATGAATTTAGGCCAGTTCAGGGGTCTTGTATCACCTTACAGACTGAACCGCATATATTCAGAATAGAAGCCAATAAGCATTTTAGGTTTGAAAAAAAGGGGCAGATGTATTAAGCCTGGTAAAGTGATAAAGTGGAAGCTCATAACGCACCAGCCAATTAGCTCCCAACTCTCAAGTTACAGGCTGGGTTTGAAAAAATACAGTTAGGATCTGAGAGTTATATAGTGGGAGGAACAGGGTCTCCGTGCAGCACATACTGTAGCATCTCAGGAGAAAAGTGATGTGTGAGGACAGGGCTGCATGCAAGAGTGGCAGTGCCATGATGAAAGGAAGTGAATGGAGGCAGAAGGAATTCAAAGACTGAAGGTATATATCTTGGAAGGAGCGGGTCCACCAGCAGCACAGAGTATATCAGGAGATGACTGATGTCAGCGAGAACAGGACTGAATGTGACATAGGCAGTTTCATGATGAGAGGAAGGAAATGGAGTCAGAAGGAATTCACAGACTGGAGTTTATATAGTGGAAGGAGCAGGGCCCCCCTGCAGCACAGAGTATATCAGGAAATTATTGATGTGTTAGTGAGGACAGGGCTGCATGTGACAGGGGCAGTGACATGATGTGAGGAGGAGAAAGGAAGCAGCAGGAAGCCACAGACTGGGAGATATATAGTGGAAGAAGCAGGGACCCCAGCAGCACAAAGTATATCAGGAGATGAGTTATGTAATAGCAGGAGTAAGGCTGCATGGGACGGGAGCAGTGGAATACTGTTCAGTGGAGATTGGAGGCAGCAGGAAGCCACACACTGAGAGTTATAAGGTGGAAAGCAGGGTCCCACAGCAGCACAGAGTATATCAGGAGGAGAAGGGAATGGAGGCAGCATGAAGCCACAAATTAAAAGCTACAGTATATGGAGGCGGCCGGGTCAAAGTTCACACTCCCAACATATTTGTCTTGGAGATCATTTTGTTCCTATTTAAAGGCAATATTTGCCAAATTCCAAATGTTCTTTAATTTGCTCTCCTCTAGTTTCTGCAGTCTGTCAATCCCAGCTCCAAATTAGACCACTGGAATAATAACAGCAAAATCAGAGCTACATCTACCAAAAACGTTCTTTACCACTGGTGTATAGTGCACTATAAATTACACATTAGGATCATTACCATTGTTAAGTAACTCAAGCCAGATGTGAAATTATAATAGAAGATAATGATATAGAAATGCATGCAGACTGTAAATAAAAAGAACACACTTTAAATAAATCAATTTAAGCCTATAAGCTAAGTAGCCCTAAGAAACAAAACCAAACAAAATAAAAAAAACAATAAAAATAATAGTTTTATGTGTCCGTTGCTAGCGAGTAGTCACGGGGCTCCTTATAAAGTAAATGCAGATAGGGTACAAAGTAGAGGTGGATGGATTTGGTTAAGTTTGGTTGCACTTCTAGCTACTCCTTTTGTAAATAAATTGGTGAAACAGAGCGATCTGAAATTAAGAAAGCAGAAATGACTGGACACAAATATAAAAAGGCACAAAATGCGCATAAAAGGGCAGTAAAAGTGCAAGCAAAAAAAATCCATAAAAATCCTCTTCAACAAAAAAAGCAATAACTGAAAAGATGGAATAAAAAAAAAAATTCAACCAAATCAGCAAAAAAGCAACGTTGTAAAAGAACTATTATTTTCACAAAGAAGTTATTACGTGCAAATTGTTAAATCCCTCTGTGCTGCCATTCTTCATATTGCTCAGCATACTAATCATGTATACTAAAATAACAACAAGAACAAAACAATGAGACATTAAAGGAAAATACAACTTCCAGACTGAATGCAGCATGAAAATACTTGCAGAGGTTACGGGACAGACATTCTACTGGCGGAATGGGTAGCACAACATGGACGTGATTGGTTACATTGGGAGCGATAGTATAAACATTACAGAATTGTATTATAGTGTTTGGATATTTGTTTTCATCATGCATTTATATCTTTATACAGTATCCCTGTTGGGCAAGTCGCATTTATACTCGCGGTGGCCAACTGATAATCGCTAATCATCGTGACTGCTACCATAAGTTAGGGGCAAATGTGCCGATGTTGGCTCTCATTTACACAAAAAATGTCCACTGATTTAATTTGTCGATCACATTCTTCATCCCCCTCCACATTCACTTCCACCACCCCTGCTGCACCTAGAAAGGGAGAGGGTTGGCCACAGCACATGACCCTGGGCACTTTGCTCTGGGGCGCATAAAGCAGAACCTGGAACAATGGAGGAGATCAGTATGCCCACTTCAGGGCTTGAGCCCGTAAGTGACTGTCTCCCATTGTCTCCAGTATTTATGCCAATTGTGTCTTAGTTTTCCCTTCCCCGTATAAATTTGAGTTGAGCATCTAGAGGATCATGAAGAGTTCAAGTCAAAACCAGAACTGGCGTTTTCCTTTACGGTGCATGTGGTTGGCGTCAGCAGACAGGAGGCAGGGGCGAATGGAGGGGTATGTACCATTTGACTGCTTGACGCACAGGATTGTTGATGGATGTGAAAGCAGAGATGACTGTACCTGGAGATAGTGCATCTTATCTTCTTGCGTTTCCTTCATAGGATAGATCTGCGGGATCCCCCTCTCCAATGCAGAAAAGTCGTACTTTGTGATGCGCTCCATGGCCATGATATCACCGCCATAATTATAGTCATAGGGCCTCTCGTATAGGAGATCAGAGTGGATCCCGCCATCAGGGCTGTGATCTGGAGACGACACAAAGATTTGGATTTAGCTAGAAAACATTATTTTTGTTACTGTCCTTGTCATCCTTAGGACTAATATGGTAGACAGACAACTTTCCATAAGGTACAAGGCAATCTGAATGTTATTATGATAATACTGTGCACCACTGAAAGCGTCTAGTTGCTGTACAAAGGGCTTAATCAGACCTGATTGCACTGCTGTTAATTCGCGGGCCGGGCCATTATCGATAGATGCCGCATGTGTACAGATCTTATCGCGCGTGCGCCAGGCTGTCCAGCGATAACAGTTATTTTTTTTGTTTCCGCTGACCTTTGGCAAATGTCTAACAGAAAACTGGCGTTTGTGGGTGGTAACTGTCCGTTTTCAGGGAGCGTCAGGGAAACGCAGGTATACCCAGGTGTTTGATGGGAAGTCATGTGACGTCAGTCCCGGACTATGCACAGACCGCACATGCTGGAGAAATCATTTGATGGGGAGCAGATTGCAAATCGCATTGCAGCAAATGACCCGATCCAGCTACTATTCACAAGTTGTGCTAAGCAATCTGCGAGCTTGCACAGGGCGGGATTTCACTGTGGCGCGGCGATGTATACCTGACCACAGGACTTAGCAGCTGTGGTATTAAGTCTGAATCGCGCTAGCATTCACTTCCCTTGATCATTCATTTCCCCCCCGATCTATCTCCAGTAGCTCCTTATTGCCTCACCTTCATTTTCATCATCGTTGGACATGATGGCTATACACTTGTCCCAGACGGCTTTCACGTCTGCCCGGTAGCGATCGCAGGCCCAGAGGAACATCGGCAGTAGGAGAGCCTGTACGACAGAGCACCAAAGAACGCCTAGGACCATCCAGTCATCAGACTTGTCAAACTTCAAGCTGGCAAAGCTTACAACCTGTGTGCAATGGAAACACCCATGTTATCACAGTCATGGCATCCAAACACACCCCTGATTCTAACTCTACATCAACATGCTCAATGAATTCACATGTCAGAGCACACCGGTGTATAATACCATTATTTTCAGCGCAATTTCCTCTATTCCTGCATCATGCAAGACTTCCAAAATGCCAATATATCTTGGATGTAAAAAAAGGAAAAAAGGATTTGTGCCTGCGCTGGCTGCTTCCAAATAATTGTATCAGACGTTTCTCAAAAATATATAAACAATTTATTAAAACATATACATGAATAAAATCACACTAAATATATATCATTTTAACTGAGAGTCCTTTTGTTGAAGGTATTGTCTCACTGAGAGCGAAATAGCAGGTGCTAGCTGAGAATAATAATGTAGTGCTGTAAATTTTATATTACCATCCTGGTCGGTCTGGAAGATTTTTATGTACCAGAGTCGGGATCACAGTCCTGAATTAGGCCCTATGGCGGGCAGGGGTATGTCACTCCCCTCAGATGGTGATGTCCTTAGGAGACTGGGATTAGGGATCATGCAGGTATCCCAAAAGCTGGAACTCCAGTTCTTTCCAAGAAGGACTTTTTAAAGAAGGCAGGTGGCTGTGTCCCTTTAAGCAGCAACGGATTTTTCAAACGACCAAATTTTGGATGCGTCCCATTAGGGGGAATATGAAGTGTCAGGCACCAGATCTCAGCAGCACAAAGGGGGTGTCTTTTGGCAAGGCTCAACGCGTTTCCCCGGATGTAACCTCCGGCTTCTTCAGGAGCAAGTGTGTGCCGTCCAGCACGCTCCAGAGTCATATGACGTGCACGTGACCGGGAGCGGTTGCTGGGCAACGGGCGGAATAGCGTTCAGGTAAGCGGAGGGGTCTGTGGCGATCGTGTTACCGATACCGGCAATCGGTGCACGGCGCCGCAGTCCTCTTCACTCCCCTGGTCGCCCTGTACTAAGACCGCACAGATTCAATGTATACTAATGCCTAGTTTACATGCATATACATCTAGATGGACCTTGATGCTGGTTACTTCCGGGTCACATGACCGCATATATACCCATATGAAAAGAAAATTATTTATTCTCTTATAAAAAAGGTGTTTATATATAGATGACTGCCTCCATCTCAATATAAAAAGCTTTCCTATGTATAATTAGAGACGTTTCTCATATTATTTAGAGTTTTTTAAATGGTATCACACTCAGGTGTTTGTCATAGACAATTAGTCCTCAGGTATAAATAGTGAGCTGAGAACTCACACAGATACACTTGCTCCTGAAGAAGCCGGAGGTTACATCCGGGGAAACGCGTTGAGCCTTGCCAAAAGACACCCCCTTTGTGCTGCTGAGATCTGGTGCCTGACACTTCATATTCCCCCTAATGGGACGCATCCAAAATTTGGTCGTTTGAAAAATCCGTTGCTGCTTAAAGGGACACAGCCACCTGCCTTCTTTAAAAAGTCCTTCTTGGAAAGAACTGGAGTTCCAGCTTTTGGGATACCTGCATGATCCCTAATCCCAGTCTCCTAAGGACATCACCATCTGAGGGGAGTGACATACCCCTGCCCGCCATAGGGCCTAATTCAGGACTGTGATCCCGACTCTGGTACATAAAAATCTTCCAGACCGACCAGGATGGTAATATAAAATTTAGAGCACTACATTATTATTCTCAGCTAGCACCTGCTATTTCGCTCTCAGTGAGACAATACCTTCAACAAAAGGACTCTCAGTTAAAATGATATATATTTAGTGTGATTTTATTCATGTATATGTTTTAATAAATTGTTTATATATTTTTGAGAAACGTCTGATACAATTATTTGGAAGCAGCCAGCGCAGGCACAAATCCTTTTTTCCTATTTTGTACCTTAGGGCCTGACCGCCCTGTGCCAGCCGCTGTTGATTTGCGCACCACACATCTTTTTCCATATCTTGGATGTAATTCACTTAGTTCACTAAGACCAAAAACTTAATCTGTGCTGCTGGGGGACCCTGTTCCTTCAACAAAATAATGTCAGTCTGTGGCTACCGGTTGCCTAGATTTCCCTTCTTACATCGTAACAATGCTCCTGCCACATGCAGCCCTGTCCTATCCACTCCATCATTAATCTCATGATATAATCTGTGCTGTTGTGGGCTTCCGATCCTTCCACTATATAAATTTCAGTCTGTGGCTACCTGCTGCTTACATTTCCCTTCCTACATCATAACAATTCTCCTGCCACGTGCAGCCCTGTCCACACTGGCACATCACTTATCTCCTGATATACTCTGTGCTGCTGGACAACTCTGCACTTTACACTATATAACTCTAATGCCGGGCATAGCTTGTCAGATAAATTGACTCCCAACCGTTCCAAACAAAACTGTTCAGGTTGGGATGGAGGAGCAATGCCTTCAAACTGGGACTGCCCCACCTAAAGCCTGACATTTGAGAAAGTAAGGATTTAATTTTGAAGGATGAAGCTAATTAATTAGATCATTTGGCAGAGTGGCAACTTTTTTGGTTCGTTACTTTCTAGTACAAGTATTTATTCTAGGCAATATTTGAAATAACTGAAATAATAAAGACACTAGGTGATTCATCGCGCCCTACGGGCGCTCTTCACACCGTCGTAAGGGGCTGCGCCCCTTAATTTGTGAACGTTTGTATATGAGAAATATGGTTAGAATTGTATGAAAGATGGCCTGTATTGCAACTTAGGTGTCCGCGAATCGCGGGAGGGGGGGTCGCGGAGGGTGCCGCGAATTGCAGGAGGGGGGGTCGCGGGGGGTGCCGCGAATTGCAGGAGGGGGGTTTGTGGGGGGGTGGATGCTGCGAATCGCGGGAGGGGAGGGATTGCAGAGAATCGCGGGAGGGGGGTCGCGGGGTGGGTTGCCGCAAATCGCGGGAGGGGGGTTACGGGGGCGGGGGTTACGGCGAATCATGGTAGGGGGGGTCGCGAGGGGTGTGCCGTGAATCACGGGAGGGGGGGTCACGGGGTGGGGTGTGTGTGTGCCGTGAATCGCGGGAGTGGGGGGGGGTGTGACGCGAATCGCCACAAGAAAAAATCAACACAGAAAGGTCAACACATGTAAATGTTAACATAAGTGTGGCACTTCATTGGTGTCCATGTCGACACATGAGAATGAATATGAAAATATTCCAAAAATGAAATAAATCTTCAAAAACTCATGTCAACCTTTTTCATTGTCGACCATAGCCATGTCAGTGTTTTCCATGTGCAATTTAATTCTGGAGCTGCCGCGAATCACGGGGGGTGCCGCGGGGTTGGGTGCCGCGAATCGCGGGAGGGCGGGGTTCACAGGGGTTCCGGTGGGGGGTTGCCGCGAATTGCGGGAGGTGGGGGGTCACGGGGGGGTGCCGCAAATCGCGGGAGGGGGGGTTGCGGGGGGTGTGACGCGAATCGCCACAAGAAAAAATCAACACAGAAAGGTCAACACATGTAACTGTTGACATAAGTGTGCCACTTCATTGGTGTCCATGTTGACACATGACAATGAATATGAAAACATTCAAAAAATGAAATAAATCTTCAAAAACTCATGTCAACCTTTTTCATTGTCGACCATAGCCGTGCCAGTGTTTTGCATGTGCCATTTAATCCTGGGGCTGCCGCGAATCGCGGGGGTTGCCGCGATTTGCGGGGGGGGGGGGTTGCGGGGGGTGGGTGCCGCGAATCGCGGGAGAGCGGGGTTCATGGGGGTTCTGGTGGGGGGTTGCCGCAAATTGCAGGAGGGGGGGGGGCGCGGGGGGGTGCCGGGGTGCCGCGAATCGCCGGAGGGGGGGTTGCGGGGGGTGTGACGCGAATCGCCACAAGAAAAAAATCAACACAGAAAGGTCAACACATGTAAATGTTGACATAAGTGTGGCACTTCATTGATGTCCATGTCAACACATGAGAATGAATATGAAAATATTCAAAAAATTACAAAAAAACTTCAAAAACTCATGTCAACCTTTTTCATTGTCGACCATAGCCATGTCAGTGTTTTCCATGTGCAATTTAATTCTGGGGCTGCCGCGAATCACGGGGGGGTGCCGCGAATTGCGGGAGGGGGGGTCGCGGGGGTGGGTGATGCGAATCGCGGGAGGGCGGGGTTCACAGGGGTTCCGGTGGGGGGTTGCCGCGAATTGCGGGAGGTGGGGGGTCACGGGGGGTGCCGCGAATTGCGGGAGGGGGGGTTGCGGGGGGGTGTGACGCGAATCGCCACAAGAAAAAATCAACACAGAAAGGTCAACACATGTAAATGTAGACATAAGTGTGCCACTTCATTGGTGTCCATGTCGACACATGACAATGAATATGAAAAAATTTAAAAAATTAAAAATAAATCTTCAAAAACTCATGTCAGCCTTTTTCATTGTCGACCATAGCCATGTCAGTGTTTTGCATGTGCCATTTAATCCTGTGGCTGCTGCGAATTGCGGGGGGGGGGGGGGGGGGTGTGCCGCGAATCGCGGGAGGGAGGTCGCAGGGGGGGTGCCGCCAATCGTGCAAGGGGGGGTCGCGGGGGGGTTCTTTTTGCCGCGAATCGCGGGAGGGAGGTCGCGGGGGGGGGTGTTTTTTCCGCGAACCGGGGGGGGGGGGGTGTGTCACGGGGGAGGGTTTTCCCGCGATTCGCGGGAGGGGGGGGTCGCGGGGTGGTGGTTATGCCGCGAATTGCGGGAGGGGTCGTGGGGGGGTTCTTTTTGCAGCGAATCACGGGAGGGGGGGTCGCGGGGGTGTTTTTGCTGCGAATCGCGGTAGGGGGGGGTCGCGGGGGAGCGGGTGTTTTTGCCGCGAATCGCGGGAGGGGGGCGCGGGGGGGAGGTTTTGCCGCAAATCGCGGGAGGGGGGCGCTCACCTGGTGGCTGTGGAGTAGCAGTGCTGGGCAACATGGGAAGGTAGTGGGTGTCTGGCACTGTCTGTGGGCTCACTGGGCTGGTTCTCTGTCACATACCTCCCAACATGACCCTCTCCAGGAAGGACACAATGCTCTGTTTCTAGACTTCCCCTTAATGTATGATTGCCATCACCTGTTTTAAACAGGTTAATTTCTCAGAAAGGTGTTCAGCACAGATGAAGGCAATCACACATTAAGAGGAAAGTCCAGGAACAGAGCGTTATAGACACAGACACCCACTTTGAGTGACAGATGTAGCCAAATATATAGGAGATTGTGGTGCAATGCTAGATTCAGACACAAGAGGGCAGCCTTGCCTTTTCTGTCTGCACCAAATGTTATTTTAAAAGTAAGATATACTGCATACTGTAAATTAGCTTTTTTTATTACAAACATCATAGTAAAACAAGATTTTCCAACATAAGATAAAGACCTAACAGCACCATAGGGAAGAACAAATGCAACATAAAATGCATATTTATTTACAGCACTGGAGTTAGGAGGAATCATAAAAACATCTCTCAAGAAACATGTAAGGGAGCACTTCTCATGTTTTATTAAAGGATCCGAAACCTAGAATACAAGCTGTCTTATAGGACAGAGCTTACTGGTATGAATCACACATGGAAATGCACAGCACGAGTCTATCACAGATGAATATCTGACGTAACCTGGGGCTCTCTAAAACACACTGGCCGATATATCGGCTGTTCAATATATCGCTGGACCATCGGCCAGTGTGTACCAGTGATATATCTGTGACGGCTGTGCATAGCTGATCCCTGATACAGGTATATTGGCAAATTGTGCTGTGTGTATGGGCGGGGCGATTTTCCAGGAGCTGGCTGCGATTGACTGGTCAACTGAGCAGAAGCATTTACATGCTCTCCTCCATTTGAGAAGTCAATCACCGCCAGCTATAACGGCAGTTGGGAGGGATCGTCAGTGGCCCTTATTCTGGTTCACTTGCAAAGGCAAATTCCTTCTCAAATGGACAAAACCATGTGCACTGCAGGTGGGGCAGATGTTACTTGTGCAGATAGAATTAGATTTGTGTGGGGTTTTACTTCAATGTGAGATCTATATTGCAGTGTAAAAATAAAGCAGTCAGTATTTTACCTGCACAGAAACAAAACAACCAACCCAAATCTAATTCTCCCTGTACATGTTACATCTGCCCCACCTGCAGTGCACATGGTTCTGTCGATTTGAGAAGGAATTTGCCTTTGTGAGTGAAGCAGAATAAGGGCCAAAGTATCTGTGGAGAACACACAGCCCAATCAAATGATCTGTGGACATATCTACTAGTTCATTATCTAGCCGTAAGTATACTGAAGAACAATGCTACCTGCCTATACCTGTATGGGATGGCATGCCTGCCTATAGTCCCATTTATAAAATCACTAGTACTTTAGTATTAACAACAAAGGGAGCTAGGTCTATTGTAGAATATGATATGTCAGATAACAGAGAATAATAGCCTAATATTAAATACAACAAGATCAAACGTGGAGGCTACAGAATAAATTGACAGATTAAAACAGACACTGATAATCGTGTTATCAATATATAGGGGGTTAGTCTGATGCCTGGGGGAGTGATGCTTTCTGGGTGCGCATGTGCATTTCTGGTGTGAGCGGGCATGGTGTATTGCTAGTTCGCCATCCCGTTCACACCTACCAGTGCGGGCGGGGGCGTGGGACGGTGGCAATGGGCTGAGCCTATGAGAACGCCCACAAATGATTTGGCCCTCACACTCAAGGCTGCGATTGAATGTTTATGCAAAACATTAATTTGCAGCAGTGCGGGAGAATTTGCTGAGCAGGGGGGGGGGGTTTCATCCACACACAACGATTCCACAGCGATGTGTGTGGACCAGGATAACCCCCATAATACATATATGGGAGTACAGAGCAGGACTCGGGAAGAACTCCCTCAAAGTCAAGTCTCCCACAAATTATGGGAGACTGATCATTAAGTCCCTAAAACAGTACGTTTTGGGGACATTTACCTACTAGCATCAAAAAAACATGCCTTTACTAGTAAAATCATGAAAATCGGAGTGACGATGGGTCCCTATCCAGTGGTCCCTACCCACTGGAATCAAAAAGTGCATTGCAGGCAATAATTGGTTATATAAGTACTAGTAAGCCAACTTGAAGCAAATGCTTTGAAAGCTAGTCTGCTACCTTGTGATTGCCTCTGTGTTTGTGCATGTGTGAGAGGGAAAGAGATGTAGTTTCATCAACAGATGGCAGTGTTTCGGGGACACACAAACAGACACTAGAAATATATATATAGATGATTCATTCCTGTTGCTAAGATACAGCTAAATAAAACCTGGTGTGACTAAAATCACTTGTGGGTGGAGCCACTGCCTGAGGGCCCATCCCCTCATTTTGGGGTCAGGTTCCAGACTGCACTCAAATTATACATTGTTATCCTATTAGAGAGTCTGTTACGTAGTAGAGCTAGTCCACTGATGACCATAGTCACATGTTTCACTTCTGTAAACTTAGGTTTGTCCTCCTGCCAACCAATGTGGACACGACACCGCCACACGAATTGCTAGGTGCGAGCGGGATGGATAGCAGTCCGCCGCGGCCGCTCGCACCGAGCATCTGCACATGCGAACATGCAGGGGAGTGAGGCAATCAGAATAGGGGCCAAGGTGTATATACGATGATAGCATTACAGTCTGCAGGTGGGTAAATACATTTTTTGTTGTTGTAGACATGGAACCGCGCCTGGGCTTTGCTATAAATCTTCTGGCATAATAGAACAAAATATGTTTTGGTGAGACAATGTCAGGTCTCACCGTATAGTGTAATGTGTAGCCGTACCAAGTTGACGGATCTAAAGGCCCCCATACACTATGCGTTTTGGACATGATTTCACCCAATTCAGATGAATCGGGCTGTGAAATCAGGCAAAAGATTTGAGAAAATAGGCCTCTCTCAGCCAATCAGTTACTGCCCATTCATTTGTATGGGCTTTTTTTTATTGTTTTTAAAGTGCTCCACTGCTCCCGCTGCTGGCCCTGCGCCACCCCCCCCTGCTCCCCCCGCCCAACTGGTTGCGGGCACTCTCTCCCGCTGTCGCTCCCCCCACTCCTTGGTCCCCTCGGCGGCATCCGCCGTCCCCCTGCTCCCTCCGCCTGCAGATCCCCGGGAGCTGCATGTGATAAATTGCATGCGAGTTACCACATGCAAAATTTGGCACATGAAGTGCCTAATCACGTGTGACTCCTACCGGGGAATGCAGGGACAATCAGGTCCAACTTGTCCTTAGGACAAGTCGGACTAATGTATAGGGGCCTTTAGATGTCTACATTGACCATGTTATAGTCAACTACACTTAGTCTTATGCGTCTAGTTAGATGCCTAAAGATAGTCAACCGCGTCTAGATCGTCAGCAAGTGTCGCCGGGAGTGTGGTTGACATAAATTTTCACGTCTTTTTGGTGCAAGTCAACTTGGTTCATGTTTTACTATCCAAGTGGTCATAGAGTGAGACTATAATGGGGTGCTGAGCTTAGCGAGCCATGCGAGGGGACAATGTGCACTTATGTCGATATAGCCACCAAAAAAACAGTGAAAAACTAATGTCGACCATGTGATCTAACGCTTGCGTCTAACTTCCGTTACTGTAGATCTAGACACGGTGGACTATCTTTAGGTTCGGCTAAGGGTGGTCGACCATAATATGGTCAATCTAGACAGCGTCAATCTGCTATACCATAACCATGGGTAACGCAAGCTATCAGTGGTCATCACTCCAAAAGGGCTTTATTCTAGTTCACTCTTTCTGACAAAATCCTTCTTAGATGGACAAAACCATGTGCACTGCACGGGGGGCTGATTTAAAATGTGCAGAGAGAGTTAGATTTGGGTGAGTTATTTTGTTTCTGTGCAGGGTAAATACTGGCTGCTTTATTTTTACACTGCAATATAGATCTCTCTTTGAAGTAAAACCCCACCCAAATCTAATTCTCTCTGCACATTTTACATCTGCCCCACCTGCAGTGCACATGGTTTTGTCCATCTAAGAAGGATTTTGTCAGAAAGAGTGAACTAGAATAAGGCCCAAAGTTCCCAGCATATAAATAACTGGTAAGAAATAATAAAAAAAGATGAACCCATTGAGTGCAAGTGAATTTATCAATATAGGCGCGAAAATTGCAAAGAAAACCTTTTTTTATTCATCATAATGACCTGTAATGTTTACTTTATATCGGAAATATAATCTTTTTTTACACATTTTTGTATTTGAATTTATATAACAAATGTGAGCAACGCTGGCATTTTTAGCCGATATTTTGACCATATCTCACAGAGATGTCGGCACTAAGGGTTAAATACAAAACTACTGCACTAAAAAATGCAAATGTGAAACCTTCATAGGAATGAATAATATTTATAGCCCCAGTGCACCTGTAAGACAGATCCGCGAAGTTCTAGATGAATGCCGTCTGTCTATTTCATAACTGACAATAGATAGAAGACACATGAGACATAGAATCAGCTTTATTCCCCCTGTTCTTAATGAGCGGGTGGATAGAATATCTCGGAGCGAGTACAGAAAATCCACTTGCGGATGAACTCTCCACCTTTACATTTTCTTCTAACATCAGAATAGGAATTCTATCTATAGGTATATGTCACAATCAAGACGAGACCTTTACTCAACGCAGCGGCGCCCAGCGCAGGCAATCAGCACTCACGGAGACGTGTTCAGGTTACAGTCAATCTCCCAACACTATTACCAAAAGGATGGCGTGATAAAAATGAATTCATTCCAATCTAATTTTTTGCATTAAGATATTGAATATCTCCTTAAAATGCACCTTCAATAGAAAGGAGCATAGAATCAATTATATTTTGATGTGATTTCCAATCTTCCTATATGGAGGTTGTCTGTAAGTCACCTGTAGAGGTTTCTATACAGACAAAGCATTAATCTGCTGACGCACAGATCTTCACAGCTGGTGACTGCACCAATTTAAGTAGCGCGATAACCTCTGCGCACTTGCCCGGAGAATGAACATGTGCATTTATGCCAGGCTGGCATTATTCTGGCACTGACTGTGCCTGCCTGAGCCTGGAGTGGCAGGATGTGGTGGAAAGGGGTGTTCTTATGATGGCAGTGTACAGTAGGGTGTGTTTGCACACTCGCGGACACATACAGAACAGAACGTGTATGCCTGTGGGTGATCAGGGTCAGGTGCAAATAGCGGTTGATTGGTATTGGTCATGTTAAATCATGGAAAAACATAGGTTGACCTTTTCTGTGTTGACCTATTGAACCTGCCGACCTCAGTCCACGTTGACCACCTGTTGCCGACCCATTGACTATCTATTTACTGTCTATGTTCCATCATGTCCCTTAAATACTGCAAACCAAAGTTGCTACAAAAGTTTGTAAAGTCATCTCTGCTCTGCTCTGCTCCTGGGCTTCCCTGGTAAAGTATGATTGCCAGCACCTGTGGTGAAACACCTTTCTTATCACTTAACCTGTTCAATACAGGTGATGGCAATCAATAATTAAGAGTGAAGTCCAGAAACAGAGCATTGTGTCCCTTCTGTAATGGGTCATGTGGGAGGTATGCACCAGCGGCGTAACTATAGCACCGCGGGGGGGGCGCTGTGCATGTGGGGGCGCCGGGGGCTGCGGTGCTATAGTTACACCCCCCCCCCCCCAATCCCCCGCAGACTTACCTATCTCGCTGGTCCCGGCGGCTCCGTTCTTCTGCTGAGGACCACCACAAAATGGCCGCCCCCATATAGCACACAGTTCTCTGAAACTGTCTGCTGTATGGGGGCGGCCATTTTGTGGTGGTCCTCAGCAGAAGAACGAAGCCGCCGGGACCAGCGCGATAGGTAAGGCTGCAGGGGGTTGGGGGGGTTGCATGGGCGGCGGCCGGGGGGTGCCTGGCGGGGCAGCGGCGGGGGGGGGGGGGGGGGGGTGGGGGCGCTCCCCCCCTAAGTAGCTACGCCACTGGTATGCACCTATGTGTAATAACATGGCTGCAGCCTATTATCCATCTGTAACATATCTAACAACAGTAGGAATAAGCTGGGGTAGCGGGTAAAGGCTGGGGGAGGGGATAAGAAAGATTATGATATAAGGGGAACAGGGGTTATCTAGGTAGATACACTGTTCTTTATTAATCCAAGGGTTGCCTACCTGACCCTCTCCTTCAGGGAGAAAATGCTCTGTTCCTGGACTTCCCTGGTAATGTATGATTGCCAGCAACTGTGGTGAGCTAGTTAATTGATAAGATGGCAATCCTACATTACCAGGGAAGGCCAGGAACACAGCATTTTCTCCCTGAAGGAGAGGGTCAGGTAGGCAAACATATTCCTCTATGCAGGTTAGGTCTATTGAAAAGTAATAGAATGGAGAGAGATTGATGGGTACATTTATCAATGAGTCCTATTCTTGTTATCACTGGTTACGATAAATAAATGGTGTCCCGCCAACCAGCTCCTAAGTGTCATTTTTTATATACATGATGGGAGCTCATTGGCTGGATCACCATTTATCATTTGTAAGGAGTACCGCCCATCTTTAAATCTACCATGTTACAGACAATGGGGCAGATGTATTAAGCCTTAACAAGAGATAAATGCAAGGGTGATAAGGAGAGATAAATGTCCAGCCAATCACCTGCCAACTGCCATGTTACAGCCTGTGTTTAAAAAAAATCAGTAAGGAGCTGATTGCCTGGCTGGACGTTTATCTCTCCTTATCACACTTGAATTTATCTCTTGTTAAGGCTTAATACATCTGCCCCAGTATTTGAAAAAATGACAGTTAGGAGCCTACTGGCAGGTGCTTTATCACTTTTTGAAGGCTTAAGGGGCATACACATGTAGATATCTGTGCTAAGCAATGTTGCAGGTGTCAAGATCTCCGGGGCAGATTAAGGGCGAGATGTATCAAACTGAAAATGCGATAAAACCCGGTTTTACCGCATTTTCCAATGTATCAAAACCGATACCGCATTGAAGGGTATCACCTTTGGGTGGCGATACCCTATAGAAGCCTATGGGCTTTTTTTCGCCGCCTCCGACGCAAACCCGCCGCCTCGCCGACCCCCCCTCTGGCTTACCTTCCTGAAGGGTCCTCCTGGACCCCGGAAGGTAAACCCCTCCTCCCCCTAGTGAAGCAGCCGACATCCTTCCGGCTGCAGGGGGGAGGAGGAGGCGCCGGGGACAGCCTGCTTAGCTGTCCCTGGCGTGAGGGGAGAGCCAGGCGGCAGGGAGGTGACGGAGACCCCCCGCACACCAGAGTACAGGTATCGGGGGGGCTCCGTCACCGCATTGCGATGACAGCCGCCTATGATAGTACATATGCGCTGGCAACGCGGCGGACAGCCGGCAAAGGGCGGCGATGTATTTTAATACATCCCGCCCTAAGTCAGGTGAAGTGATAAAGTGTCTCCCAACTGCCACTAGGTAAGTAAGCATACTGTTTTTGTGGGTGGCCTTTACACATACCGGACAAGCTGCTGCATGTGGGAAGGGGAGGGGGGGGGGGGGAGAGTGCCTTCAGCATCCCAGCAGTCAGGATGCTGGCATTCCTATTACCGGCGCCGGTATAATACGACTACAACGAGGAGACCGGCGATGGAATCACAACATTAATGAGAATCCCAACTGCCAGGATGCCAAACGTAAGTATGCTGGGGTGGATTAGGTGTAGGCAGTGGAAGGGGCAGTTATGCTTATGTACTGGTGGTTAGGCCACAAGGGGGGTGGGGGGGGTTAGGGTTATACTGCTTTCACACTGCAAATACAGGGTCACACCAGAACTTTTAAACAGTTCAGTCCCAGTGCAACCCTGCATGTGCGTTCTGTTCAGATCGCATCAGCAAACCGGCAATATTGCCGGTTTGCTGACGTCATGTGGGGGCATGTCGGAGCGTCATCGGAGGCGGGGGAGGAGGCAGCGCCTAGAGCTGGCGCTGCTCCAAGCACTGCCTCCTCCATAGTGTGAAGGGGAAACAGGTTGCTCAACCCGATTAACCCGTTCACACCACACAGCAACACGACAACAAACCGGTAAGAACCCTTCTTCTTACCATGTTCGAATTGCCGTGTTGCTACCGGTTAGCTGTAACTGGTAACCCCTTTCACATTGCACTAATTACTGGGTCAAAAAAAAAACAAGAAACCAGCATGAACCCGGTAATTTTGTGCATTGTTAAAGGGGTATCACTGGCGTCCTGATGGTCCGTTATCATATGGATTGCGTCTGGGGATACATCAGTCACTGCAGTTCCAAGAGCACCTCTGCCAGCAGCCTTGTGATGTGCCGTGTTTGCTGGGTCTGGCAGCGGCAGGCTGATGTCACAGTGCGGAATGCATGTGGCACATTACAGGAAATGATTAGGGTAAATATTATTGTTAATATCCAGCCTGTAAATTGATGTCCCGGATGCCAGGACGCAAATGACTGACAAGGCTTCAGAATCACTCATAATCCAAATGAAGCATCTGGCAGAATTACAGGCAGGCTGCGCCACACGGCTGATTTCATCAGAGCATTTAGGGAAAGATTAGAGAGCCTGAGCCGCGGTCACAAACCGTAAGGAAACATCACAGAAAATTGACAGGTTAATCTGGACTTTAACAGGGTTTCTCTAAAATCCCATAAAACCTATTGTGCTGTAATCCCTTGGTAAGTGTTGTGCAGGTCTATCCCGTACTAAGAAGATAATGATCCTTCTCCATTCGTCCAGTGGACCAACTCTGGATTAAGGACAAGAGACAAGTTAAGAATGAACCAAGACTGTGACTTGCTATCTAGGCAGACGGTTAGATACGTTTTACTGTAAGGTTCTACACTGTGTGGAGTGGCAGCTGCCAACCAGTCTATTGTGGGAGGTTTATCACACCACCTAGAGGGCAAGATAAGGTATTACACCTGCCAGCCAGTCACAGTATGGATAACATTTTCTAGCTATTCCTAGACAAATGACAGATGATTCTCTAAGCTTCAAAAGTGATAAAATGGAGAGTGATAAACAGCCAGCCAATCAGCTCCTACCTGCCATGTCACAGACTGTGTTTGAAAAATATCAGATGGGAGCTGATTGGCTGGCGGTATATCACTCTCCATTTTATCACTTTTGAAGCTTAGAGAATCTGGCCCATAATCTGATTGATTGACACAAACAATGCCTCTATTTGTCCTCTGTAGAAGGCATTTCCCGTTGACTAGTGGCTTGCGATTTATCGCATGTAAGCCCGGGGAGCTGCAGGCGGGGAGGCAGAATTTAATAAAACCTATTCAAAAGACTTGGCGGTCTCTGAGAGAGCTCTGTGAGCCAATCAGCGACCTCCTATTCGGGTGCTGATTGGCTGAGAGAACCTTGTGGTTCTACACGTGCCATCATGACAGGAGAGGTTTTCTGAACTAGCCTACCTGCAAAAAACAATATTACTAACTATATATTGAACATTAACCACACACAGTTTATTATGTAGCGCATACATATTCCGCAGCACTTTACACAGTATAGTTGAACATTCACATCAGTCCCTGCCCCAGTGGAGCATACAATCTATATTCCCTACCACATGTACATGCACACACAGACATTCTAGGGTTAAGTTTGTTGGGAGCCAATTGACCTACCACTATATATATGTTTTTGGATTGTAGAAGCAAACCGGAGTACCCGGAGGTAACCCACACAAGTACGGGAAGAATATACAAACTCTGCACAGTTAGAGCCATGGTGGGAATGGAACCCATGACCTAAGCTCTGTGAGGCAGTAATGCTAACCACTACACCATCCGTGCTGCCCAATATGCCCACTATATCTAAGCCTTTACACATAACAAAGCCGGCATATGTCCTAGCGGTCTGTGCCGTGCCTCTCTATAGTTTATTGTTAATAGAAACTGCTACCAATGAGATCACGCAACAGCGAATCGTCATTCAGAAACCGGTGGAGGGTTCAATTTAGACAGCAAAACCGCTACAAATGTGAGGTGAAAACCATTAATTATTCAGGAGAGCTTGTGTGTACTGTCCTGATGCACCTCTAGAATGGGGTGCTATATTTTGGGTCAACCCCCAAACCCTCTTCCATTCCAAGTCCATTTCAGCCATCTTTCTTCTGGAGACCATGGGGGAAATTTACTAAGATGTGTATTCTACTTCACATATGATGTTGCTATGGGCAACCAATCAGATCCTGTCTACTATCTTCTAGAAGGTGCTAAATTAATAAAAAGCAGATTCTGATTGGTTGCCTATAGCAACATTACATGTGAAGTAGAAGACACAGCTTAGTAAATTTCCCCCTATGTGTCTACTGGGATGGTTGGCATCTACCCTGATGCTGCATCTGCTATCTGTGTGTCAGGACACCGTTATTGTACCCTCTATACAACTACTGCGACATTCTCATATTTCCATTCGATAGCTGCGTACAAATTCGCGGCATTTGCAGAAATCTCTGTAAAAGATCAAAGGTCACTCTTGCCAGAGGCGTACCTAGATATTCGTGGGCCCCATAGCAAAAGTTTTTAAGGGACCCCTATTTAGCAAATGATGGTGATAAATGTACCTAAAACATATTACTTAGACAGCAAATATGGGCCCCCTTCAGCTCTGGGCCCCATAGCAGCTGCACCCCTTGCACCTATGGTAGTTACGCCCTTGACTCTTGCACATCCAAAGGTCGGACAGGCTTTGGAAATGTGATTTTCCGTGAATAAAATGGTTCCACCTCAATATAATCCAATAGCAATGAATGCGTTACCATGTGAACTTTAAAGAACATATTTACACAGAACGTCTGTCAAGAATCTGTAATGATAATCAGTCGGTGACTGGATGCCAGAGTCTTCGTGAAGGGAATTGTGTGATGACAGCGGGAGACGAGCGCGTCAGCGCAGAATGAAAATAGGTTAATTACATTCTTAGTTGGCAACCCTAAAAAGTGCTTTCTTTGGCACAGGACATGTATAATTTACCCTTAGAAAGAGGAGGCTGAAAATCCAGATAGGTGCCAAACAAGCCTTTCTAATATAAGCTAGCATGTGCTAGGAGCGGGGGTCCTTGTGTGCAGTGGGTTCAGAAATGATGAACGCCGCAATTCTGCTCAATCCGCCCCCAGCATGGTCTTCCCTTACTGTTTATTTATGTATTACTACTTGTTAACCCTTTGAGAGCCATTATCTCTGTGAGACTTGTGCAAAATATCCGCTAAAAAAATGCCAGCATTGCTCACATTTGTTATATCAATTCAAATAAAATAAAAAATGTCTAAAAAAAGATTATATTTCCTATATAAGTTAAACATTACAGGGTACTTGTTTCCTAGCACGGCGCCCACGATATTCAGTCGTATGGCATTGTATTCCATTTAAAATTGTATACCTTTGTATATGGCATACAATGCAATGAGATGCGATTTTAAATTGTATATACAATCTTTAATTGTATAAGCACCTTAATAGGTGCTCACAATGTTAAATGCACCCCCGCGCCACTGCCACTATCAACGCCAACCCGAAGCGTGGCGAGTGCAGCGAGCCCGCGAGGGGCGGCGGTACGCGTCCTCCGACCTTTTCATACCCCCACTATCCACGTCGGCGTGGAGTTGATTTTATATAGTGTGCCACCGAGCCCGAAGCGTGGCGAGCGGCCGCGCATTACATCACATGTATTCCGCGTCCCCTCGCTGCGCTCATCACACTATATAAAGTCAACTCCACGCCGACGTGGATAGTGGGGGTATGAAAAAGGTCAGAGGACGCGTACCGCCGCCCCTCGCGGACTCGCTGCGCTCGCCACGCTTCGGGTGGGGGTGCTTTTAACATTGTAAGCACCTATTACGGTGCCTATACAATTATTTATCTTATAGGAGGCACATTTAACATTGAAAACACCTTTAACATTGAAAACACCCATTAGGGTGCTTATACAATTAAAAATCTTATACCATTGTATATGTCATACAATGGCATACAATTCGATTGTATACAATTTGAAATTGTATAACATCTGCTAATGGTGCCCACACACACACCGATCCCGGCGGTGCGATGCTGTACAATGGGGTGCGCGCTCCCGCGGCACCTCATCGAACAGTACAAAAAGTATGTGCTGCACATACTTTTTGTACTAGCTTTTTCTAGCATAGCATCGCATCGCATGCACATCGTATGCACAAGGCATACGATGCGATGCTATGTGTGCTAGTTAAGCCCACAACGCACGCCGGGATCGGTGCGTGTGTGGGCACCTTAACATTGTATCGCATCACATCTCATTGCATACCATCGTATGCCTTATGGTATGCGATTCGATGGGCGCCGTGATAATACACAAGTACCTATTACAGGTCATTATGATGAATAAAATTGTTCACTTGGCACTCAAAAGGTTAATAAAGCACAAACATATTCCACAGCACTGTACAGAGAATATTCAGCTATTCACATCAGTCCCTGCCCCAGAGGCTAACAATCTACATTCTCTAATACATTTATAATAGGGTTCATTTTTGTTAGAATAATATTTTTTTTAGGTGAAAGAAGGAAACCGGACCACCCAGAGGAAACACACGCAAGCATGGGGAGAACATACAAACTCCACACCTAGTAGGCCCTTGTCAGGAAATGAATTCATGATCTCAGGGATATGAGGCAGCAATGCTAACCACTGTCCTGTTAGAACACTAGGACATGATACCATTTTACAATAGCAAGTAGCAGGAATGGTATGCAGAAAATCTGCCATGTTGCCCATTTCATGGTCGACCATGCTGAGCTTTGTACCCATTGACGTTAACCACTGCTTCCTTTTTGACCCTGTTGACTTAGAGGGGTATTAAATCTCCCTCCGCTATTCCCGACAGGGGGAAATAGAGGCAGGGCCCTATTCAATGCTGTCTTCCCCGACAACATTGAACAGGGGATGCCGGCAGAACGTGCCAGACTTTACAAGCAGTGGGGCACGTTCTGCCTTGAACGGCCGAGAATTGTCGAGCTCCCGGCTGCAGCAAGACCATTTCCGGCCAAAGCTCGCAGCCACGCCCACTTTTCGGGACTCGGTAGGCTGGACGTTGAATCCCGCCTGCCAATTCAGCATCGAGCCGACCAAGAACAGGACAGGGTCACGGCTGTCCGGCCAGCCCGACAGTCGTGACCCTGCATTGAATACCCCCCTATATGTCTATTGACTGTCTATCTAGACAGTTTATATCTTTTATACAATACCCAGAAGGACAAGTTGGACCTGATTTTCCTGGCAGCTCTCCGGGAGGCCTATGATTGGGCACTTAATGTGCCAAGTTTTGCTTATCACATGCAACTCCCAGGGAGCTGCAGGGGGAGGGAACCAGGGGGGGGGTGTTCGCGGAGAGCTTGGCAGGGGGACCCAGGAACAGGGTTGCAAAAAATCCCCCATACAACTGAATTTTAAGCCACTGGTTGGCTGAGACCTCTCTCAACCAATCAGCTCCTCCTATTGTGGCGGTTGCTGTTCGGCTGTGAGAGCCAATCAGTGGCTGCTCATTAATTTTTATAGTTTTTTTTTTTTTATTTGATCGCTGCCCAGCTTCCCCTCTGTGTCCCCTCGCTGGCTCACGACATCCCCCGCCCAGCTCCGGGCTGCACATAAGATTTATCTTATGTGCAGCCCATTGAACTTCTGACTCTGATGCACACGGGACCGTGCATAGGGTTGGACGAGATGTCAAACACAAGAGATCCGGTCCGATTCATTGGCCAGATCCGTCGGAATCGGGTCAAATCTCACTATATGGGGGCCTTATGGCTAGACCTATCTGATTTTAGCTCTGATAGTCACCAGCGCTCCAGTCATCACAACAAAGTCATCTCTACACTTATTGGCACACAATATAATTATCCATAATGATTGCCGTAGTCTATTAAATTTCTATTCTGATTTTATGACATCTTGTACAGCCAAGAACATGTCATGGACACGTCAGATGAGGAAATAACGATCGCTGCAGGACTTTATACTGCGTGTATGCCTGCGTGAGCAAACAGATACATACAGACAAATGTGTTTTGGTCACGGAGAATCCTGGGCTGGAGGACAGGGCCTAATGAGGACGTAAGTTAGTTACTATGTATTAACAGTTACTTCTATAGTGTCGTCATAGGCAAATGGGAGCAAAATAGAAAGAAGACAAGACTGGGTGATAATAAAGCGGTTTAAGGGCCCTGCTCGGCAGATCACAACCTGCAGAATACAGAATTCCTGAGCCCATGCAGTCACTATAGACAAGCCTCCACACATACTAAACTGTTCCATCTATATTAAGTTAATTAGTAGGTATGTATTATTCTTTCAGGCATAGCTAAAAACACGGGATTTTGTTGGGACATGCTAAGTCGACCCAGGTCCTACTTTTGTCTGAAAGGATTGGTTGACTGGGGGGGATTGGGGTGACTCTTTAATTGACCAAGAGTATTCCTGGCACTTTCAACCGGGGTCAGTCCCCCGGGTTATTTCTAAATGGTTCAACCCAGGTTTTCAGACTGAGAAGGAGCGGATTGGCTGTTCGGGGCTGCTACAGATGACTTCATCAGCAGCTGACAACAGAAGCGTCCCCTTTAAACAACTCCACACTGAATGCATGGGCATACATGGCTTATGTGTGACTGGTCAATTTAGAAAAAACCCGGGAATGCCTGTGTAGTGTGAAAAGGGACCTTGGTTATTGCCAAAATTCAGGTCGTAGTCGTGTATTTGCCAGGGCATATGTCTGAAAAGCATACAGCATTTCCCCTTTGTTTTAAGCATCCATTGTAAAGGTGCAATTGAAATGATTGGAAACCTTTTTCTGGAAAATACAACGCTACAGTATATATATATATATATATATATATATATATATATATATTAATGTATAATTTAGATCAGGCATGTCCAAACTGTCGCCCTCCAGCTGTTGGGAAACTACACATCCCATCATGCCTTGCCATAGTTTTAGCATTCCCTAATAGCAAAACTGTGGCAATGATGGGAGTTGTAGTGTCGCAACAGCTGGAGGGCCATAATTTGGACATGCCTGATTTAGTGCAAAAATATGGCACGTTGGAATCTATTAGGGGAGTTTAGATTGTGAAAGGACATTGGCTTCATCCAGATGGTGAAACGGTGGCAGAAAATAGAAACGGATAAGAACAAAAGGTTATGGGGCAGTAAGAGAAGCTGCCACAAGGACGATACAGTAAAATGTAAGCCTAATGGAAAGATGCATCATCAACATAATACAATACAATACAACACTGCAACATAACAGGAGGACACCTGAGGGAAAAGGGAATAGAATAAGTCCTCATATGGCCTATGCTTCCTCTGTACTGCCCCCTTGTGGCACAGAAGACCATGCACATCAGTCCAGAGGTTATCTATGTACCTACCATCCGCTTTGTACTTCAATCCTACATCTAAGGTCAGTGGAAAATGTCAATGAATTAAACACGCCGCTAATTTCATAGGAAGCTGGAAGGGACCCAATAGTCCATAACAATTGTTCTTTCCCGTGGGTGGAAGTTTGTGCAATCATTGCCAGAAAAGCTTTTATCTTGAATCTTTTAAGTGAATGTAATGTTCATTTGAACGTGGTTGACAACTTTAACATGTGGTCCAGCATTATACAAGCCATGTGTCGCCATTGTTTGGGCCGCATGACACCGGCGGCCATGGGAAAGGTTGAACTCCTTTGGCAGGAAGACATGAGGGTGAGGTCGCTGTTTGAGCATAAAGCCAAGAATAGGAGAATAAATTGTGCACAGACATTCAGATACCATGCTATGGGCCGCATTCAGCTTTGTTAGCAAAGCAAAAAAAGCACACAACCAAACCATGCTGCACTGCAAGTGGGGCAGATGTAACCTGTGCAAAGAGATTTAGATAGATTATATTTGTTTCTGTGCAGGGTAAATACTGGCTGCTTTATTTTTACACTGCAATTTAGTTCGAACACACCCCACCCAAATCTGCAAATGTTACATCTCCCACGCCTGCGGTGCAACATGGTTTTAACCCGGAGGACCCTGGTGAGTATGGGTTCCTTCCACAGGTACCCATATGGATTTTCTTTAGGATTAGCGGATGGACAAATACCTACCTACTGTATGTGTCAAATTAGATATCAATGTCAAGGTATCAGTATGTATGGGCTCTGTATGTAAATAAATAAAGTTTTACTTTCAGTGTGTGTTTATTTCACTATTTGTACTGTTGTTGAACTACAAGTTCCAGCGGGCCCTTTATTGCCCTGCATGCTGGGACTTGTGGTTCTCCAATACTGACTGATCTGCACAGGCTACTGCAAAACAAGCCTGGAAAATGAAGTGTATTTTCCAGGTATATTTTACCGGCAATTAGCGGCCATATCCCACTAATTAGCAACCTTATATTGCATCTGGACGCTTAGTAAATTAGGAATCACCACTCAAATGAATGGTGATTTCTCTGAGTATTCTATTGATGGCGTATGCATTCGTATTCATAAATATGAATGTGCCATGAATACGAATAGGAATACCAATAGGAAAATGCCGAAAATACGAATACGCCAAAAATAGGCGTATTTAGCTTAAACAAATGCACCTACAATATTTTAGCCGTATTTCGCTTAGTAAATTTCTGTTTGGCTGCAGGCCGGTACAGAATGTTTCCGAGCAGCCGGGCAGCAATCTCTACTAGCCTCACAAGAAACTACAGAGGCACCAGCAAATCCCTGCTCAAAGGCCCTCAGAATGGTGGGGCCCTAGGGCAGCTGTCCAGTAAGCCCATGCATTAAGATGGTCCTGCCCGTATGTCTCAAATCTTAATTTTTCCATGCAAGTGCAATTATAGCCCCAGGTCAATTCTATTCGATTTTCTGATTTACAGTGACCCAACTAAACGGCCAGGCTATTCAATTATGGTCTGCAGGCTGCAATGACTGTACATTTCTTTTTCAGCCTGAGACTTGGAAAATAGTCAGTTAAATTTTTTGATCAATGAGGCCCTCTCTCACCCACGAAAAGTACTTTTACACAGTGTGCTCTCTTCCCTCCTGGGCAAGCTTCCTTCAACCTCCAAGCAGGTGAGATACAGGTAAGGAAGAGACCATAGTGCAGACTGATAGTGAGACTTAAAGTGTGTACACACGGTAAAATATAGCTTCCGATGTTGCCGAATAGTGAACATCGGAAGCCATATCGCATGCAGATCGTATGCTTTTTTAGGGCTTGTGAGCTCGATGTGCTGCCAATGCGCGCTCCCGTGTGAGCGCAAATCGGCAGTGAAATAGAGAGGGCAGCCAAGACTATATAGTGCAGACCTGTACTATATAGTCTAAATTGTGCCACTCCATGCATGCCGTGCGATGCGAGTCCCGATGCGGTCTGATCGCATCGGGACTCGCATAGCACGGCATATCGCCCCCGTGTGTACACACCATTAGACGCGGCAACTGGCATCATTCGACAAAACAAGGGCATGATTCACCTTATACTTAAAATCAAAAAACAGATAGAATATTTTTCTAGAGAGCGCATGAAACACTGCAAAATTTAGTCATATAAAAAAATATATAAATTTATTTAATCATAAATAAAAAATATTAACATTACATAAAACATGCAATTTAAACACTGATCCTTTAGAACCAATAAAAGAGTAGTAATAATTTCCTTTAGGAAAGAAACGTGTCCTTTTGCCAATAGCTGTCAGAACACTGGCAGTTGTGTGTTCAAATGGCAATTTTGTTAATCAGAATATTTGTATCCACTTGTTTAATCTGTAACCAATTGTGGCATAATAGACGATTGGAATATATAGAGTCCAGCGATTGCCAGTAATATAAATAGTGCAATTGGTCCGTGGCTTGGACTTATTTTGTATGGAAAGTCAGTGGTAAAACATGCAAAGTTATTTAGCCACCCGTAGACTACTCACTCGCTCAGTCGGCATAAGGTTAATATATAGTGGTGTTTGTAGTAGAAACAGCTGCCTTCAAGGTACTGGCCGCATGAAGGATTTCCACGACCTGACCACAGCAACGAGACCTGCTCGCTGTGTCAGGGAGCCGACCGCCTTCAGACGGACGCTGCGGGGGAACAGTTGTAATAGCTGTTGATATCTACCTCAGCTCCCGACGGGTCTTTTAACAGCTTGCGCTGCACTCCGTTTCCAGCGAGAGTGTGCAGACCTCAGTGTCGCTTGGAGACAATGCTTCCTGTGAGCGCAGTGAGGTACGGGTGGGCGCAGGACACGGATCAATAAACGGACATCAAAGGCATCAATGGCAGAGGGGAGTCTTGACGCGTTTCTCCGTCATATAGACTTGACGGTTTCCTCAGAAGATACTCCCACTGTTACGCTGTGGTTATTTAAATGGTTATTCACCAATCAGGATAGCACAGCTAAAAGGATCACCTAGATTGCATTTGTAATCAGGACGGTATCAATGTAATCAGACATTATAAACTCATCTATATGTAATTCAATGGCAAGTTTCTTAACTTAGACAAGAGGGAGAGTATATACATATTGAAAAGGTACCTAATTCAAACAGTATTAATATTTTTATTGTTAATAATAGTCTATATCAGCGGCATGAAACAGACACATAGTATATTTAGAAACGAACATGAAGCCCATTACACACTAATTGGTACTCATTATCAACATATTGAAATGTCTGTCAATAGTATCAGACATAATGTAGCGTCTGTGGCGCAGCACCCAAGGCAGAACTGCAGGCATCCAGGAAACCAGGGTTCATGTCCAACCAAGGACACCCAAAACCAAGCTCCCACAAATACACAAACAAAAATAGCAATAACCCATGTATTCTAAAATGATTGCTCATTATTTGTTCCTTATCTATACAACCATTTTATTTTTTATTATTTATTATTTTTTATATATATATTTTATATATCCTTTATCGATTACTCTTCTCTCTCATCACCAATAAGGCACAATAAGGGCGTGCATATAAACATTCCTCCATATAACTATAATTACAATAAAAAGACTTACACAGAAACAAATATATATATAATAGTGACAATAATAATAATAATATAATTAATTAAATAAATTAAATAAACAAATCCTAAAGGATTATACCTTATACTTGCCTACTCTCCCGAAAACTGCATGAGGCTCCCAATTTTTTAAGTAGTCTCCTGCAGGCCTGGAAGAGTATGTAGTTCTCCTGGAGCTGGCATGCTTCCTAGTGAAGCGGGCATAATTGGCTATTGGGGGATCCTTGGGGAGGGGGTGGAGCTAAATGTCTAGATTGCATCAATAAGCTTAGCCCCCGCAAAGCTGACCAGCAAATCGTGGATGGTTCCCTGTGCTGGGGTGGGGCTTATTTGATGACAGTTCAGACCCACCCCTTAAAGTGGCTTCCAGTGTTTCCTCTCTAGGCTTCTCCCAGAGGGGAGACTTAAAAAGTAGGTAAGCATGCTGGAGCAGGGATGGTGCCTGGCATCATTCTTTGAACGGGTCACGGTGTTATCCACATTTTGAAGGTGTGATAGAGCCAGGGTTTGCGTCATCGGGCGCAAACTTCCTGGACGGGGGTGTCCGTATTCTACGGCCGGACTGAGCAAGCTTCAATTAGTAATGTTAATAAGGTGTCTATCTTCTACGGACGCCTCCTCCTACACTAGAATTTTAATTAGACAGAATTGCACAGCTGCTTCCTTGCGGCTGTGCTATTCCATGCAGACATGAATCAGGCATTAATTCAACAATTCTTTCTGTGTCCGTATAAAAAGGAAGACGCTATAGGCAGCAAATGAATTCAAGAGTAACAGTAACACAAAACACAGCTTTTTGTTAAACCAAGCAACATATTTCTTGTTCTCTCATAACAATATCAGTGTAATAAACATAAAGTGTCTACCAAGCTGTAACGTAATTAATGTAATAATACACGCTCACTATTAATGATCAGATCAGATAAACTTAGCAGCATGGAAATGAGATACTGATAGGCTTCAGCTAATGAGAATCCAGCTCTACTATTACTGTAATATCCTCATATACTGTATTTATAGGAGCACACTTCCTAATATCTTTCTTAGACAGAAACAAAATGTAGATCATTGTAATTGATACAGCAGCAATCTATGTACTAAGCCTGGGATGGAGATACAGGGCCGTATTCAATGTGGCCGGCGAGGTTCTTAAACGGCTGGGATTTAACCCCCACGTCAGCCACTCACCCTATTCTACGTTTCGGGGGAATCCTCACTGTCACAGGATGACAAGGATCCCCCCCAAACAGCAAGGCTCCCGGCTAATGCAGGGAGCCTGCTGCATTTAGCCGCAAGCCTCGCTGTTTTAGTGGCCGCACATGCCGTTTCCCAGTCGCTGCAAAAACACCAAAGTAGATGGAGATAAAGTACCAACCAACCAGCCCCCAAATGTAATTTTTTTCAAACCCAGTCTGCAACATGACAGTAAGGAGCTGACTGCGTGGTAATGTATCTCTGCTACTTTATCTCCATCCAAGGCTTAGTGGTGTAATCAATGCTGGGAGCAAGCTGTCACAGCTCGCAGGGGTCAGTATACCCTGCACACAGGGTCATGCACACGCTGTTTCCCCTTCGCTTTTTTGGAGCGAGGGGAAAAAGGTCTCTGTGGTCACTGAAAAAGCGAGACTCGCGGCTAAATGCAGCGGGGTCCCAGCATTAGCCGCGAGCCTCGCTGTTTGGGGGAATCCTTGCTGTCCTCTGGATTTCACTACTGTGTTGAATAAGGTGAGGGGCGGGCGCAGGGGTTAAACAGCGAGGATCGCATGTTTTCTGTGATCCCCACTGTGTAACCCCCTTGCCGGCTGCATTGAATTTGGGCTTAAGTATATAGACCCCATATTCTCTATATCAAACCTTCCAAATAGGACAAGTGTAAAACATTCTACCCATCATTTATCTAGTAGATTCTATCAAATTATAATCATAATCTGATTGGGCAACTTCTCCAATTGCCCAGAAGAAGGTTTAGAAGGTTTGATACATGACCACTTACAGAACGTGGGAGATTTATGCAAAGAAATTCCCATGTCTGAGAATTGGACAACAAGGACACATTCAGCCATGCCATCTCCGAATCCAAACCACACCGTATCCATGCAAACCACACACATATACCCATTATATAACACATGCCTTGAGCATACCAGTTCACGGGCAACATTCATGTTTTGGGAGGTACTCGCCTGTGGCTGCAACTGATGCCATGATGACTATAGAGTGTTCATCCATCTGGCTGGGCGGCTACTACGCCTTGTACAATCCGCTGAAGTGACAATGTTTCACTGGGCAGCTTCATGCCCCTGGCTTGTCCAGGAGAAGCATTGGAAGTAGGGTGTAGAGGGAGTGGTGAGTACTGATTCAGGGGGGAGGAATTCCTAAGGTTCTACAAGTTTCAGCTCTGGAATTAGTCCTCATATCTAGGTAGGTTTGAAGTTTCAGGACCAGTTTAGTATACAACTTGGAATACAATTTATTTATAATGCAGGCATAATAGATAGACATGACCTATTACTGACACACACTGGTGATATACATAACTCATTGCCACGCACTGTAGATAGACATGACCTATTACTGCCACACACTGTAGATAGACATGACCCATTGCCACGCACTGTAGATAGACATGACCTATTACTGCCACACACTGTAGATAGACATGACCCATTTCCACGCACTGTAGATAGACATGACCTATTACTGCCACACACTGTAGATAGACATGACCCATTGCCATGCACTGTAGATAGGCATAGCCTCTTTCCACACACTGTAGAATGACCCATTTCCACGCACTGTAGATAGGCATGACCCATTGCCACGCACTGTAGATAGGCATAGCCTCTTTCCACACACTGTAGAATGACCCACTGCCGTGCACTGTAGATACGCATGACCTATTTGCAAGAGCACATACAAGCAGACCAATGTAAATTTACACATTATCTGCAATATTTGGTACATGGAAACAGTACTTACCAATATAGGAAAACCCATTAGGAAGTCATATATAAACACAATCCCAGAAATCAAATAAGTTATTTGAAGTGAAGTCTTAATGGGCTCAGATCCATCGATGGACGACCTTCGCTTCCCATGAGCATCTTCAACCACAATAGTGGGCACGTTGAACCTATTTTTATCAATATTCTGCCCAGTTTGTATAGAAAATGTCTGAAAAAGGGAGATACCAATGCAGACCACGCCCACTACCACGCTGCCACTGATCAGTAGGAGGAAGCACAGGCCAAACCCCAGCCCAATCTCGGTAACAATGAAACGGCAGTCCCCGGCGTAAAACCTCTGAGTGGGATTGTGCCATCCAACCGCAGGTAAGGTGGAGAGGATGAAGGATACCATCCATATTCCCATCACAGTGTGTACTGCTTGCTTCTTCGTATTGCTTAGCCTGCGGACAAGAAATGCAATGTATGAAAATAAAATTAGATGAAGGTACTACAGATGTAGGGGTACATTTACTAAAGCTTTAAGAAATAAAAAGGTGATGTTACCAGGAGCAACCAATCAGATTTTTTTTTTTTCTAAAATGTCTGGATTCAAACATCTTTCCATCATTTGGCTGTTTGCTGGCCACTGTCTTAATTGTTCCACATGTGCCAGATGATTTTGCCATCAAGTGGTCAAATACATACCTCCTAACATGAGCCATTACACGAGAGACAAAATGCTCTGTTCCTGTACTTCCTTGCTAGTGGCAGTTGCAGAGGTTGGAGCCACACCAGCTGCCACCCCATACTCTGCCAAACATTACAGTTCAGGACTCACTGGCAGTTGGTGGCATATGCAAAAACAGGGGGAGTTTCTGGTTGCCCCCCCCCCCCCCCCCTTGGCAAGTGCCTTAAATTATGACAACAATAGCACATGCCCAGTGTACCAGCTTCTTATACCACATTTACTGCCCTCAAACATCACAATGGACCAGAGAGCAGCTGGCAGGCGGAAAAGACAGGAGCCTTACCATGAACTGGGAGATTAGAAAGTGCAGTACTGGTTCTATTATGTTTGTGAATTTATATATTACGATATGTTTATACATTTCCTGACCATTATCTTATTTAAGTGTATATAAGAGCCTATAATATAGACCATCTGTACTGTGAAATATAAAAACTGTATCCAGTGTATAAAAAGACAAATTTTCAGGGCTGTTACCGCTCCCCCAGACTCCCGTACTTCCTCCAATGCGCTGCAGAGTGGGAGATTTTGGCTTACATTTGGAACACCCCCTCTTCCACCTCTAAAAATCCTGCGTTTGCCACTGGGTGGGGCTCCCCTCTTTGTATTTTGGACTGGGCTGCACTTCCCCATCTACAACTGTCACTGGATAGTAAGTCCAGGCAACTGGAAACCCCTCCTGCTTTTGCCTATACCACCTGCGGGAGTATCTCCAACTTCGTGTCTTTGATGTTCCTATAATAATAAAAAACTTTACACATGCATGATATATTCCCCGTACTCTCAAGGAGAAAAAGATCCAGGCATCGAGCCATAAATGTATTGTGGATCTGAAGGTCAAAGAAGAAACATGAACATTCTAGGTCACCAGTACTCATACATAAACATGAAAAGCCACTATAAAAGGAAATTTATTCCAGTAACTATTTATAGGATGACTGTAACGTCCATTAATGTGCTATCTGTTGTAACATGCAAAACATCGTCAGCTCAATCTATCCCCTTTCTAACATGGAACAATCAATAGAGGAACTGGAGATTTCAGCTGCCTCCTGAGTTCAGTCTTTAGCAGCCTAATCCAGAATTTCCACATTAAGAGCATAGCATTATAATAATGACTTTCCAATACCAAACACAAACTCCAATATTCAACTCAGGCAGCTATCGTACGCAATTACTGACAGCAGCACGGCAACGTGCACATCAATAACGAGCTATTAATAGACAATCAATAGTGTTTATTTAGTCGTTATTTTACATCATAAAGCAGAAGACGGTGCTTTATAAAATGACAGCATTATCCAAAGGGATGGATCTGTTTTTAATGGCATGAAATGAGCATCTCTTTTTCCACGAGCCTCGGATATCTGGACAAACTGTCGTATTCTAATTCTAGACCAGTGGTTTTCAACCATCGGTCCTCAGGACCCCCCAACAGTGCACGTTTTCCAGGTCACCCGGCAGGTGCACAGGTGCACTCATTATTCACTGACACATTTTAAAAGATCAACAGGTGGAGCCAATTATTTCACTTGTGATTCTGTGGGGAGACCCGGAAAACATGCACTGTTGGGGGGTACTGGAGGACCGACGTTGAGAACCCCTGTTTTAGGCAGTCCTGATTCTTGGGGGTAAATTTACTAATGCCTCTAAAAATGAAAAGAGGTGCTGTTTCCCATAGCAACCATTAAGATTCAGTCTACTATTTCTCTATTGCATCTTAGAAAATGGTAGACAGAATGTGATTGACGGTTGCTATGGGCAACCCTGTTTATTTTTAGAACCATCAAAAAAAATATGCCTCGTGTGTGGAGCTTCAGTAGAGGGGTCCGTGTTTGTGCAGAAAGGGCACCGTTTGGGCGGATTACGCTACGGCTTATTTTGTGTCTAATCGGCTTCTTTAAAAAACGTAGAACGAAGGCAAATATTATATTCCAGCTGAATATAGCCACATTGTTCAGCATCAAAGTTACAACCTAAGCTGCCACTTCTGTTTTCCAGTGCTTGAGTTAATCGCTGAACTTGTCCCTTATAAACATTTCAAGCATGCATTCATTTAGGTCTTAAACATCTCCATGGAAACGATAGTCAGAGGGACTTTTAACGCTACAGCTACTTTAGAAGATTAGTCAAAATTAAAAAGGGTAAAGAAACTTTAGATTTATACTCACTTCTACTTTAAGAGAGGAGGCCCCTGTGTAGCCTCCTCTGTGCGGGCCCCCCTCCTCTCTGCCATGAGCAGTGATGCACTGCACAGCGCAGTAGGGAGCTCAGATTCTATACGCATGCCCAGACCGCTAATAAAATGAAGTGGCAGACATTTTTTGGGCGATTCGGCAGCGATGCGGACTTCATTGTTGGACTCTGGAGGGTAAGTGTTAAAAAATGGGTGCAATGTGTGCGGTGTAGGCTCTGCTGGGACTTAGGGGCCGCTGTGCACCGCTAGGGTTACCACCTCATCCCTTTAATTCCGGACACATATTAATTACACAGGTTCTGTGGCAGTTTAAAACCAGATGAAATGGAGTCTTGAAGTCAGCCAGCCACAGAACCTGTGTAATTAATATGTGTCTGGAATTAAAAGGATGAGGTGGTAACCCTATGCACCGCCCATATTGCATCCATTATAAATACGTCACTGCTTCTCCCCCTTCATTGCCTAAATTCCTAAATTTTCTATAAGTGGCACTTAAAAAACAAGTGTACGTTATGAAATAACTAAATGGAAAAGGATATCCGGCCAGTAATCCTCTTCCATCAGACATTCCGCATACTTGATCTCAGGTGGTGGACCGTTCCCGTCTTTACAGACACCTACCTGTAGTTCACCGGCCAGCGCACCATCCACATGCGATGATATGACAAGGAGGTGACGGAGAAGCAGGTAACAAGGCTTAAGGTGTAGAATGTAGAGACAAAAACTTTGCAGACCCCTTCGTTCCACTCATAGTCAGAGTGCTGCTTTCTTAGCTGGACCACTGAGTACATGGTGATCGGTATGGCCACATTAAGAATATGGGTTCCAGCCAATGTGCAGATTAAAAATTCCAAAGGCTTCCATTTCTTCTGTTTGGCACTTATACTGAGAATCCCCCAGGCATTGGCTAGCAGTGAGATCCCTGAACATATCAGCCAAGCTACCGCGTTATTGTGCAGTCTCTGCTCATCATTCATGGTGGAGGGTGAAGGCACCATCAGGAGAAGACAGTTGTGGATCAGATGTGGAGATCAGCAATGACATTAAATGCATCTTCTGGTAGAATTAGGTTAACAGTGGCATGTTCTGTAAAATAAGAGTATATCCAGCGTAACTCAAGGACCTACAAAGAGAAACAAATATGATATTAAAATACACATTTTCTATGAAATTAAAGATGATATCCAATCCAAATCCAAATCCAAAATATATATTTTAAGATCTTCAAAGATTTGAATTACTGCAATCCGATTGGTTATAAAATCATACCGGTACAGTCTAGTAATTGGGGCAAAGAATGATGCGGTCACTTAAATATTCTTTTATGGCCGATCGGGAGAATATTTCCATTAAATAAATAAACCACAGCAATAATGTATTATATAACTGGTATATCAGGAAGGCATTAGGTGGGTCAACATGGTCCGTCCCACGTGCCATACCGCCCCTGCCTCCCGTAGATACTTACCCTGCTCCTATCGGGTCCTTCTTCCTCTCCGGTTAAGGTCTGTCCTGTCCCTCTATGCTATGGTTGCCGATAGAGGGGGGGTGCGCAACCCGCACATGTCAGAGACTGGACGGACCTTAGTGGATTACTATTTAGGTCTTCTACAGTATATGCCTAGCGGCATTGTTTTCGGTAGTTGGAATCCCGGCCAACTCTCGAAGACATTGTGAACATTTTGACATTCTGATGATGTTGTCATGGTGCCTTTCAACATATTGATCCACATTGACATTCTAGTATCCACAATGTGAATGTCGACATGGTAGCGGTCGACAACGTGACTGGGTCCCCACGCAAATTATTTAACAAAAACTCAGGTGTGAAGTTATTCTATTGGGTGGGTATGATATCCCGGTGGTCAGCAGTCTGGTGGTCATAATACCGGCAACGGAATCACGATATTCATAATCCAAAGGAATTTTCATGGCTATACATGAAAATTCAACCCAATCCCACCCCTTCCATCGCTTATCCTAATCCTCTCGCTCTAGCACCTAACCCTAATCAACGTCAGAATCCCCCAACCGGTATTGTGACCGCCGGGATAATGACCGTCCCATTCTATCAGCCTATGGAGTAAAGCCTGAAGCCAGTGATATGGACAACTCTATACTTTCTTAAAACTTCTCAATCTGAACCGTAATTGTAGTCTAAAGAGTTTTTCTGCAGACATTTGTCTGGAAGCCTAAAGCCTTAAGCATCAGCCTAAACACCTTTCTCTGAAATGTAATAAAGCAATGACTCACCACAGTGTGGGCTTCATAACACAACAGACGAAAATAACTCAAGCGCTCTAATACTTAATGTCAGGTGACCTTTACATGTTAATAATCACTTTCTGCCAACATGCTAATCCTCGCTCTATGCATAATCTTTAAAACACCTTGTTTGAAAATAAAATATATCCTTTATGTAAGCGGCTTGTGCTGTCATTTCTTTTTATTTTACACCTAACGGACAGTAAGAAATCCAGCCTCGATTTATCATACGCCATCGGCTTGGCTAGAAGTCCTGGGGCCTCTTTTTGCTTCCACCGCCCTCATTTCCAAAGAATCCTCAACCTGGTCCTCGAGATACATTTCTAGAAGTTGCCCACAGTGGCCTATCAGTCTATACAATGACAGACGGTTGCTATGGGAAACTTCTCCACTTTATCTCTCCTGAAGATTTGATACACCTTCAGAGAGTGAAAAGAGACGACGGTGGAAATTTACTAAGATGGGAGTTCCATTTCAGATGGGCTGTTGCTATGGGCAACCTATCAGATTCTATATATTATCTTCTAGAAGGTGCTAAATAAATAATTCGATTCTGATTGGTTATCAATAGCAACATCCCATCTGAAATAGAACCCGCATCTTAGTAAATTTACTCTAAGGGGTTTATATACTTAGATGGGATTACCATTGAAGATGGGATGTTGCCAATAGCAACCAATCAGAATCTACTTCCTATTGATTTTGATTGAAATTCTAGAAGATAATAGAATCTGATAGGTTGCCCATAGCAACATCTCATCTTCAATAGAACTCCCATCTTAGTAAATTTATCCCAAAGGGGCGGATGCCCCAGAGAGAGATAACATGGACTGATATAAAGTACCAACCAATCAGATCCTGTCAGTATTTAAACACAGCCTGTAACATGACAGTTAGGGGTTTATTGCATGGTACTTTATCTCTCTCCAAGGTTAAGTACATCACCTCCTAACTGCCTGAAACAGTCTCCGGTCCTTGGCTGGACAATGTCTAGATGGACAGTCACTAGGTCGACCACTATTGGTCAACAGTGACTAGGTCGACACCTAAGGTGGCCCACACACTCTAGGTCGATAATGACAGAAAGTCGACACAAGGTCGACGTGTACATGGTCGCTCACTTATATCTAGCTGCCCATATTTAAATATCTCTACACATGTTACATCTGCCTCACCTGCAGCGCAGCATGGTTTTGCATAGTTGTGTGCTTTTTTGCTTTGCTGACAAACCCGAATGAGGCCCATTATTCTTTGAAGTGCTATGTACCATTACAATGGGGGATATCTGTCTGCAAAAATACTTACACCAGACCCCAGAGGGACATAAGGGTCTGTGTTTACAGGATGGACGTTGGTGGGAATATTAATGGAAAGAACCACAGAACACAGCGTGCTAAGGGGATACTAGCAGTTTTGTAATGGAAAACACAAGCAACAAACAGACCAAATAACAGCGCACTATATTTAGGCGTAATGTAACCAGATACACTAGCCTACATAGCCAGGAGCTGCGATAAAGATGCAAGTATATAAAACACATCTGTAGGCAATGTCTTCTTATGTCAGGCTTGTGAAACAAAACGTTTTCAATTAGGCAAGCCATGGAAAATGGGAATCAGGAATTTAACGAGAGCCAAGTACAGGAAACTAACTTTGCTGCACTGAAAATGATGCCACCTTTATACGTTCCTTCTAAGAACAACTAAACCCCACAACGCTAAAGGGGTTTTTTGTTTTAGCAGCAGCCCTGAGATTGAGGGACAGATTTATTAAGCCTGGTGAAGTGATACAGGGCGGGATTCACTAATAACCCCAGCTGCACATCGCCGGCATTCGCATTGTTAATAATCGCATATGCAGTAACATATGCGATTATTAACTCAAATGCGAAGCCCGGCGATGTGCAGCGGGTTCCCCCCTCCCTGCCTGCACCCTTACACGGCTGTAAGGGCTCCGTTTCCTCCTCCCTGCACTCGGAAGACGTGCAGGGAGGAGGAGATCACTGGTCCGGGCAGCACAGCAGGAGGCTGCCCGGACACAGGTGAGGGGGGTGCGTCGCAGATCAGCGGGGGGCGCGCGGGGTGGCGGTGGCCTTAGGCTTCCATGGGGTTACGCCATCTAGAACTGGCGTAACCCCCCGCAGTTAAGCCCCGGCGGTGGGGCTTTGCTGCATATGAAAATGCAGTAAAATCCCCGAAAACTGGGTTTTTACCGCATTTTCAGTTTGGTGAATCTCCCCCACAGTGTTACACCGAACTCATTGATAACTTAATAACTTGATCATTTAACATTTAAATGTGGGGATCGCCGGGTACTTCAGCTACTAATTAGTAAACCTGACGATTTTCTGCTTCAATAGGTCATTATTTTAGATTTGTTTATTATTGTTTTGCTTGTGTATAAATAAATGTGGGCAAACATTAGCTGATGCAGTATAACAATCATTTTATCATGATTTATAGAGCTCCAAAATATTACATTGTGTCACAGGTCTTGCGATACATCATGGAATTAACACCACACGAGCTACAGAAAACAGTGTTATAGGCTAAGGCAGAATTTCCCAAACTCCATAATTACTGTCCAGGTTTTAAGGATGTCCATGTGAGAGCACAGATGACTTAACTACATCACTCATTTTGATTTAAACGCCTGGACTCAAGCATGGCTATCCTTAAAACTTAGACTGGTAAGGTGCCCACACACGCACCGATCCCAGCGGTGCGATGCTGTACGATGGGGTGCGCGCTCCCACGGCACCTCATCGTACAGTACAAAAAGTATGTGCTGCACATACTTTTTGTACTAGCTTTTTCTAACATAGCATCGCATCGCATGCACATCGTATGCACAAGGCACACGATGCGATGCTATGTGTGCTAGTTAGGCCCACAACGCACGCCGGGAACGGTGCGTGTGTGGGCACCTTAAGGCTTATTTTGGGAAACTCTAGGCTAAAGTGTGATTTTGGCAAAAGTATCGGCAAGTAAACCAATGAGACAGAGCTGGATTAAGGATTGGGGGCCCTAATGCACCTAAGAAAAGCCCTAAGGTATAAAATTAAAATCATAGCATCGCAATCACTAAATTAAAGAAATTAAAAATGATTGGGTGACTGGCCTTATTTGCATGAAGCAATTCATATACCACCGGTGCTCATATATGTAAGATTAGCAAGGCCAGATTCTTAGCATTTATTTAGTGGAGATGGAGCTGAAAACTTCACGTTTTCATCTGGAACGCTAAATGCAGCAAGCAGTATTAGGAAATACTACTAGAATATCTGTGGTAACAGACTACGAAACAGCATGTAATTATTAAGGTTTTATTGAAAAAAGAAACATCTGCAATGTAGCCACAATGAGGAAAATGAAATAAGACACAATAGGCATTTACTGAATGTGAGCTGGAAAACAAAGAATAGACGTTTGCTTCTGTATACATGAGCAAATACACTGTACGTACATTCAGTTGGTATACTTCAATAAAAGAAATAACTTTTTACTTTTTTACTTTCTACTTGAGGTATATACTCATGCCCCTTTCAGACAACACTTTTTACTTGGTATTTTGCATTTTTTGTTACCGTTTCAAAGCGGTAATTTGTGCAGTCTAAAAGTTGCAGAGTGAATTTACCGGTTCTATAGAACTGGATTTTCTAAACGGTAATAAAGCAGGGTCCTACCCTTTTCAGACCCATTTTTTTTCATCCACTGTTTTCTATGGGCTTGAACGGGTTCAATGTTGTGCAGGGACAAAAACTGCATTGAAATACCGTTTAAAGATATGCGGTGTGAAAGGGGTTTTAGCTGGCAGACCCATTTTTAGAAACATTTTAAAATACCGGGTCAAAACCGGTTTTGCGGTCTGAAAGCAGCATTATCTGTCTATTGAGGGCATGTCGCATACTTCTTAGCCCTTTACAGTGATGCAGAAACAATTCACATTTCATTCATTTTAGATTCCTCGCACATGATTCCAATACACATGTGAGACAGCCATGACACCAGGAAAACTAGCACATTGCATTGCTTAAGCAATTGTATACTCTTCATATCAATAACAGCCGAGGCACTGCCATATGCAATACAATTGTATCGCTCTGGCCATTGTCACATTTAACACACAAAATGGATAATAAAGGGAATGTTGCCACGTACAAAAAAACCTTATACTATATAGGCAATAGGAGCCATTAACAGAAGATAAATATAAGTAAATAGAACAGAGATTGCAGAGATTGCTAGTAAGCCTAATGTATCTAGGTGTGCTTTCTTTGTCGAACCAACATAACTTGTGGGGTTGTTATCGGAAACCTGGCACCCAAGGATCCCGCATCCCAATTTATGTACAGATAGGCACATGTATACCGGGCTGTGTTAGCCCGGTATACATGTGCCCATCTGTATAAGAAATGTGTTATTGTAACGGAGTCACGGACCAGGCTATTGTCCTATCTTTATTACAACTACAATTTTAAAACAATATAAATAGGGCAAGTAGAGCAGTTTGTCATGTCAGAAAATAATATGATGGGTGTATTGCGCTGACTGTTATGCTGGTCCCAGAGCTGACACACAGACAGTTATCTAGTACAGCACGGAGATAGATGCAGGCTTGCAGAGCAGCCTAGTGCACGGTATCTACAATCTGCTAGGTATGCAGTTGGAATACACTATTGTACACAGTGGCGTAAATAGGGCTCCACAGCCCTAGCGGTGGCGGGGGGAGCCGGTGCCATAGAGGTGCAGGAGCCCCACTGATGCTGGCGCTCTGATGCAGCCAAGCTCCCACAGCTCGTTGTAATAGATGGGAGGGGACTCATCTTGCGTTAACACTGGCAGGCCTACTGTCAGCCTGAGCCGGGCTCCTTTGCAGTCGCACATCAACACCGCCACTGGTCAGGCCGCCCACTGTCAGAGCGAGCAGTAGAGGAGAGACGGCCGCCCTCGCCTTGCTCCCTCCGGGAACAGTGGAGATGGGGCACCACGGGAGAGCTAACGGAGGAAAATGGGTGAGTGTGATGTCGGTAGCCAGCTAGTACAGGATGGTGTGTTGCCAGAGGCGGCCCTAGGCTCCGCTTAATAGTGTGCAGACGCAGAACTGGGATGACGCTGCCAGCTCTGCTGTGGCTGCCATAAGGCCAGGGATGGATTAGCGTTGTGGGGTGGGGTGGGGTGGAAGGGTGGGGGGTGAATACTTGTGAGAGGGAGTTCCAGCCGGTGCAGTGGATCAGATGTTAGAGGGAGAGCTCATGATGTCTCCTCTCCAGTGTCCGCCGCTTCCCCTGCACCCAGACGCACACAAGACTGGACCACCCAGTAGTCTGATCAGCAATGATGGTACAGGGACAGGCAAGATTTACCTGCCCTGTGTGTTGCACCCCATAGCCTGGCAGCACTACTCCCTGTTAGCTCCGCCTCCTTAGGCTTCCAACAAACGGGGACCTTACTCTTCCTTCCCACATCCTCTGTCCCTGGCACATAGCGGACATCCCCTTGTCACAACCCGTCACCCCACACCCATTATCCCCACCCATCCTGTTACCTCACACCTGTTACAGCCACCTTCCTGCTCACAGACTGTCACTCCACACCCGCAACACATCAGTCACAGCCCGCCACTCCTTACCCATTGTCCCCATTCAGTACAGTATAGTGTAAGTGGCATTAAGATGTGTTGCATAATTTATAAGGGGCAGTAGGGAGGGCGCCAGAAAATATTTTGGCTGGGGGGAGCAAAATTTATAGTTACGCCACTGAAACCAAGATCCTAAATGTGGAGAAAACATTTTTGTTTTATTTCAGAGAAATCTCTGTGCGCTCAGAAGGGAGAATAAATTGTTTTCTAATAATAGTGCTGTCGGAATATGAAACTAATGGTATCCAGGTTGCTTAATATAACTTGATTCTGATTAAAAATTTACACCACCCACGCACAGCTCAAATGAGAAAAAGATTGAACCGCCTGTCTCTCTGTATGAGAATACAATTCTGGATAATGTACTTTAAAAAAAATAAAAAATTAAATTTATCACCTTGGAAAAATATTACACAAGTTATGAAACTATATATAAACTCCAATAAACGTTATCGGTAGGAACAGTGAGTTATGATTTTACCGTGATCGGTGGTTATAAAAAGTGAGCTCTGATTTCATCCAGGGGCAAACATGGGATTTCTAGCGGGGGTTCTGAATGTTTGATTTTACAGTAAGATGGGCACACACCTGCTGGATCCCTGATCCTGGGCACGCCTGCATTCGCAGGGTCACACCCAGCATTTCCATGCTCATGCCCACCGTTTTCATGGACATGCCCAAAAAAGTGCTACCAAAAAGTTGACCTGCCCACCCCCCGCACCCGCGTCACTGGGCAATTTGCATGGGAATGGCCAGCATTCTCATGGGAATGCTGATGAAACACTGGGCGTTCCCATATGTAAATTATTCAGCCCGCCACCCCACGCCTGGACTTCTGTGTGTGAGCACTGTGGGCGCAGTCGCAAACAATCGCGCCCCCCCGTGCAAATGCACGAGGGACCGATTGACTCACAATACCCCACTTTATCTCTGTAAAATGGGCCTAATCAGGGATGTGCGCCCACTGCAGCACGCATGAGCAGAGGTTCAACTGTGGTTGCATTCTGGATGCGGCATTGGGTGAGCGGTGAAGCAGCATTGCGTGGGTGCAGTTCAGATAACAGTGGCGTTGTCTGAGGTGTGCGGTGGCTACGCGGAAAGCCAAAACAAGGCGGCCCGGCGCCTACATTGACAGCTAGGTTGTGCAGACAGGGGACTACTCTAGTAATGTGAGCACTTTGCAGTTCTGCGTAGCGATCGCATTTGCAAAACTGCAACTGAAGTAGAATGAGGCCCAATATGCATTGAATTCACACCCATCCGCCTCCCATTATCTATATCTCTATTGATAATGGGTCATCTTGAGCCCCACAGAGCATAATACAACGTAAGATGCAAAAGAACCCCAGTTTGCAAATATGACATATTGTATAGTTCCAGACACGAATCTAACTGCTCATCCGCAATCAATAGCAACAGGTTTGTTGTAAGTGTTTCTGTTCCAGGGACCAAACAGTGCTTACAGGGAAACTGAGGTTACTTATGGCGGAAAGACAACCCCCCCAGAGTATTCAGCATGAAGATGAAAGCATCCAGCAATCACTGCGCACTAACCGCATTCAGACTGAATACTTGATGATGCTGCTACTTACGCAAACACAGCAATTAACAGTAAAAGCACTGGCAATTGGGACGAATTCCCCGAGTTCAGGCAGAACATCCTGTTATCTGGCTCCAACCGTCATCAATCTGGCCATGGAAATGTCTCACTCTACTTGTTCTTCCTCGCAGACCGAAATGATCCATAATCTCAGTAAATTAGAGGAGCAGAATGGAGTGTGACAACTGCAGGACAATGTACTGTCACCAAAAGCGATGCATTAGGAGAATGAATGAAATGCCGGCGCTCGGGTGTAAGGTCGCTGGACTGCGAGCGATACTACAGTACATCGGAGGTGGCTTAATGTTGTAAGGGGCAAGGTGAATATAATGTACTGTGGGGGTTATTCTTTTCAGCTCGCTAAGCAGCGAAATATCGCCTTATAACGCCGCCCGCCGGGTGTGCGTATGCCCACCCACACCGCCCAGCGAATATCCCCGCAAATGGATGTTTTTGATAACATCCCTTCTCAGGGTAGCATGTGGGGCCGAACTCATACGATGGTCAACAACTAACGAATGATTTCTACCCTGCTCACATATCTAAGTCATTCTGGGCAGGCAGGCAGTCATCCCCATCCCCCCCCCCCCCCCGCCTGCGTTTGCATGGGGACACCCAGCATTTTAGTAGGTACGCCCCCTTCCCTGCCAACATCCCCCCCTTTGCAAGCACCACGCAGACTATGCAAGTTGTCGAAGGTGAATGCACAGAAGCCCTGCACATATAAGAATATGCTCATACGCAGAGCTTAAACATCGATCACCTGTGCGAACGAGCCGGGGACGGATCAAACTAGAATAAGGGCCAGTGATTGATGTCGCAGGCGGCACAATGCTGATTGCTTGAGCTTAGAATCATCTATTGTTGTCATTAGTACCTGCTGTAGATGATTAACTCTTTTGGCCAGAACCATTTATTATTAAAGAGTCGTTAATGAGAAAACAAAGTATGGCGGCGTGATGTAATCATGTATTTAAATAATAAAAGAGCACCTGTTTCTGTTTTGCCATTTCCAATGGAGTGATTGGAAGCGCTGTGTAGCTAATTACTGTATGAGGCACATGGACACTGGCCTATGTAGAGATGAGGGGGTATAATTGCTCCTGCTTTGCCAGACCACCTATCTGTATGCCAATAGTAATACCAACCCTGCATGTTCTGCAATTCCATTGGCACATCATTAGTGGACTTAGACCAGGGCTGCGGAATCCTTGTGGTACCATATAAATAAAAGAGGGTGAATAATTAAAATAACAATGATAATACCAATACATACCTCCCAACATGACCCATTCCAGGAGGGACACAAAACTCTGTTCCCGGACTTCCCTTTTAATTTAGGATTGCCATCACCTGTTTTAAACAGGTTCATTGATAAGAAAGGTGCTTCCACACAGGTGATGGAGATCCTACATGAAGAAAATTTAAAAAAGAAGCATTGTGTCCCTCCTGAGGAGGGTCATGTTGGGAGGTATGGTAATAATTGTGACAGAGTCAGCAGGAACATACCTGACAGACATATAGAACAGCAGGGTGTGGTTGCACTGAATCCAAGCCAAGTATTAGGTGTGGTCAAGTCTAAAGCAAGCCTGATTGCAGATACCTGTCAGTTGGTTTTAAAAATGGTTTCAGAGACGAGACAGTGCTCCTGATGCTGGACAGGCTGGCCAGGTGATAGGCCATAAATTGGTTACTGCTAGGGGTCCTGGAACTTACTGGTCTCTGAAAGAATTAAAACCCTGATAGTAACAGAGCTGCTGTGACCTGTGGTATTGTCCTGTTACTGGCTGGTGAACTGCTGACATTTTGCTTAGAACTGCCTGTCTGTGACAATGGCGGAGAAATAAACCGTTTACATTTAGCATTTCATCCACTGTATATGATCTTTGTTACATGATAATAATAATAATAATAATAATAATAATAATAATAATGCTAATTCTGCAAATACAGGAGCTGAAGAAGATATCCTTCTAGTAAATGTGATATCAGGTGTAAACAACGTTTCAAAGTGATTGTGGCTTAATAAATAGGCCCTGTGTCTTGGAAACACAGAAAGCTCCGTTGCTGCTACTTGATATATAGGGTGCTGTTAATATTATTATGCCTACATGGAGGATGCATTAATCTTATTTCCCTACCACAGGCACATACATACAAAGTGCCGGCAGATAGCACATTAGTCAGAATCAAGCTGAAAGCCCCAAGCTGTGCATATTACCGCGCACACCTGGCTGCACAATATATTTCCTGTGCCGCTGGCTCCGTGTGAGAGCTCTGTGGGTGCCGGGGATAACATATCAGAGATCGCATAATAGCCTCGATTTATCAATTTATATTTGTGATATCACCACTGTATAGTCAGGAGACCACACATACACAGACGTGTGCGGGGGACACTGGCAAATTAACATACATCACAGGCAGGCAGGCTCTTATTGGTTCCCGTGTCCCTGCGTGTGTTCTCTAACATGTGTCAGAGAGAGAGATCATTTCTAATAGCAACATATTATCATGCCAAAAATATATTACAGGTTTTGTATCCCTTATCCAAAATGCTCGGGACCACGAGCGTTCCGGATAAGGGATTTTTACGTTTTTTGGATTTTTTTTTTTTACATACTTACCTGTCCAATCCGCGGACGTTTCCGACAAAACAGATGCCGCTTGTTTTAAAGTCGGATCTGTTTTGTCGTAATCTGGCTTCGATGCTTTCGGAAACAACAGCATTGAATAGGCGGAAATAGCGGCAAGGATTGAATATCGCACCACAGCTTTTAAAAATGAAAATAGGTGATGTTGCCCTTAGCAACCCATCAGATTATTTCTATCCTTTCTCTATTGCAGTGATGTCTAACCTTGACACTCCAGCTGTTGTTGAACTACATATTCCCAGCATGCCCTGCATCACTTTTAGCATGGCCAAATAGTAAAACTGTAGCAGGGCATGCTGGGATGTGAAGTTCGACAACAGCTGGCGTGTCAAGGTTAGCCACCACTTCTCTATTGCATCCTGGAAAATGATAGACCGTATCGGGTTACTAAGGGTTTTTATTTTTAGAAATTTTTGTGTTGAACGCTAAACAATATCAATAGAATATAATAAAATAAAAATAGAAAAATAATCTAAAAAAACCCTACTGAAATGAGAAAAACCTGTTTTTTTTATTAATGATGTTTAACCACACAATGCTATTAACAATACACGGCTAATGCAGAACATATGTAAAAATCTACACTTAAATGCACACTTGATATGTACAATTTGTTGATTTATGTGAATCACAGGAACAGAACGACTTCCGCACAAAACTTCTGTTATATATAAATTATTAATATCAAATTCACCAAAGAAGATCTCTGGCGTGGTGAATACATCAGCGGTAAGTCTGAACGCCGCCTTATTTACATGCAAAACAAATTCCGTTTTGTGAATTTCATCTGCACAGAGTGATAACATAAAACGGAGGCATATTCCTCTGCTGTAAGTATCATTAGGTACAGATTCATTTACTGGCCTGTGCAAACATATCTAGGCCTAACTCGGATTGGTATCCGGGTGGCTCCCAGACATTGGGCCTAATTCAGATGATTGACAGACATCGCCTGCGTTCGGCCCGTCATACGCATGCACAAATCCATCCTGCAATAAAATCCAGCTGTTTTTTTTGATCGCTGGATGTGCTTAAGTGGATCGCCAGGAACCCGGTGTTTGGGGGGGTATTGGCATAGGGTCAACACAATAAAGGTCGACACACATTAGGATAACCACAAAGGTTGACAGAGCTTAAGTCGAAGGTCGAAAGTCAAAAGGTCGACATGAGTTTTTCAAAGGTTTTTTATGTCCCGAAATTCGACAAGGACACCTTATCAGAGTACCGCGTCCCCATGCACTATTATATTTTCCACCCACGCCCTAGTGGATGGTAGGGTATGAAATAGCGCCTGTTGGCACATGTGAAAAAATCGTGAAAAAGCCTTTTGACTGTCGACCAAATGCTTGTGTGCCACTGTTGACCTTAGCCATGTCCATCTATTTCATGTGTCGACCTAATCCCTGTCGTAATGTATGTCAACCTTTATAGGGTCGACTGTATTCCATTTGGGGGTGTAATGGGGGAAAACGTATTTGGGCTCCATGGACAATGACGCCAAAAAACCTGAAAAACTCATGTCGAAATTTTCATGTGTCAACTTTTTTTCCAGTTTTGACCTTGTGCATGTCAATCTTTTGGGGTCGACCTTGACAGTGTCTGTGAGCTATACCAAACCCCATTCGAGTGATAAGCAACGTGATATAGTTCAGGGGTCAAACTGGGTGACCCTTTAACCTTCAAATGACCCAAACGTTACTCTAAAGGTGCGTACACATGGGCAAAAAAAAAAATCGCTGGCAATATGGTCGCTGATCGACCATATTGCCAGCGATTGGAGTGTGCACCGGCGATAAATTGCCAGGTGCACGCTCCCGTTTTCAGCCCCCTAATGGTCGCTGGTCGGGGGAGCATGCTCCTCCGACCAGCGACTTCCCCTGCCTCTCCTCCCGGCAGTGTGTCATTTTCATCAGCGACCATCTCTGGTCGCTGATGAAAACGGGACACTGAGCAATATGATTGCTGAGCAATACATTGCCAGCGATCATATTGCTCCGTGTGTACGCAGCTTAAAGGTCCTCATACATCAGTCTGACTTGTATTAAAGGCAAGTCGGATATGATTTCCTATGAGCTCCCCCAGCAGCTTCCCAGGAGGGCTCACATCGGACTTGGCACTTGATGTGAGATTTTTTACCTGCGATAAATCACATGTGGACCCAGTCTGTATCTTGGGTCCTGTCAAGATACAGACTGTGCTCAAAAATGGCAGTTAGGAGCTGGCTGGTTGGTACTCTGGGGTCTGTGTACTAAGCTTTGGAAAGAGATAAAGTAGACGGAGATTAAGGGGTCTATTTACCATGTCTTGGAGAAAGATAAAGTTTAGGGAGATAAAGTAATTGCCGATCCGCTCCTTTCATTTTTAAAACCCAGTTAGGAGCAGATTGATCTGTACTTTATCTCTCTCCACTCTACAAGGCTTAGTACATAGTCCAGATGATATTGCAATATTAGATTGATGGTTTGTACCTCAAATTAAAATAAAGCAAATGTGGTGCACTATTTCAATGTACAAATAACACAACCAAGGCACGTTTATGACTCTTATTTCTGTGTGGCCAATGATGAAATGTATATAAAGGGAGAGGTACTATGGGTATATATACATCATGGTGCCAGTACACGGTATTATCAACACCAAACTGCAGACATGAAATTAATTCCGGATAAATAAATGATGTAGGGACAGAGGCAAAGCTCATGTATGGTTTAATCTCTCCAATACTCAGTGTTGCTTTAAATTTCCTTTCTGCCTCCAGCAACAATCCTTTAATTTATCAGCGTTAGATATTGCCTCCCGCCTGAAGGGAAGGCTGACATGACCTGACAGCCCATCACGCTAATTCTAAAGATGTGACTTAGATACAGTATCACAACTCGTTTACTATCTCAGCTGCCATCTGCAGTGATGAGCTCTGCCAATCAGTGCACACTCCACTGAGCCCAGCAATGCCGCCTCTCTGGGCCTGCCCATGTCTACTATACAGTGCACTCACCACCACTCTGTATATTACACTGTCTGCCAATCAGTGCACACTCCACTGATCCCAGCACTGCCGCCTCTCTGGGCCTGCCCATGTCTACTATACAGTGCACTCACCAACACTCTGTATATTACACTGTCTGCCAATCAGTGCACACTCCACTGATCCCAGCACTGCCGCCTCTCTGTGCCTGTCCATGTCTACTATACTGTGCACTCACCACCACTCTGTATATTACACTGTCTGCCAATCAGTGCATACTCCACTGAGCCCAGCAATGCTGCTTTTCTGGGCCTGCCCATGTCTACTATACAGTGCGCTCACCAACACTCTGTATATTACACTGTCTGCCAATCTGTGCACACACCACTGAGCCCAGCACTGCCGCCTCTCTGGGCCTGCCCATGTCTACTATACAGTGCACTCACCACCACTCTGTATATTACACTATCTGCCAATCTGTGCACACTCCACTGAGCCCAGCAATGCCGCCTCTCTGGGCCTGCCCATGTCTACTATACAGTGCACTCACCACCACTGTATATTACACTGTCTGCCAATCTGTGCACACACCACTGAGCCCAGCAATGCCGCCTCTCTGTGCCTGTCCATGTCTACTATACAGTGCACTCACCAACACGCTGTATATTACACTGTCTGCCAATCTGTGCACACACCACTGAGCCCAGCACTGCTGCCTCTCTGGGCCTGCCCATGTCTACTATACAGTGCACTCACCAACACTCTGTATATATAACACTGTCTGTCAATCTGTGCACACTCCACTGAACCCAGCACTGCCGCCTCTCTGGGCCTGCCCATGTCTACTATACAGTGCACTCACCAACACTCTGTATATTACACTGTCTGCCAATCAGTGCACACTTCACTGAGCCCAGCAATGCCGCCTCTCTGTGCCTGTCCGTGTCTACTATACAGTGCACTCACCAACACGCTGTATATTACACTGTCTGCCAATCTGTGCACACACCACTGAGCTTAACAATGCCGCCTCTCTGTGCCTGCCCATGTCTACTATACAGTGCACTCACCAACACTGTATATTACACTGTCTGCCAGGGCAATGTGCTCTGTATATTACACTGACAGCCAAGGGATGCTCTCTGTACAGTATACTACTGTTGATCCTATTGATCCTTTGATAAAACTACCAGGTGTAGTGAAACGCCTAAGCAGGACATTGCTGTCTCCCCCAACCCAGTGTTCCTGGATTGCAGACCTGAGTACCCCCATCTGGATTCACTTCCATCTTTTCCAACTTGGATACAACTGCTCATCTATGATCATCCATAGGATGTTGAGGACATATTTCCTGCACAAAGATCTGCAGTAGGAGTTGGTTATTTGTCCCGTTCTGGGCCACTCCTGGCAAAACTTGCAACACATTTGTTCTCCCTCTGGATGGCCATTTGGGGACTTATGCTACCATTGATGGGCCCATAAAAATCAGGACTCTCCAGGACACCTGATCTACACGGTTGGTGGGGACCTCATAAAATCCTGAATTCAGTGTACACTTGTTTTATTTATTCAATGCGTTTTTTCTCCACGTGCAGCGAATCCTGTTAAGGATTCGCTGCATATTCGCAGGGTTCTGGAGGGCTGTAGCATTCGCTGCCAGCCCTCCCTGTCACCGTATTCAATGCCGCAGGGGCTCGCTGCCACTGACGGCGAATGCCGCAGAGAGCCGGGGGACGGCGGCAGGCAGGGAGATGTAAGCCTGAATTTGTGGGGGAGAAGGAGGGCTCCCGGGGACACAGGCAGCAGAAGCTGCCCCCGTCAGGGAGAGCTGGCAGGGGACAGGGTTAGGGAGCCGCTTCACTGGTCCCACTTGTAACAAGCTGGGACCAGTGTGAAGTGAATATATGAATATTTAATGAGCGGCTCCTGGCTCCCGGCCCCCTGCTGGCGAATGTGTAAAAAAAAAATGTAAAAAAAAAAATATATATCAAGCACATGAATAAATATAGCATGCCCCTTCAGAGAAAAAAATTCAGATTTTTTTTTTGACACCAAAAAAACCCCCCTTTATTTTAAAAGATCACGTTCCAGTTCACCTAAAAAAGATGTTGAATGCAAAACGGTGAATCATGGCAAAAATCATGCTGAAAGCAGTTCTCCATCCAAGCATTTGAATACACTCTCGGCAAATCCCAGTGAAAACCCCATTGACAGTGAACACTGAATAGGGTGAATCAGATTTTCAGTGAAAAAGATTCACTGCAAGGAGTATAAACAGTCCGATTCGCCGAAAACCAAAAAAGGTGAATCGGTAGCATTGAATACTGCTGATTGTGATAGATTAACCAGTCTGTTTTAGTTTTTAGCACTGCTTATTTTTGCACTCTTTTTCCATCCTAAAGGTGCCCCTACACGCGCCGATCCCGGCGTGCATTCTGGCCTAAATAGCATCCATCACATTGCATGCCTTGTGCATGCAATGAGATGCGATGTGATGAACAGCAAGTACAAAAAGTATGTGCAGCAGATACTTTTTGTACTGTGCGATGAGGTGCCGCGGGAGCGCGCACCTCAAAGCACACATAGCACCGCCGGGATCGGAGCGTGTATGGGCTCCTTAATAGTATAGTGGGCCCTGGGCAAAGCAACGCACTCGGGCCCCTACATAACCATTCCTGGGAATAGTTTCTGAAATTTCTCCATTGTGAGACGAATAAAAGGGATTCTATCTAATACAATAAAAAAAATTAGCTTACACCACCTGCCGTCCTGCACTGTCTCTTCAAATACCTTACATTGAATGGCTGTATGCACTCTGATTGGTGGATAGCTCCAGCCATTCACCAATAAGCATGATGGCAGCCTTTCACTGTCTGACTGCAAGCTGGGAGGCTGGTAGAGAAATGCTGCACTCTGATTGGCCCAGCCCACTCCTGCTTGAAAGCCCCTAGAGTGGTGAGGCCCTGGGCAGCTGCCCAGTGAGTCTAATCATGCAGGGACCGGCTGGTAGTATTCCCTTCTCATTGCCTACAAAATACAAATATATTTTATGCAATAAAAACACAATTCCCATTTCTCTTCTAGTAATTAAGAAGCAAACTACAGCGGATATTGAAAGGGTCCATGAGGATTTTGAACAATGTAAGTGTGAATATAGAGAGACGCTTCATCAGTCTGAGTACACTTGGAATTTGGGATCTTTGGCTTATTAAAGTATGAAGCCAAAAGCAAATCTGATGCATTCATTCATTCGTATAAATCTGATAAGCTGATAATATGCAGCCAGAGTGATCTCTGTTATATGTTGGCAACGGTATAGTTTACTGTATAATAGGCCTAATCCATGTATGTATGTATGTATGTATGTATGTATGTATGCATGTATGTATGTATGCTGTGGCCCAGGTTTATGTGAATATCACGCAACTGAGTGTCGGCAGACGGTACACTAGCTGCGATCACACTGCGCAGGTGTCAATGTATCGCTGCATTCCTGCACGCAATGAGATTTAATGGGAAAGGAAATACTAAGCTTTGGCACCATAACCATGTTTTAGGGCATTGAGGCTGTGTGTGACACGCACTCTACCCAAACATACCCCCCAAATGTTGCGTCTCTGCCTGCTGCTGTCCATCAAACTTTGAACTTCGTCCACACGAACTGCGTGTATTTTCACACTTCTGAATATGGGGCTATGGGCCTGATTCAGAATTGATCACTGCTGAGCGAATGGGCTGCAAATACATTGTGACCCAGCGAAAACCGGCAAACCCGTTTGAATCACACTCGTTATCGATGGATTTCCCTACTGTGTGCAGTGGCTACGTCGCTCTGGACTTACTCGGTGGCTGCAATAGAATCAGGCTGTTTTAGGTCAGCGCTGACGTCACACACCCTACCCTAAAACACCTGGACACACCTGCATTTTTCCTGGCATTCCCTAAAAACGACCGGGTGACATGACCCACAAACGTCAGCGTCCTGTCAATCAACTTTGCGAACAGCCAGCAATGAAAAGTAGTAGCAGGATTTCATTGCGGGGAGGCCCAGCGCATGCGTACGGATCGTTGTTTCGATAATCGGTTGGTCATGAATACAAAGCCGTGCGATCAGGTCTGAATAGCACCCTATGTGCAGCAAAGACAACCAGCAAATATCACCTGCACCACAGGGGAACATAGAACACAACAGTTATTCCAACGTTTCAGAACGTAATTGCTCTTTCATCAGGGACAAAGGAACAATTATTATATATGTAATACACAGTTCGCATAAGTTCTCCCCACTGAAATGACATAGACATGGGTGTTATTTTAGCTGTATTCGTGTATAATATATATATTTCCTTGCTCAACCTTAGGAGACACATCAGGGAGCTGCTATGGGAACAAGTAAAGCCATTTACACAGATTTCTTTCATATGGGAACAGCTTGTAAAAACAGTGGCCTTTCGGGAAACATTGTGGCTGCTATAAACTTGACTGAAGACATTGATTACGAGGGAATCCAAAACATCTACACTTGGCCGGCACATCAATCCACAGCCACAGACTCATCCGCAGCCCAAAGATGTATACGGAATTAATTACAATCAGTAATGGAAAACAAGAATCTAAAGCAGTCTCTTCCAGTAGCACTGCTCAGCCTGGACCTGGGCCAGCAACTCATATGGTGCTTAGCGCCTGCCTCATCCTTCATTCATCGTCCTTTGCTCATCTTGTATAGCAAACACGCACTTTAATATACACACATTGTTTGTGATTGGTTCACAGTGTCAATGGAATATATTTGGTGTACTCCTCTTGTCTGGACACCTCCTCCCACTTTAGTGAACTTCCCGCTTATATCAAACATAACATAAAGGGTCCTCCATCCAAGACACAGGGCCTAACTGGCTGGAAACGCAAACACTTTGCAGCCCTCCCGATTATCGAATGACGGTATGCCGTGCGTTTGTGTAGGGCCCCCTTGTGAATGGACCATGCAAAGGCTAGCCTTCTCTGGCCATACACGGGGAGGGGGGGGGAGGCGTTTGGGGGCGGAATGCCAGTGTTATTCGGGATTGCCCTCTGTGGCCTCCTTCTCCCCATGGTCTTCACAGACCACAAGTCAGTCTAGACTGACTCGGCGGCTACGAGCCGGGGGATTACATTTGATGGTGAATATTTCCAAATGGATTTCCGTGCACAACAGAGCAAAAGCGGGCGGTCCGAGGGCAATATGCGCTGAATCGTATCATCGTTGCCTAGCCCTGCTGAGCAATGCCTGTTTATTCGGCATTGCATAGCCATGACGATGCGATCCTGGGGTGCATGTGACGTGTGACCACACAATGTAAATAACAATCACAGAGGCTCTGCACTCCCCACAATACACAAAGGGCGGGATGTTGTAACATCCGCAGCCCTCTATCGCCGGGCATCGCATTATTAATAACGGCATATGCTGTAACATATGCTGTTATTAACGCAAGGGACAGCTCTTGCAATAAGAGCTGTCCCTTGCGATGCGGTGCCGGCACTGGACTTCCGGGTCTGTGACCCGGGAGTCCATCTGCGCATGCGCAGGGTGACCCGCCGGTCGCAGGGCATGCTGGGAGGGATCCGTAATGGATCCCTCAAACAGCGCTGAGGTAAGAAGCACATAGGCTTCTGCTGGCGATTCCCTCCACAGCGCTGCCACTGCAGAGGCACGATAACGGGGTTTTTACCACATTTCTGTGTTAGAGCATCGCCCCCAAAATAAGATGTGCAGGTGAGATCCAAACTAATGAGCATTTCTCAAGTTTAATTCTAATGTGATAGCAATTGCCATGTTTATCATTCTGAGAGATAGAGTCAGACTTGCAGAAAACTATTCTCCCCCAATGGGGTCTGCAAGCTGAAATGTTTTGATCAAAATATGATCTAAATCCGCATTATGGTGAGTGCAGAGCCTCTGTGATCCGTACTTACACAGCGTGGTCACACACACATAAAACATCCCTAATTACTAGGTCAAAGCCTTTTAAGAGGGCATTATTGTTCTGAATTTCTGTTAGAAATGTATTCTGTGTGTCTGGAGGATAGCAGCGGGAGAGAGAGATAGTTTCACAGGAGACGGACAGGGCAGCGGGAAGGATAACACAAAACTCTGCAAAAATAATGGTGGTATTGTAAGAGACACAATACCATGGTTACTGGCTGCTGATAATTCTGCCATTTCACCTTGCGCTTACGAGGACCATGTCTAGAAACACATTTTAGCAAGCTCCTCAAGTTAAAGCGAATGATTATTACAGCAGTATACAATGTTGCAGCAAACTGATTTCACAAGCTTCCACCATAAGGAAGAGAAAAAAAATAACCATAGTAAAAATACATATATGCATTAAGGCCTCATCTCCAAGCGCCCCTCAGTCACTATACCAACAGTACGCTCTCTATGGTAAATATGCCCCGGAATTATTGGTAATTAATGGATAAATGACAGAATGTTATTTGAAACCGAATACGTTCCATAGTGCAAACATGAGCTCGCCAGACTGTGCCCCATCACCCCATCTGTTCTTCATATTTACTTCATCAATATCCAGGCAATATGCGTCCAATTATAATCTGGCAAACAGTCCAACTGTGCAGCATAAGTGGGAGCATCTGAGAGTGCTCCAGCTTATGTCCTAATGCACAGCTATTCACAGGCCATAATGGCCACATGCACGCAGATTGGGCCGGCCATTTAAAGCCTTTTTTAAATCAAATTGGCCAAAACAAACAATCAAATTCTATCCAACTGGATTGATGTTGATGAAGGGGAAAGGCGGATGATCTTTACAAGGGAGGGTGTGATCTGGTCTCGCTCATATCTAGGGTCCACCATTTGAGAACAGCAGGATCATCAAACTAAAGGGTCCATTTATCTACAATTAGCTAAGTAAAACTCATCAATGGTGCTTTGGCCAATCAGCTCCTAACTTGTATGAAGTTGGGGGCTGATTGGATTGAGCACCATTTATCATACACAACAAGTTTTAAATAAATAAGATGTGTTGATAAATGGTCCCCTAAGGTTGTTGATGTATCAAGCAGTACAAACAGTGAGAGAAGTGGAGCAGTGGAGGAGTTGCCCACAGCAACTAATTAGCTTTGAGGCAGCATTGATTAAATACATTCTATAGAATAATTTGATGAGGTATTTGGTTGCTATGGGTAACCTCTCCATTGGTACATTTCTTCATTGTTTTCACTGCTTGATACAAAAACCTCTAATACCGCGTTCACATTGTGTCCGGTACTTTCCCATAAAACCCGTTATGTCCGTTGGTGACCTACGGAACGGAGCATGTGCAAGTATGGACAATGCAGGGCTGTATGCAGGGCAGTTCAAAACCATATGGGAAAATCTACACATTTTCTGCTGTGACCACAATGTTGGAGCAAAACTAGCTGAGTAAGACTGATGATTTGGGGTTCTATTACATTACCTTAGCTTTATGCCCGGAAGAAAAGCGCTACAGAATATGTGTGCACTATATAAATAACGGGTAATACATAAATAAATTGAACAGCAGAAAGAACTTCTTGGATTACATTTCCGAATTGTGAGCAGGGCCGTCAAAAAGTGAAGGGCCAGAGTACTGGGGTGTGTGGCCAAATCGGGAGACGTGCGAGTCCCCCAGAGGCCCCCCACCCCTCACGTGTGCGACCCCCCCCCCCCCCCCGCACTTCCATTCCATTTGCAGCCGGGGGGAAATCATTTAATGGGTGGTGCTCAGTGACTCAGATCTGCGAGTGCCCTGTGAGGGAAGCGGGCGGGCAGAGGATATCCGATGACATCAGTTGCCCGTCCCTCGCATCACTTGCATGCGAACGCCCAGCGTTTTCATGGGAACGCCTATGAAATGCTGGGCGTTCCCATGGGCTATGTCCCATGCCCACACTGCTAGGTGTGAGTGGGACGGCAAACATGCCTGTGCAGATGCTGAACATCGGTCCCCCGTGCGAACGAGTAGGGGACCGATGCAATTAGAATACCCCCCCTTGTGTGTATGGGGAAGATCTTTCCCACCGCACAGCTCACTTCCGCCTTCATTAAAATGTAAGCAGTATAATCTTTGAGTCTTAAGGTGCCCATACACGTTACAATTATTGTATCCAATATTGGATACAATATCGCATCTCATCGCATCTCGGTTTTGCGATAAGATAAGATCTAGTACAAAAAGTATGTGCAGCATTAAATAGATTTTCCATATACAATGACCCATCTTCTATAATAGTTACTGCTACTGAGATGTATGGGGACCCCCTGGGTGCTAGAGGGATTCTGTTGTCATGTTGGTACTTTGCGTTCTGTAATTCATGAAGAATATGTTACTGGAGGAATTAGTTATCCAACCAGTTGCTGCTGATAGAAATTGCATCGTCTCCATCTGTCAGGGCTGAAACTAGGATTTACGCCACCTGAGGCAAAGCAGTAATTTGGCTCCGCTCCATCTCTCCCCCTATGCATGCATGTATGGGTAACACATCCAGCACCCACGGCATTTGGCCCCCTAGCCATGGCCCTGCATCTGGGGTGTGGGTCATGGTATGCAGTCACTGGGTAGACAATGTCTACGTCGATCACTAATGGTCAACAGTGTCACAGACTAACAAAAGGTCAACACAATCTTATGGTAGACATAGACATGGTCAACATGAATAAGGTCGAAAACCGTTTTTCACTTTTTAAAAAAAATGTAAAGGTGGTTTTTCCTACTTTACTATCCAAGTGGGCATAGAGTGGGAATATAATAGTCCCATGCCCCTCTCCGACCCCCGCCCGCTGTCCTGGGTGCACGCACCCTGCGTATGCACATGCACAGTAAAACAGCATGGGTACCCGAGCGCAGCTCGCCATGCGAGGGGATGCGGTACACTTATACGGTGTCCATGTTGACATAGACAACAAAAAACCGTGAAAAACTCATGTCAACCATAAGCTCATGTCAACCTTTTGTCAATGTCGACCTTGGGAATTTCGACCTAGTCACTGTTGACCTACACATTGTCTACCATTCATACCATAACCATGGGTCATAGGGTCGGCATTAAGTAGGTCTACAGTCATTAGGTCAACCACTATTGGTCTACGGGCCATAGCGCAACACATTACGTTGCTTGCAAACCATTTTTCCATGTCATCCTAAGGTATTTTGACCTTTTCGTGTGTCGACCTATGACCTGTTGACCAATAGCGGCCGACCTAATGACCTTATTATCAACCGCATCCCCTACATCTGTCCATTATTTGCACAGGTTTTAAAGATTTGTCCTTGGAAATATTCCTACTTTTAGTTGTGACTCTCTCAGTGGTGGGTGAGGGGCGTGTGAGGAGCATGTGATCGCAGCGATCTGTTGGGGAGTTCCGGAGCACATGTATCATCTGACAAAACACTGCTGCCATTTGAGGCAAGTGGGGTCTGAGAGTGTTGTTCTTCTTTTTTTTTTTTTGACTGAACAGAAGTTTGGGGTGAGTGACGATGGACCTGCTGAGGTAATTCTGGGGTTGTTTTTTAATTCTTGAGATAATAGATATTATTCAGGTCCGTTCGCAGCAGGGCTGCATTCGCAACCTTACATATGCATGCACCTTCCACATCTTTCGATGGTCGGCGACAATCGAAAGATGTGGGTGGATCCCCCTGGCCTGTGAATGGGTGCCCTGGCATGATTCGCATGCCCTGGGAGCGAATCATGCTTGCGAGTGGGTGGCGGCCAGCCAACCATTCACAAGGCAGGGTTTGGTGGATTAGCAAGGCTGTGAATTCGCAGCCTTGCGAATCAACCAGAATAACCCCCAATGTATGTCCCTCAAGAACGTTGAGGGCCACACATTACCCTTGATCTCAACATTGAAAGTCACTATCCATTTGTATGTTAAAGTCTATAGAAGAATATTTGCTGACCATAAATGTCTACACTAAAAGAATACATTATAACCAAGCTGAATACACACCGCCCATTGGTAACGGAACACATGAAGGTCCTCCAAAAGCTTGTGTCGACCTTCCAACCCTAGCCATGTCAATCTATTTCGACCTTCAGTGGTTGACCCAATGGCACATACCCTGGCAGGAGTACAGGCTGTTAGCCAGACCCCAGGATGAGAGATTTTCTGCATAGCCAGGCTCTCATACTACCACCACCACTCTCCTTGTTTGGGATTGGACTTAATATAAAGATATATTTGGTAATGGGAGTTCTTCTTTAACTTTAAAGGAGCAGATTTATTTGTCTGGGGGTAACATTGAGAGTAGTCATTATTATTATTAAGGAGGGAAGACAGTTCAAAGGTCAGCCACCAAATCTTATTCTGTTCCTCTGGCTGAGCAGTAGAATCTTGCATTCTACGTTCCCCAAAGTTCTCCAGATATGGTCTCACGCGTTTTACCCCCTATCTACATTATGCCTAGAAATAATTATTTTGTTTACATCTGTGTGGTTCGAAGGATCACATTTAGTGGATGAGCAATCTTATGCATGAAATGCCGCTCCTGCTCGCTGCTTATTCCTGCCCTGATTGGTGGGTTTCCTCCCAGGACCTTCAGCTCTAGAACAGTAGACTCTATAAAACTGACCCATGTCAGCTCTGGGGCATAAAGCTCTGCAGATAGGTGAACTGGAACTGCGGCAGCTGAATCAGGCCGCTGAGGTCAGGGGGACGGGCGGTAACAAATCCAATTTGTCTTAAGTTGTGGCACTGATCTAAGAACAGAGCTAATTAAATACATTAATAGTGTTTGGCAGTTCAATGTTATAATAGGACAAGATAAATTTTGATTGTGTGTGCATTTGGGGGGGAACGGGAAGGGGGAGTCTTGCCCAACAGTACCCCCCCCCCCACACACACACACACACACACACACACACCACGGCACAGATGGCGTATTGTACATCAGACAGCTATTCTTGGCTCATTGTCTGTGTTTGTCCTACAGTGATATAACAACTACATAGGTCAGCCAGGTCTTCTCTGGGGCAGAACAACTGTCATTTCCTGGGAATATTGGTGATGTGCAGTCAGCAATGGTTATTTTTAGAAGTAGCGCTATATTACTTTTCCCACTAGACCCTTAAGGAGAAACCTCTAAAGTGACGCTTCGTAGAATCACTCTCAGCCGTCATAAATAATATTCTATTTCATACAGAACATACTCGTTTCCACAAACCCTGCGCCGGGTCCCTCGCTGCCGCTGGAACAACATTATTAATAATAAGGGTAATACGAAGGTGTCTTTTTATGAAACCTGTGCGTTAAGGAAGTCAGGAGGGTAATGTGGTCGTCTTACATTGCCCATAATTCTGTGTTACAGTATACACACTGACAACCACCCAGCTATACCACAAGTGATGCTCTACAAAACTGGTCATTATCCTCCTATAACAAACCGTCTCATCATTATCACACAGTCAATTACATTGATTTTACTTTATATGTTTTATTAAGCTAAATTAATTTCCTGCACTATAATAACATTGCTGTTAGCCTGTCTCACACACACTCACACACACACACACACACACACCACAGTATATGACAATAATCCCACAACAAAGAGAAATACAGTGTTCAGTGGGTTCTGGTCACGCGGCTCACCAGGGTCCATCTGCTGAGGACCCCCCCACACACACACACACACACTCCTGCATTAGCTGCATGGGGGATCCCGTGCAAACCCCCCTACTGTGTCTGTATTAACCCCACAACAGCCACCTTGCAGCTTATCACATGTGCTGTGCAGCATTGCAGGCGCAAAATGCAATGTGCGTGGGACTTTGGCATTCCACGCGGGCTTTACCCTCTGTTATTTTTGACACAATGAAATTCCCATGCAGTGCATTTGTTACATGGCAAACGTGCTGGGTGCTGCCTACCAAGGTGAACTTTCTTTGTTCTATTACTCTTTCAAACAAATTCCATTATCAAGGAGACAAAGAAGCCCAGCTGCATCTATGGGGGATATTTGGAGCACAGTGGCATGCTGTTGGTCCCAGTGGCAGTTAATAATTTTTTTTTTTTTTGGTGTATATAAGGATATCTGTGGCAAGTTTGGGGGGAGGGGGTTAGTATAAGGATCACAGTGTTTGGGGGCTACAATGCTACCAGTGTCAGCATTGGGGGGGGGGGGGGGCATAAGGATCCCAGTGCCAGGTTTGGGGGGTATAAAGCTACCAGTGGCAGAATTGGGGGAAGGGGGGTATAAGGAACCCAGGGCTGGTTTGGGTGGGGTGTTATAAGGATCCCAGTAACAGGTTTAGGGGGTATAAGGATACCAGTGCCAAGTTTAGGGGGTATAAGGATACCAGTGGCAGGTTTGGGGGTATAAGGATCCCAGTGACAAATTTGGGGTGTATAAAAACCCTGGCACCAGGTTTGGGGGATATAAGGCTATCAGTGGCATCACTGTGCCCTGGGGTGGCTGGGTGGGTAGCATTCTGTGCCCTGGGTATGAGCTGCAATGTTCCACTGAGTTACCTGCTGGATGGAGGGAGATCCCCAGGCTCTGTGCAGTCCTGCTGCCGCTTCCTATAACAGCGGAGCCCCGAGCTCCCAGGTGGGCAACACACCGGCCGAAATAACTGCCCCTCCGGCGCCCCCCAGGGGTCCCCCAGCAGCACCACTCGCAAAGTGAATGTCCACGGTGTGTCTTCTCCCACGCAGTGTCCCCGAACACCCGTGGGTAAGCATTGTTCCAAGGAGAGACAGGGTTTACAGAAGAACCTCTGTGGAGCTGTGTTCTGCTGGAGCAGCCCCTCAGCCCACCCGCGACAATGGGCTCCCTCCCTCTCTCTCTCTCTCTCACTGCCTCTCCCTCTCCCCTCTCTCCGTTGTCATTGCCCCCACCCCATCCTCACTTCTTCATCTCATCAATTGGGCTGCAGACAGCGCATGCCCCACTCGAGTTCACCCACCGGTAGCCCACGGCTCCATCGCGCAGGGAAACTGCAAGCTCTAAACTTTCTACTGACACATGTGCAGCCAGACCCTGGGCGAGGTGTACTACTAAGCTTTTAAAAGTGATAAAGCGGAGATTGATGAAGTACTGTTCAAACAACTCCTGTCATATTTTTAAACACATCCTGTGACGACCTTTGGAGAGAGAGAAAGTACTGACAAATCAGCCTCCAACTGCCACGGTACAGGCCATGACTGAAAAATGACAGTTATGAGCTGGTTGATAGGTTATTAATCAATCTCCACTTTATCACTTTTCAAAGCTTAGTACATGTGGTCCACTGAATGAAGACCCCCCCCCCCCCCCCCCACACACACACACGCATCCAAAACTGCTCCAGGGGAACAATAGGATTCCAAATCCACAATGTGTTATTTTGGTTTGTTTCTTTAATTGCAGTAAAGGGTTAAATGTAGCTGGAAGTAGTAACAAACATGGCGGTATTTATTACCAGCAGGGGTTAAGTAGGGTAAGGTGCCTTCCACAATGTTAATATATGAGCATATCTCCAGATGCAGGGAAAACAGGTTTCCAAATAAAAGAAGACAGGAGGCGGCACTCTCAAAAAAGTGATCAACTGTATTCAATCCATAGCAAATGTGAAACAAAAAGTCAGCATGTAGGTGTCGACAAGTTTCGGAGCATTGCGCCCCTTCCTCAGGACAACTGACTAAACAGCAAGTCAAAAGTGCAGTGCAGAACTAACAAGAATACATTTACAGATGCCTTTTTAAAAGAAAGCAAACTTACGTGACACTCTGTGAGAGCTGTGCGGCGGGTCTGACCTCCGGTGGCTTGTTCACGTGCGCTCTCACAGCGTGTCACGTAAGTTTGCTTTCTTTTAAAAAGGCATCTGTAAATGTATTCTTGTTAGTTCTGCACTGCACTTTTGACTTGCTGTTTAGTCAGTTGTCCTGAGGAAGGGGCGCAATGCTCCGAAACTTGTCGAAACCTACATGCTGACTTTTTGTTTCACATTTGCTATGGATTGAATACAGTTGATCACTTTTTTGAGAGTGCCGCCTCCTGTCTTCTTTTATTTGGAAACCTGTTTTCCCTGCATCTGGAGATATGCTCATATATATATATATATATATATATATATATATATATATATATATAGCACACATATTCCACAGCACTTTTCAGGGAATATAGTTAAACAATCACATTAGTCCCTGCCCCAGTGGAGCTTACAATCTATACTCCCTACCACATGTACATGACATTGTAGAATTAATGTTTGTTGGGAGCTATTTAACCTACCAGTATATTTTGGGATTGTGGGGGCAACTGGAGCCCCTGGTGGAAACATACAAACTCCGCACAGTTAGGGCAATGACTGTTAAACGCTGTGAGGCAGTAATGCTAGCCATTACCATATCCGTGCTGCCAACATACACATAAGACTGACGGAGAATTTAGGCCTAGGGTAAATCATCTCTCCTTGAAGTTGTGCCCAGCGAGGTGGAGTGAAGTCAGCAGCTGGGGGGGGCACTGGCCCGTATCAGAGATAGATTTGCGTGCACATTTATATGGGATTTTTAAAGTAGCCCCCAGGGAACCAAAAGGATAGGTGGCCCTCCCAAATCCTGCCTTGGAGACCCCCCCTCCCAGAGGTCAAATGTGTTCTCAACATGGGCAAAAACATGCTGCACTGCAGGTGGGGCAGATGTAACATGTGCAGAGAGAGTTAGATTTGGGTGAGGTATTTAGTCTCTGTGCAGGGAAAATACAGACTGCTTTATTCCTGTACTGCAATTTAGATTTCAATTTGGACACCCCCAACCAATCTAACTCTCTGCACATGTTACTTCTGCCCCACCTGTAGTGCAGCATGGTTTTGCCCATTTTTTTAGAACAAATTTGACCTGCAATCAGGTATGAATTTAGGACCATAGTCTTGTCCCATCTGTAAGTTAGGTACACACTATGCAATATTCAGACCCATGTCGACCTAATGGTGTCTACCAACATGCTGTAGACCAAATGACCGTATCCCCAAGTGGGTGGACTGGGCAATTTGGATCTGAGCTGCAACACAACCTCCTTCATGCATGTTTGTCACTGGTATTTCCCATTATTTGTCTGCACTTACGCCCACATTTAAACCATCACCTTCTTAATAAGCTATAAGGACAGATAATCATTCGGATCTGAGCAATAATTTGCTACTTGTATCATTCGCCAAGTTGGATTTTCCCCGAGGTCTTTTTTTCGTCAGTTGGATTGTGGGTATAATCGCTCAGGTGTGTACCTGGCCATTACTCTGCATGGTCTTCACCTGGGAATGTTTCTGCTTCCAGCCTTTCTTACCAGCGCCTTTGTCTAATTGCAGTGTTCCGCTCCTGGATTTGTGTGTTCCAGATTTCTCATCAGGGTCCCTGTCCTCCTCCTCATGCTCCTCTGCGAGCTGCTGCATTTGTAAAGCTTGCATTCACCTTGCAGTATTTGCGTGAGACCCTCTAATGCAGTTATCTGCCTGTTTGCTAAATATTTCAGTCACTGCTTTCAGTCTGCCTTCAGCTAAGCACCGTTTTACCCTTCAAAGCCTCTTCTACTTTAACCCTTTCAGGTTTGACTGCTTTGAGGGTGATCTCCTCCCCCAGCCATCTCTACCGTAGCTACAGAAATAAGTGTAATCGCTCTCTGTTTTAACCTGAGATAAAATTAGCTCAGTAGTTTAGGATGAGTTAATATAAAGTAAATAATTTAGTCTGAAGGATAGGTCTAAATATAGGCCAGCCTGTATCCCTTAGCAACGTCTGAGTGTGTCTGTACTGCCACGTGGTTATTACAGGGGCTTTTGTAGAGTGTTACGTATTGCGTAACATAACATGCGCATTCCAATACCGCGCACGCATGCTAGCGGCCACATGTAGATCCGGTTGCATGTTCAAGTAATAGTAACTGTGAACTAGCATATAAGGGGTGATTCAGGTTGGTTTGCAAAAGCAAACTACTTCTTAAATGGACAAAACCATGCTGCACTGCAGGGGGGCTGATTTGACTTGTGCAGAGAGAGTTACGTTATGGTGGGGTGTGTTCAAGCTGAAATCTAAATTGCAGTTTTAGAATAAAGCAGCCGGTATTTACTCTGCACAGAAACAAAATAACTCACTCAAATCTAACTCTTTCTGCACATGTTACATCTGCCCCACCTGCAGTGCACATGGTTTTGACCATTAAAGAAGGAGTTTGCTTTTGCAAACCAACTTGAATCACTCCCATAAGCAGGTATCATGAGTTCATTCTCTTGCCGGAGTCCGGTCCCTGGTGAAAATAAGCACTAATAATGAATGAAGGAGACAACTATGATTGGCTGATTGAGTATGGGCACTGTTAAGGCCCTCATACTATAGGGCAAGGTATCACATGTGAAACCTTGGCAACTGATTTTAGGTATGTGTGTGTTATAAACCCTTGTTAGCCAAAACCAAGTCCATATCACATCGAGCCTAATGTAGGGTACATACCAGAATGATCATGATCCTGAGCAGATCGTGAGATGACCATACGATTGTCGCACGAACTGCGGGAGCACACGATCTGCTTCCGATACGATTCTGATCTGTACCCAGTTTAAGGAAGTCGTTTTCAAATCCTGACTGCACCAGTGAGGACGCGCATCGGATCGCAATCAGATCTAAAACATGCCAAAACATGCCCAATTTACATCAGGGTTGCCGACCCTCCCGGAATTTGCGGGAGTCTCCCGAAAATCGGGTCCTTCCTCCCGGCCCCCGGAAGGGTGGGCAACCCTCCCGGAATCAGGGGGACCCCCACTGAGCCCCCCGATCGCGGCATTTATATGCCGCAATCCGCGGGTCTCAGGGGAGGGGGCGGAGCTAAAACGGCACAATCGTGACCTTTTAGCCCCGCCCCCTCCATGGATAACTGTTATTTCGACTATTTGTTGTAATGGGTGCAGGGCTTAATGACGTCACAGTTAAGCCCCGCCCCCAAAACGCGTAATGCAAGATTCCTCTCCGGGCTTCTCCCGGAGAGGATTTTTTGAAAGTCGGCAACCCTGATTTACATACAATCGGTCGAGATTGTATCGAAATTGGAGGAAATGAGGCCAAATCGTTCTGGTATGTACCCAGCATAAGAGATTGAGGAATCTGTGAAAACACATTTTGGCCCTTTTTACCCCATAGAGGTCAGAAAAATCCCTGCTTGGTGGGTGCTTACATCATAGAAGGAATATACTCTGTATTTCATGTCTCTGGGTCCAGGGTTTTGGCCTGGGTGTTGATGAGTCAGTTAGCCAGGACATTTATTATGAAGTGATGTTATACATATAAGACATCACACATACGTACTGTTAATTAGCAAAACCTAGATTGAGGATCTGAGTAATACTAAGTAAAATGCCAAATTATTTATTTTATCATTCTCACGTGCAAGAATAAATGTCAGCCACCTGCTTGGCTTTTAATAAGGGTTTCTATTTAAACCAGCACTTCCTCTTAAGTGGAAACCAATTAAAACTAAACTAATATCATACTTAACAAATACATCTAAGTGATAGATCGAAGAGACATTAATTACAGGTTATATATGGGATAATATATCCCCCTACTGTGAAGTCTATGGATATTATAAAGTAACGTTTGTCGGCAGTGGATGCCTAGAGACATGGGCCAAATGTATTAAGACTTAACAAGTGATAAAGTGGGGGAGTGATAAAGAACCAGCCAATGCACCCCCAAATGACATTTTTCAAACAAAGCCTGTAACATGACAGTTTGGAGCTGACTTGCTGGTGGGTTATCACGCCACCTCACCCTTTATCACTCTTCTCTTTGTCACTTGGTAAGGCTTAATAAATTTGGCCCATAGTTTGAATAATTAAAGTTAGGAGATGATTTGTTGGTACTTTACCTCTCACCACTTTAGCTCTCTCTAAGCTTTGATAAATAATTGTCTAAACTCCCGCATCATGCAGGAGGTTCCCGTTTCAGTCATAAATCTCCTGCGTCCCTGCTTTGTACTTCTGATCTCCCAGGTTCATCAGATTCTGCGACGGGTGCCACTAAGGAGTTTAGCTGTGTTCACACGCTTCGATTTTTCCCTGTTTTCAATTCGATTTTGCTTATAGAAGCAAAATCGAATCAAAACCTAATCGAAATCTAATGTTTTTTAGGACACTTTCAACTGTCATTCAATTTGATGCGTGCTCCCATTTACAATCCAGTAAATCGAATGTGTACACTGTGAAATTGATATTGAATCGAATGTACAAGTACAGATCTAATGGAAAGATCTAATGCTAAATTTAATAGAAAATCAAATCTAACATCGAATCTAAAGCAAATCGAAGTGTGTGTACACATCTTTTATTTGCAAGGACAAAGATTTGCCCTAATCACTGTAATTTGCTGTCAGGAGAGGGTGGACATAAGCACATGATCACACAGGGTCTTCTTATCTGTGCTGGTGTGCACTCATCCATAGCGTGCCGCTGCTGATTCTAGTGAGGGACTTAAGCTGTGTACACATGGGAGCGATATATTGCTCAGCAATATATTGTTGAGCAATATATTGCTCAGCGTCTCCTTTTTATTAGCGACCAGAGATGGTCGCTGATGAAAGGGAACCTCTGCCGGGGGAGCCGCAGAAGGAATCAGCTAAGCTCCTGCGACCAGCGATCTTAAGAAAGCTAAAAAGGGGAGCGCGCACCCAGCGATTTATCGCCGGTGCACACTCCAATCTCTGTCAATATGGTCTCTCAGCGACCATATTGCCAGTGATAAATGCCCGTGTGTACGCACCTCTAGGGTAAGGATATTTGCTAGTAATCTTTCTGTAGTTAAACACTTGTTTAATTAGAGTATCTGGTGTCCATAATGATGACTCTAATGCTATGGAAAACAGCACATCCAATAAATACAGGTCATGCTTACAAGTTGCAGACACTCTGTGCTCACAATAAAATAACATTTAATACAAAAAAAAGATATAGTTATATGCATCTCCCCAAAATGAATAAGGCCACTGTATTCTCAGAGCACTTAAAAAGGTATATAATACCCCTTTCAGACATACGCGAAAATCCCGGGTTTTTTCACATGAACGCGCCCAAACCCGGGAGTAGCGTATGTCTGAAAGGGTATACCCGGGATTTTACTCCCGGGTGCTGAGCACCTGCAATTGACCAGGGTTTTTCCCGGTATTTAACTCCCGGGTATAATACCCGGGTTATGTCTGAACGGGTTTACCCGGGTTTTTCTGTTTTACACATACGACAACGCTTTTTTTTGCTGCCCCGGTGTCTTCTGATGAGGTCATCAGCTGCAGCCGCGGAAGACGCCCCAGGCACACGTGCGGCGGAGCAAGCAGAGGCAGTGGCTGCATGTTGCTCCTGTGCTCCCTTTCCAGCAAAAGGGTGCAGATTCCTGTGGCCAGACAGGTGCTATGGCACAGCATTGGAAGGATGAGGAGGTCAGGGAGCTGTTACATGTCCGTGGAGAAGAGGAGATCAAATCTCAAATCACAGGCACTGTGAAGGATGCCATAGTGTATGGAAATATTGCAAAGGTCCTTGCTAGCACCTTTGCAATAATTTTAATTTCTGCAAACACAGTTTATCTAATAATTCAAGAATACTCATCATCGTATCCAATATAGGGCCAGATTCTCTAAGCTTCAATAGTGATAAAATAGAGAATGATAAACCACCAGCCAATCATCTCCTACCTGCCATGTCACAGACTGTGTTTGAAAAATGTCAGACAGGAGCTGATTGGCTGGCTGTTTATCACTCTCCATTTTATCACTTTTGAAGCTTAGAGAATCTGGCCCATAATCTGCAGTTTCAGTTTCATGATGTTCATGTCACAGTTTTTCATGTTTTATTTAGACTGCGAACTCCTGCCAAAGCCCGATACTGCACTCATGGCCGGATTATGGCTTGTCAGCAAAGTAAAAAAAACAACAACACATAACTGGGCAAAATGATGCTGCACTGCAGGTGGGGCAAATGTAACAGGTGCAGAGAGAGAGAGAGTTAGGTTTGGTTGAGGTGTGTTCAAACTGAAATCTAAATTGCAGTGCAAAAATAAATCAGACAATATATACCCTGCACAGAAAAAAATATAAGCCACCCAAATCTAAATATCTCTGCACATGTTACATCTGCCCCATCTGCAGTACAGGATGGTTTTGCCCAGCGGTGTGCCCAAAGCACTGCAGGCACACTGCTAAGAGTTAATAACGTGGAGTTTCAGGGTCTCAGGTCTCGTGCTTCTAATATTAGGGATCAGAGCAGTATGGAGAACTTCAGCACGTTCTGTATTACAGGATATTAATTCTATTTTAAGCTTCCACTGCAGAAATTGGCCGGGTGGATAATTTGGTATGAAATGCATGGGGAAAAACCTAGAGAGCTCTGTGCGGAGATATGTTTTGATTGGCACAAACACTGTTCTGTATTTAATACCGTTGAAAGAAGGGAAGGGCGCAACTTTTTCCATTGTATGAGCCCTGTTATAGACTCTCAAGAAGAGGTCTATTTTTTTATCTAGGCATACCGTAAGAGTCAGGGGGGTATTTATCAAAGCTTGGCAGAAGATACAATATGCTTACCTATTTTGTTTCTTGTTTTGCAGTCGCTGATGTGCACGGTTTGCTTCATCTTAGTCCCTCCCCCTCCCTGAAGCAAACACAGCGATTGCTTGTGTTTGTCTCATTGGCCAAGGAAGATGCGCGGCTCCGGGGAGGAATGCGGGGGGCCGTCTGATTTTTTGGAGCCTCCTGTTCTGAGAGGGTAGTATAAGATAAAATTATGAGCACCGACCAATCAGCTCCTTTCTGACATTTTCAAAACACATCCTGTAAAATGTAAATTAGATGCTGATTGTTTAGTACTCTATCTTTCACCATTTGATCTCTCTCCAAGGTTTTAATAAATACTTCCCTAGCATATGGGTTACACACCGTACTGCTATCCGGGCAGTGAGGTCAGCAGGGTCAGTGCTAACCGCACATGCACAGATCCCCCCAGCACCATGGGGAGCAGAATATTTAACCTTAGGAGCCCCTAGGACACAGCTGTCCCTGATGTGGTGAATGTGGCCCGTTATGTAACACAGATATCCAAGCAACCAGTTCCTAACTGTTATTTTTCAAACCCAGCCTGAATCATGGCAGCTGATTGGCTAGTACTTTACTCTGTACTAAGCTTCAAAAGTAAAAAAATAACCAACCAATTAGTTCCTAACTGCCATGTTACAAACGGTGTTCGAAAAATGGCACTTAATGCTGTGTACACACAGGGTAATATGATTGCTGGGGATATATTGCTAGCAATATATCCCCAGCAATCATATTGCTCAGTGTCTCCTTTTCATCAGCGATGAAAAGGAGACACTGCTACGGGGCGGAGGGGGAGCGCAGCAGCAGCAGACGCTGCTGCTGTCACTTTGATGGGAGGAGGGAGGGAGCAGCGGCACGGGGCTGGGGAGATCAACGCTGATCTTCCCGGCGCTGACCTCCCGGCACAGCGATCGCCGGGGAAAGCCACTGGTCGCAGGAGCATGCTCCTGCGACCAGCGACCATTAGGCAGTGCACACAGGAGCGCGCAGCTGGCGATTTATCGCCAGCTGCGCTCCAAATCACTGGCAATATGGTCCCTCAGCGACCATATTCCCAGCGATTTTACATGAAATTGCACCCGTGTGTACTAACCTTAAGAGCTGATTGGTTGGTTGTGTATCACTCCATTTTTATCACTTTTCAAAGCTTAGTACATCACATCCTTTATCCATCTCTCTCCAGCAGCGGGATGTACTAAAGGGAAAATGCGGTAAAACGTGCGTTTTACTGCATTTTCCTATGTACCATTACCCATCCGACCTGTCACTGCCGGGCAAGGTATCGCCTCTGGGTGGCGATACCCTATAGATGCCTATGGGCTTCTATCACCACCCGCTGCCCGCCGTCCCCACGACCCCCCCTCCCGTCCTCCATCGATCTCTTCCTCCCCCAGAAGGTGTCACAGCCGGGATGACATCCGGCTGCAGGGGGGAGGAGGAGACGCGGGGGGGGGGGACACTGACAGCCGCCGGGATGTGACGGAGACCCCCGCAAACCACATTACAGGTATCGCGGGGGTCTCCGTCACCGCATACCGATGCTAGACGCATATGTTAGTACATATGCGGTAGCATCGCGGCGCCGATGTATATTAATACATCCCGCCACAGGTCTTAGTACATAGACCCCTTAGTTACGGAGCAGGGGACAGAGGACACACAGAGTGGGGTGGACTATACCGATGGTGGGGGTGTGCAGCTGCCAGAGCAGAGCGGCAGAAGAGGTGGCAGAGCCAGGCAGTGCGGGTGGATGGGCTGATGGGCTTTACTAGTAAAAAATAAAAATAAAATTTCTTTTAATGCTTTTTCTACTGTTTTTCCCCATGTAATGTTTAAAAATAAAAAATAAACCAGTCATTAGCCAATGATTTCCCCTGTCCGCAGCACGTCTTACATTTCTGTTTCTGGAAAGCATTAGGAAGCAGAACTGGGACTTCAGGGCCCATATTCTGATTCCTCAGCACACAGCGCGGCTAATTCCGTCAGACCTGATTTCTTTTACACACTTTTCAGCTTTCTGCTCAATTTGTGCCACTCCCAGCGCTTCAGCACTTGCCTTGATTAGGACTCTTGTGGTAGCTGTATAGCAACGTGTGACTGGATTAATAATGGGATTCCGGCCCCAGAAATAGTCCCATCAGGATGACGATGGCCGGCCGCCTGGTTTTTGCAGTGCCCAGCACCAGGACTAGTGTGTGCTGTCTCATGTCTACTCACTGTCTGTCTTCCGCACATGTCTGTGGTAGCTCTTCTTCTGACCCTCTGTGAGACCTGCTGTTTGATTCACACACATGGGCCGGTATCCAATTAGCTGTGGTAATTTGCCACAGTTATGAATTGCCTCAGGCACCTGAAGAATAATCCATGATAAGAAGCTGCCGGAATCACAAGAAGACATGGGATCAGGAACTCATCCCATGTTTTATTGCACAATTTTGGGTAAAAATTGGATAATAATAATAACGACCACAAGTAATTGAATACCGACCTTGGAAACGTTTGCCAAGGTTTGCTATAATCCTGTGGTGATTAGGCCTTTAATCATTCTTGACAGGTTTTTTATAAGCAGTTTTTCAGAGGAAGAACCAGAGGCCTCCACAGCAGCATCTATTGGCCGGCACCCGTCTGTAACTTTGTTCAAATGGTGCTTCATTGGTTCATACAAATGTGCAAGGTCTGCGTCTGTACGCCCAGTTATACAATACAACATACACCTAACCCCCACACTCTGCCACCTAAACCTAGCCCCGCTTTATGTGCCTAACCCCCAACCTTGATTCCGGTTGATAGATCTACGGTCTAGATAGAGAGTTAATAGGTCTACACCAAAAGGTTGACATGCAATAGGTCAACAGGGTCAAAATGTCGACATGAAAAAGGAAGACACAGGACAATGTTGACATGAGTTTTTTTATGATTTTTTTTAATTTTTTTTAAACTGGCATGTTCTTGCTTCACCGTCCATCTCGGCATAGAGAGAGAATATCATAATGTGCTGAGCGCATTGAGGAACCTAGCCCGCAGCATGGCGAGCGAAATGCACCATGCAAGTTTATGCGTCACACTAACTGGGGGGCCCATGTCGACAGTTGTCGACATTGGCAACAAAGAAATGTGAAAAAGCCATGACGAGCTTTTCACATGTCTACCTATTTCAGTTCGACCTTATGAACCGTTTGACCTTTTGACCCTGTCCACTAATTGCATGTTGACCTTTTGGGGTAAACCTACCTGCTCCCCCACATAATACCTCGTCTCCTATTCCCAAGGCAGCTGACTGGGCTATGGCAGTGTTATTTTACATACGATATTAATTATTTATCACTGGAAAGAGACGCGCCAGGCTTCCGTGAGGCGGGTGATGAGTCTTTAGGAAGGAGGGTAACTAGATTGTAAGCTCTTTGTGGTATAGATTATCTTCATTTGCTCAGCGGCATGATTCAGACTGAAGGGTGAGCTGGCAGCATTACATACTGGAGCAGATGGTGTGACACAGTGATTAGACTGTCAGGCTGTGTAATAAATAGGTTTACAAAGGACTGTTACATTGCTGGGAAATGTTAACCCCATTACGCTGCTGAAAGAGTTGGGTATTTCTGAAATGTCATAGATCAAAATGTGTGCGTGGAAAAAACTTTTCCTTTGTCAAGGTTAATCAGAAGGCATGAGGTAAAACACTGACTTACCATACTGTCCCTTTATATCGGGATGTGCAGGCTCGGTGGCTGAATAAAACCATGTGAATTTCAGGTGTAAGGTGATTACACACTGGCCAATATATCGTCCGTTTGATTGAGCGGCCGATATATCGACGGACCATCGGCCAGTGTGTACCATTGATATACCTGTGAATGCCATCTTTCACAGATATAACGCATCGGTTATGCACCGACTTCCCGTACCACCATGCCAGGAACCGCCTATGATTGGCAGCTCAGTGGGCAGGCGAACTGCTTGTGATTGACTGCTCAGTGGGCAGGTCCATGGAAATGTCTACTTTTTCACCTTTTGAAATTTTAATTGTCGGCCTTTTGGCTGTGTGGGCATTTTAAATGTCAGTATTTCGACCCTGTCGGGATTTTGACCTTGTCGGTATTTTGACCATACACCAATGGTTGTCTGGATTTTGACTGTCGTAAAATCATACTGGACCCCTGTGCGACACAATCAGGCATTCCCTACACATCTTTGTAAGTTCGTCAGGCAAGGCTTCCTTTACCTCCTGTTGTATGGACTGTATGTATGTAGCGTTCCACCTGGTGCATAATATGCCAGTGCTGTATAAATAAAAGATAAACATACATAATAGATACGTAATAAAAGCAAAATACACACAGGAGACCTACACCATAGCTAATAGTAGGTAGAGATGCATGAGTCCAATTATTCTACACCCACAGATTATTATTCCTTCTCTTCTGCCTATTATCTATTATACTGCATAATGTATTTCTATACAGTTTGTACCATCAACTATACAGACATCAATGTTCTGAATACAACACACAAAAGATGACGCTACCTGAAAATGGAAGGCAGGACCACTGCAGGTATACTAGGGATGGACATCGACCCTCGATGAGTTGAAATAATTGATGGTTTATGGGCGATGAATACTTTTGTGGGAGAACCAGGTGGTTTCCCTACATCGATGTCACAGGAGACCCAATGTTTCTGTGTTTTTGATTTTTTTCCCCAAGATGTCGGGACACAGAGTATATACAGTTGGATCTGCTCTTATTAGAGGGGGACCTGGCGCGGCTATCGCCATGATCCACCAGGAGGGGGCATACATGCACGAGACTCTGTGTGCCCCATTCCCATTCTCTTTAGATCTCCGGAAGCCCTGCATCAAAGCCCGGCTCTCTGCCCAGCTCACTGAAGCCTGCACCCACCTGCACCGAAGCCCCGCACGAAGCCTGCCTGCCTGTGCCTGCCCCATACTCACAGATGAGGTACCGTACATTGGGACAAGCGAGCAAATGAGGTGCTCGCACATCCCCGCCATCCACTGTCCATCAGAAACTGCGACATGGCGAGCTGGCGGGCTGGCTGAGAGGGGGTCCATTTGTAGCTCTACCCCTGACAACCCGGAAGCACTGCCCCCACATTCTGATTGGCCCACTGGCCATTCAGTCAAAGATAATGGATGATCATTGAAAGTTAAAACTATCAATGGTTATCCATCACATAGTTTATGACTATCAATGGCTGGTTGCAGTATCGCCATCTATGGCGACTGCACCGATGGCTATCACTAAGGCATTGGTAGCCAACCCTAGCCCTCGAGAGCTACCAACAGTTCACATTTTCCAGACAACCTAGCTGCTGCACAGCTGCACTCATTAATCACTGACACATTTTAAAAGATACACAGATGGAGCTAATTAGCTCACTTGTGATTCTGTGAGGAGACCTGCAAAACATGCACTGTTGGTAGCTCTCGAGGACTAGGGTTGGCTACCCCAGCCTTAAGGTATAGGATTTCACACTGAAGGAAATAATACTGAGGCTAAGCAAACTCAAAACAAATAAATCACCAGGGCCAGATGGGATTCTTCCGAGGGTATTAATGGAATTAAGGGATGAACTAGCTACCCCCCTACATTATAATTCTTTACCAAAAGATTGGAGAATAGCAGAGGTAGTGCCAATATTCAAAAAAGGAAAAAAGGAAGATCCCGCTAATTACAGACCCGTTAGTTTAACATCAATTGTGGGTAAACTATTTGAAGGATTTTTAAGGGATGGTATCCAGGAATATTTAGACCATCACCATGATGAAAAATCGTTCATGCCAAACTAATCTACTAGGGTTCTATGAAGAGGTTAGCAAAAACCTCGATAATGGAAATGCTGTAGATGTGATTTTCCTAGATTTCGCTAAAGCATTTGATACTGTCCCACACAAGAGATTGATTAATAAAATGGAGAACCTAGGATTGGGTGAAAATATCTGCAGATGGGTAGGGAATTGGCTATGTAATAGAGAACAAAGAGTGGTTGTGAATGGTGCCGTATCAGATATGGTACCGGTACTAAGTGGAGTGCCCCAGGGTTCGGTTTTGGGGCCCATTTTGTTTAACATTTTTATTAACGATATTGGGATAGGGTTACTCAGCAATGTATACATCTTTGCAGATGATACAAAACTTAGCAAAGTCATCAAATCATCAGAAGATGTCACCATGCTTCAAAATGATCTTGCAATTCTAGATGAGTGGGCAAAAAAATGGAAGATGAGATCAATGTAGATAAATGTAAGGTTATGCACCTTGGGAGACATAACCAGTGTGCAAGTTATAACCTTAGCGGAGAGGAACTGGGTAATTCCATACTTGAAAAGGATCTAGGAGTCCAAATAGACAGCAAACTGGGATGTAGTGCCCATTATAATGTAGCTACAAAAAAGGCCAACAAAATTCTGGCATGTATTAAGAGGGGAATGGAAACTAGGGACTCAAGGGTAATTATGCCACTGTATAAAGCATTGGTGAGACCTCACCTCGAGTACGGAGTACAGTTCTGGGCCCCACACTATAAAAAGGACATCATAGAATTATAAAAAGTCCAAAGGCGAGCAACAAAGCTTATTAGGGGAATGGATAATTTAAACTACGGGGAGAGATTAAGCAATTTGGGACTATTTACATTAGAAAAGAGACGTTTAAGGGGGGACATGCGAGACTAACCAAAGAAACCGAGATGGTTCCGTGAAAATCATGACAGTTGCGAGGTATGCTTGTGCAGATATCCTAGTGCTCAGCAATGACTTGATCAAATGACGCTTCCTTAATTCCAGCAAGTAATCATTTATCTGTCTGCACAGCTGAGGACTTCTGCTGGTTCCTTTACTAAAATAGCCCAAAGGACTGAAAATGTGTTATGTAAGAGTTCAATATCCAAACCTTGCTTTCATCGATTCGTCACAGCGCTCTGCCCACACAGCCATTCCTAGCGCACACCAGTAACGCACTCTTGTCTCTAGAAAGCCAGTTTTCTGACCGAGACCTAAGAAAATTCTTACATAACTTTCACTGCATCAGTTGTTAAAGTGGTAATGAGCTGCTAACGATGAATGAGATCTGACACGCATATAGATCTCCGTGCTCCCAACTTGAACCGTCTGCTACATAAAATTGCACTTCTTTGTTCACTCATTAGCAGAGAATAGCATAGACCTTTTCTATTTCTGCACCGTTTCTAGCTGGTCACAGTGGGCCTGACGTATGCTGCACAAAAGGGGCCGATTCAGGATTGCTTGTGGCACTCTGAAATCGGCCGCAGCCCCGATAGTCAGGGTTTACACATGTGCATTTCTGCGCATGTGCAAACCCCAGCAGTGAATGGCTTTGGTCGGGCGACGTTTATGAGCGTGCTAGGCAGCGAATGTACGCTTCCTAGTGAGCCAACCTGAATCAGGCTCAAGTAGAGAGCAGATCCAAACAACAGAATTTTCCAACCACGTCCAGGGTCCCATATGACACCCTTACTGAACTTTGCTTAAATGAGACAGGCATTAGTTCCACTGTGCACCCACGTTATTTTCATAACTGCGAAGCCCAACATCTCCCCGGAAAACATTTCTCAGTCACTCTGCCCTAAGATCCTGCTTTTGTTGCGAATGCAGAAAGATTGGAAGCAGAAGTTAAAATGAGGAAATGAGGGTAACCAGTCACCTGGTTGCCATTGATCAATCCCACATTCATACGGCTAGATGTATCAAGCTTTAAAAAGTGATAAAATGGAGAGTGATATACAGCCAGCCAATCAGCTCCCATCTGCCATGTTAAAGGCTGGGTTTGAAAAATGACAGGTAGGAGCTGATTGGCTGGTTGTCACTCTCCACTTTATCACTTTTGAAGAATCTGGCCCATAATGTCAACACCACAATTCGGACACTAGAATATCAACATGGTTCAACATATCCACAGGGACCAGGTCAATATCCTCAGAATGTCGACATGTTTCACAATGTCAACATCTGAAATATTGCCATGTAAAAAGGCTTTTGGGGGCTGGGGTGAGTTTCAGGGAAGGCACCAGAAGGAGAGTAAGGTGTGCTTACTGGAAGGCCGACTCATTAGATCACTCCACCGTACATGGCAGGTACATGATCATCAGGACCTGGGAAGTAACCACTGGGCCTTCAGGAACATTAGATCTATATTCATTCATATCATGTCAGCTATGTATGTAGGCATTTTCATGATGAGGATCAGCTACATTAGCAGACAGCTATAATGGAGTGTGGGGTGATTGCCTAATTCTAAGACCTGGGAGCATTGCCTAAACTGGGGATGTGTAACCTTCGGCCCTCCAGCTGTTATTGAACTACACATCCCAGCATGCCCTGCAACAATTTTAGCAAGGCCAAATAGAAAAATTGTAGCAGGGCATGCTGGGATGTGTAGTTCACCAGCAGCTGGAGGGACAAAGGATCCCTATCCCTGGCCTGAACCGTTCAAAACATAAAACAGACCTTAGACCAGTGGTTCCCATACTCGGCCTTCAAGGCACCTAACAGTCCAGTTTATAAGGAGATCTACGGCTAAGCACAGATGGTTACATCAAATTGACTGAGGTACCAACTACTGTAAGTCATCTTTGCCGAAACTTAGTTATCCTTAAAACCTGGACCATTAGGTTCCCTTGAGGACCAGGATTGGGAACCTCTGCCTTAGGGACAGATGTGTCAAGCTTCAAAAAGTGATAAAATGGAGAGTGATAACCAGCCAGCCAATCAGCTCCTGAATCTGAGAAACACTTGGCGTACCCATATGAACGCAGGCGTGTCACAAGACGTCAACACCCGCCCCAATTTCGGCAGATAGCAGGCATCTAAAAAGTAAGTATCAGAGCGAAGGCTGGAGAAATCATTCAATGGTGAGCGACCATCGAATGATTCTCCTCCGTGCGTCCGCATGCGAGCGTGTGTAACTGTACACATCCGCTCGCATGCTAGGCAGAGAATATATACGCTGATTAGCGAGCAGGTCTGAATCAGGCACATTGGGGCAGATTTATTAAGCTTGGAGAAGAGATAAACTGGAGATAAAGCGGAGAAAAGGTAAAAGGATATAAAGTACCAGCCAATCAACTCCCAACTGTCTTTTTTAAACACAGCTGATTGGCTGGTGCTTTATCTCCTTTTACCTTTTCTCCGCTTTATCTCCAGTTTATCTCTTCTCCAAGCTTAATAAATCTGCCCCAATGGCCCTTATTCAGATCTGATCGCAGTACAAATTTGTTCTCAAAATGGGCAAAACCATGTGCACTGCAGGGGGGGGGGGGGGGGCAGATGTAAATGTACAGAGAGAGAGTTAGATTTGGGTGAGTTATTTTGTTTCTGTGCAGGGTAAATACTGTCTGCATTATTTTTACACTGCAATTTAGATTTCAGTTTCAACACACCCCACCCAAATCTAACTCTCTCTGCACATGTTACATCTTCCCCACCTGCAGTGCACATGGTTTTGCCACTTTTGAGAACACATTTGTACTACAATCAGATATGAATAAGGGCCATTATACTGAATGAGGACAAAGGAGATATTTCAAACATTCCGAAAAAGGACAAGCAGAGGCGTTTCCCATAACAACGAATCAAATGGCGGCTATCATTCACCTAGCTTATTCTTGAAAATGCTAGCTAGAATCCCATTGGTAGAGGGTTAACAAACTCTGGGACACGTGGAAGTGTCGCCTGCAGCTACCAAAGTTTTAGAACATGTCCTCGGTATCATCCTCCGCTTACTAACCGAATGGGGGAGAAAGCTCTTTCATAAGCAAGTTGTCATAATTGTCAGTTCATATTAATGGCAGATGCAGCAGGTGTGTAGCCAGAGACATATGTTTTATCCTGGAGGGAACCGAGCCAGACTCCTTTGTTCTCCCTTCCTTCCTTTTCGCCTTAGTCTGATTTCTACATATCCCACACATTTTGTACATTTCCAGGTCACTAATCTCGTTGCTGAAACTATTCCTTCCACATCAAAGCAACTGCAAGGAGCAGGTAACCGGCGAGGGCAGCCCTATGGAACCATTATTCTGTTTTAATTGATTTTTTTGTTCCAACGTAACTCAGCTCAGAGAACTTCAAAGCAAATGCTTGTTTGCAACGGAAGATAATTTAGCTTTCTGCATTCTTATGCACCACTGATAGGATACCTGCTATTGCCTAGTGCCAGTGACCTGGCGAAGCAGATGGATGGTACCTGCCAAATGAGCACACTCACCTCTTTCCTTTCCCTCCTATGTAGAACACTTCTGGTTAGGGAAAGTTAAATGGACAGTTTATATATGTCATCTAACACGGCGGACAATCTAATCCTCAAATGCACAAATATCAGCATATAACGAACAGGTGCCTTATGCCAACATTTTATTTTGTGGGGGGCGCCCGCCTGTGCTTTTCAGCCATGCCATTGTAATCAGGGAAATTTTAGTATCTGCTCTTTGCCGACCTCCCGATTATATCAAGGCAAGACTATAGCCGGATTAAGGGGGGATGCAGGGCATACAGTATCCTAAGGCCCCCCTTTGGCAGGGGACCGGCTGGAGTGAACATTAAATCACTGGCTGCCCCCCTTAAACTGCAGCAGGACCAGGTCGTCAGAATTAAAGCTGAAGAGCAGGTTTCCTGATCTGATTGGAATGGTTCATGTTGGGAGATATGCATAATCAAATATAACCCACCACCACCACCACCACTTATACCACCTTCCAGTGGCCCAAAACCAAGCCCCCGCCCCCCCCCCCCCACCCCAAGGACCTGGGTGAGACAGTCCTGATTTGTGGGCAAGGCAGGACATTAAATGCACTGTATGGATCAGGCCAGAGAGTTGGGCAGTACCTCCCAATATAGGGTTCTAGGTAGTAAGCCTTGGAGGTAAAGAGGAGGGAGATAAAGTACCAGCCTATCAGCACCTAACTGCCACGTTAGTTTGTGGTTGTAAAATGACAGTTAAGCTGGCCATGCACTTTTTGGTCTGGTAATTTATCTCTGTGTACTTTATCTTTCACCCCAAGACTTAGGGCCTTATTCTGGTTAGGTCGGTGAAACGTACGTACGGTCCGTCTCACCGTACGTTTCCCGTACGCAAGCGGTGAGCGAAAGTCCGCCCACAGAACAGCCGCACACGGACGGTCACAAACACCGACAATGGGGAGTGGTGTACACTTGAGCGTACGCCACTGTGTAAGGACGGATCTCCCTCTTAGCCACCGATCCCTGGCGTATATCATAGCGTACGCCAAAGTGCACGGACGGATCTCGTCCGTTTTCCCACCGACACCTTCCGTATATCTGAGCGTACGCCACATTGCAAGTAGAAATTGAGTCCAAAAACATCCTTGTTGCTCTTAGATGTGGTTTATGTGTACGCCCATGTTTACGCCCAGTTTTCCTTATTATTCCGGCCGCTCCCATAAAAACGCCCACATGCCGCCCACAATGACCGTGCTCTTGCAGACAGGTTTTTTAGCACAGAGAGACCCGTCCGTGAGCGGTGTGAGGTCGCCGCACATGCGCAATTCGAAAGCTACGCATGCGCAGATGAAAAAAAAAAAACCCCGATCCGCCCATTTACGGTCCCACCGTACCAAACAGAATAAACCCCTTAGTACCTAGTCCCCTTACTATGTACACCCCTGAATGCCTAACGCACTTGCCATTCTGTGTGTGTGTGTGTGTGTGTGTGTGTGTGTGTGTGTGTGTGTGTGTGTGTAGCATTCCAAGGGTCCTATAAGGGGAGGGAAACAGGACACAGTACAGCTGTGATGCAGACGGCGCTGACAGACACAGGAACTGCCCAAATCAGCGTTTTTTTCTAGTTTGAACATAAGTGAACTTGTAGTATTTCCTGACAGAAGGACAGTCGCTACACATCATTTTAACAGAGTAAGATAACTTGGACTGTTTTACATTGTCTGGCTAAAAAAACTGCTGAACTTTCCCAAACTGTGACCTAAATTTGTCATGAGAACATGTTCATCTGTGTTATACTGAAAGGCCTCCTCTCAGCAGAACCAGCTCTTCAGCAAAGAAAATAAAGGGCCAATGACCCTAAAATACAACATATACAGGCACGAAGCGGAAGAAGCTTCTTATACCTCATGTTCATAGAAAAAGAATGATAGGGTTTCTAATTCTGGAAATCCAGTGAAGCGGTGTACGCCTTCCTTTCGTAATATCTCTGGCTTAGCCGATGCCAGCTTGAAGGGTGCACTGCATGCAGTAAGCAGTGGTGCATGTTACACTGTCAGGGAAAATGGAGGGAAGTGACAAAATGGTGGCTGTTGTTTTGTCTCTCCTTTCCGGAATACTGATACAGCCGTTTTCACCATATGTTAATTTCTCAGGCGAAATATTGCACAAACATATCCGTGCTATACTTGCCAAGAGTGAATTATAGACCTTGTCAATGTCCACCATGGGAAAAAAATGCACTCACGCATTGGCTCCCACTGGGAAAAAAAATCATGCACATTTGCCCCTACAGCCCTTAAAATATTCCTTAGCCACAGCTCCCATCACCTTCTTCAGCCCCAAGTCCCATCACCATCCTCAGCTACTAGCCCCTCATCTTCCTCATCCCCCTTAACCCTTAAGCTTTTTCAGTCACAGCCCCAACACTTTCCTCAGCCTTATTGCCTTCCATCGCAGCCTGTTAGTGCAGACGGGACAATGGGGCAGATGTATTTAATCTTAACAAGAGATAAATGCAAGTGTGATAAGGAGAGATAAACGTCCAGCCAATCACCTGCCAACTGCCAAGTTACAGGCTGTGTTTGAAAAAAAGTCAGTAAGGAGCTGATTGGCTGGACGTTTATCTCTCCTTATCACACTTGCATTTATCTCTTGTTAAGGCTTAATACATCTGCCCCATTGTGTGGTAACGTAACCTGTGACCTCACTCCACCACACCAACAACTGTAATGCTACCCATACACTTATGCGTCCCATCGCATCTGATCGCATCAAGTGGTGCCTAGTGCAGCACCCGATGTCGCATGCCATCTGTGATGGACATCGGGTGCTGCGGGGGTACCACCTGGCTGGTGACCGGAGCTGACAGGCGGCGGGACTCAGCAGCAGCAGCAGCATATGACTTTGAAATATTGGACGGCCCTCTGATTGGCCGCTGAGACAGAGAGCTCTCTCAGCCAATCAGCGGCCTCACATTGAGGCGGCCACTGATTGGCTAAGAGAGCTCTCTCAGCGGCCTCAGCCAATCAGAGGGCCGTGCAGTTTTTCAAGTCATCTGCTGCCGCCGCAGAGTCCCGCTGCCTGAATGCTCCACTGCTCCCGTCCCCAGCTCCCGCTAAGGTACCGGCTCCCGCTCCTCATCCGCCGCTGCCGGCTCCGGTCCCCATCCCTGCCACGCTCCCAATCCCTGCCCCGCTCCCCATCCCTGCCCCCCTTCCGCAGCTGATTGCATTCGAGCAATTGCATGTGGTTCAAAACCACATGCGATTGCTCATGCAATTCGATAAATATTGTGTCCAGCTCATAATATTTATCGATGCGACATTCGACACCGTGCCTGCGCATCGCATGTCAGTTTAAAAATGCATGCAATCATTAGATTTATCGGCCAGATGTGGCCAAAACTGAATGATTGCATGCAATATCTGACATATGTATGGGCATCAAAAGAGTGCTCTCAGCCCAGGATGCATCTGGTAAGAGCAGTATCTGCCTGCATGATGTCCACTGAAGATATTGGTGCTGGGAGCTCATTCTGTACCGGAAACACCCTCGCTACAAACCTGGGTGAAATGTGCCCAAAACAAGGACTTGCTTACTGTTATCTATCAAAATCCTGTAATAAATGGGTCTTCTTGGCAAACGCCACCTGATTCTGATAAAATCTTTTTTTTTTTTAAACCTGGAGAATAAGTATATTGTCTTTTAATAAATGGGTACTTGTTTCCTAGCACGGCGCCCACGATCTAGATTGTATGTGTCCGGCCGATATCGCAAGCATTGCATGCATCTTATGTGTTAGTGCGGCATAAGATGCATAAGATGCGATCGATGAGATTTTTACATTGGAATCAATGTGAAATGGTCCCTGAGACCTAATTTTACATTGATTCCAATGTAAAAAGCCCCCAAAACCCCAATTTAAATTGCTAACCCCCCCTCATGGGTTAAATGCCCCCCCCCTATTGTTAAAGCCACCCCACTATTGACGCCAACCTGAAGCATGGCGAGCGGCGGCGGTACGCGTCCTCCGACCTTTTCATACCCCCACTATCCACGTCGGCGTGGAGTTGATGTTATATAGTGTGGCGAGCGCAGCGAGCCACCGAGCCCGAAGCGTGGTGAGTGGACGCGGAATACATGTGAAGTAGTCCGCTTCCCCTCGCCACGCTTTGGGCTAGGTGGCTCGCTGCGCTATATAAAATCAACTCCTTGCCAACGTGGATAGTGGGGGTATGAAGAGGTCGGAGGACGCGTTCCGACGCTGCTCGCCACGCATCGGGTTGGTGTTGATGGATCTTTTATCTCATGGCATCTTATGGATCTTATGCATCTTATGGATGCATAAGATCCATGAGATCCATAAGATGAGATCCATAAGATGCGATATTGTACATACAATTAAAAATCATTTCTTTTGTATGTGATCGCATAAGATTGTATGCCTTAATTAAGGCATACAATCTTATGCGATGGGCGCAGTGCTAGGAAACAAGAACCAATAAATGTCTTATATAATATATATACATTATATGTACGCCACACCTCATGTCATGGCCACACAACCTTGAGCAAAAGGCTGTAGTTGTGCGATTCCAAGACCAGTTCATCAACAGACTCCATTTTGTTCCAGTACATTTTGATGACGTTCATAAAGTTGACAGTATTTAGACTGTAGTATCAACACACAGGGTAGCCATCAGGGGGGGGGGGGCTGCGTGGTCTCCAGTACCGGGCCCAGACAGAAAGGGGCCCAGGACTGGAGTTTATAAAGTATAATTTGTCATAAACAAAGATCACCTGTCCCTTGAGGCAATGTAGAGGTTGAGTTAGTGCAGCCAGTGCTCACCAGGCGTTCTAGGTGTTTGACAAAGGGACGGGGCCCTGCCAATTTTGTAGGTGTTTGACAAAGGGACGGGGCCCTGCCAATTTTGTCAGTCCCGGGCCCAGCAATTTCTGATGGCAGCCCTGTCAACATAATCCCTGTCAACAGAGTACATGTTGATATGTTCATAACGGTGACAGTCAACTTGAAAGTTAAAACCTTTAAAAAGTTGACACGATTAACAGCAAATATTTTTTTTAATTAACATTTCTAATGTCGACATTTGGACGATGCAGACTTTTTTTTAGACATATTCTAATCTGACATTCTGGTGTCTACATATTAATTGAGCCCACAACTTCTGAAGGCCTGCTGACTGCATTCCCCTACAATCAGAGCCTTCCCCCAAATGTACTGACAGTAGATCTAACAAGAATATGGGCTCTCTGGATATAGGACTTTAATGTTCCCAGCAGCACTTGTATTGTTTTCTCTGTATAGATTTAGGTTCCTTATTTTCCGCATTGCCTGGGATGAACACATGAGCTGTGTAGTCAGGCGTAGTGATACAGATGTAGATCACTGACATTATTCTAAGCATGAATAGTTATCAAGGCTAAAATAAGCAAATGAAAAATGCACAGACGTGACATGAGGGTATTCATGTGTAAAACTAGGTTGCAGGATCAAATGAGGTCTCAGGTATTAAACAAGATAATATAAATAAGGGGACGCAGTTGTTGTGAGAGATTGACTGAGATCTTGAGGGATGGGTCCAATTTTAAGTTGCTTTGTCCCAGCCTCTGCTCCCAAATGGGTGTGGATCGTATTGTCGACCCGACTTAGGTCGACACTGTTGGGTCGACAGGCAACTAGCTTGACAGGGTTCTAGGTCGACATGGGTTTAGGTCGAAAAATGCTTTAGGTCACCATGGGTTAGGTCGAAAGGTCGCGAGGTCGACGTTTTTTTTTTTACCCGAATGTCGACACAGTCGACATGGACACAGTTGGAAGTCAACCCCTTTTTTGAGATGAGAGATACAGACCCAAAACCAGGGTTATTTTTCAGATGTGAAGGCAAAACACCAGCCTGCCCACATAGACAGGAAGCTGTCACAAGCCAAGATGGCTTCTGGGTGCCTGATTGGTGCATAGTGCTGACCATTTGGGAGGAGCATCAAAAACTCTGACTGGTGAATGGCTGGCCTCAAAATACATCTGATCACCGTCTACGCCATCCATGTCACCCCTGATTCATTTCCACCTAGCTTTGCTTAGCCATAGTAAGGAGTTCAGAGTTCATCCCACCTTCAATCATTGAAACTTTTCGCTATTTCTCATAACATTCTGTTTAGAGTTTACGTTCATAGTTTATTCAAATTAGAACAAAAGAACAATATTTCTATTACATTTCTTGGAGTAACATCTAGAAAAAAATAAAAACACCTATTTACTAAATTGGTCTCTGAGACATTTGGTGTGCCCCCCTATAGAGGGGGAAAGCTTGACTATTAGATCATATGTGTACCGCAGCAAGGCGGTATGAGGGCATTGCTCAACGGCATGGCAGGTCAGGGTCCTGGCAGTTGTAATCACTTCCTGCCCCTTCACAGTTGTCTCGGAAATCATACGCCAAGCAGAGCACATGGACCTAGCTTATAAAGCGGTGCAGACATGCCTAGATGGCCAAGAGACACCTCCGCAGAACTAGAAGCACGCTCAAGAAGGCGCAAGGCAGACGAATCCGAAGGGTGCACAATGCAAAAGTCCAATTTTACTACATAGGCCAGAGTTATTCAACCACTGTGCCATGGCACACCAGTGTGCCTTGAACTGTTCTCATGTGTGCCAAAAGAGCTAGAGATGTCCACACCAGTTTACAGCAACCACCACCAGTTTAACGGTTTTTCACTGGTCTCTTGTTTTCATGTGAGGGCCAATGTACTTTATATTACTTGGGACAGTTTTATTTTTTTCATATGGGGATCAATGGGTTTGTGTTTGTTTGTTTTTTTCCTGTGGGAGCCAATGTGTTTTCCTTATGGGGGTCTGATGGTGTGTCTTGGCAATTTTGAAATTGTTTAGTGTGCTGCGAGTTGAAAAATGTTGAATATCCCTGGTATTGCCACTAGTTTTGTTGATTGTTTGTTTTACATGTCTAAAAATACAGCTTGGGCTATCAGGATTGATAGCTTGCATTACCTACAGCATGACACGGTTAAGGACGTGCTATTTTTATAACAGTAGAATGTGCCAAATACGTCCCACCAATAGTACAGGTAAAAAAAGTAAATGAAGTATGTCTGTGTGCGCTGTCATCACCCTAAACACCTATTTTTCTCATTTTTGCAAGTAATCCTGCATTGCAATGGAATACTCCAAATTCTTAAATCTCAATCCCATGCACAATAAAAAAATGTGCACGCAGTCACACCGCTGTCCAAATGCGTATCCGTGAAACAAGGTGAAATGTCGCTAAAGCGGTGTGACGCCACAACACTGCGTTTCCACGGAGCATCACAGGCTCCAATAGCTATCTCTTATATATTTAGCCAGATCTGTCACCCAACCCCTGTGGAGAACGTTCCTGTGTAGAACAGTTTCACTTTCATGTGTCTGACGTTCCACCCCCTTGACATCACCTCCCCCCCGCCCAGCCAGGGCAACAGTACACGCCCACCATCCACCATTACTCCACAGCCACCATCCACCATTACTCCTGCACATCCCTACCCTCTGCCAGGAACCCCGCGACCCCCCTCCCGCAAATTGCGGGAGGGGGGCGCTACGGGGGGTTCCGTGAATCGCGGGAGGGGGGGGGGGGCGGCGCGAATTGCGGGAGGGGGGGGTCGCGACCCCCCCCCTCCCGCGATTTGCGGAACCCCCGTGACCCCCCCTCCCGCAATTCGCGGGACCCCGCACCCCCCCTCCCGCGATTCGCGGGACCCCCACTTTCCCCCCTCCCGCGAGTCCCGCGTATTGCGGGACCCCCGCGACCCCCCCTCCCGCAATTCGCGGGACCCCCAACCCCCCCCCCTCCCGTGATTCGTGGGACCCCCGCGATTCTCGGGACCCCCGCGACCCCTCCCCCTCACGCAATTTGCGGAACCCCCGTGACCCCCCCTCCCACGATTCGCGGGACCCCGCACCCCCCCCTCCCGCGATTCGCGGGACCCCCACTCCCCCCCCCCTCCCGTGATTCGTGGGACCCCCGCGATTCTCGGGACCCCCGCGACCCCTCCCGCGATTCGCGGGACCCCCGCGACCACCCCCTCCCGCGATTCGCTGGACCTCCGTGACCACCCCCTCCCGCAAAACGCGGGACCCTCCCGCGAATCGCGGGACCCCAGCGACCCCTCCCTCCCGCGATTCGCAGGACCCCTGCATCCTCCCCTCCTGCGATTCGCGGAACCACTGCGACCCCCCCCCCTCCCAGCATTAAAAGGGCCCCCCGCGACCCCCCCTCCCGCGATTCACGGCACCCCAGCGACCCCTCCCTCCTGCGATTCGCAGGACCCCTGCATCCTCCCCTCCTGTGATTCGCGGAACCCCTGCAACCCCCCCCCCTCCCGGCATTAAAAGGGCCCCCCCCGACCCCCCCTCCCGCGATTCACGGCACCCCCCCCTACTGCGATTTGCGACCCCTCCCGCAATTCACGCCGCCCCCTCCCGCGATTCACTGAACCCCCCGTAGCGCCCCCCTCCCGCAATTTGCGGGCCCCCTCGGCACCTCTCGCGATTTGCCACCGCCCCCTAATTCACACATTCGGGGACCCCACCTCCCGCGATTCATGCCCCCCTCACGCAATTCACGGCACCCCCCACACCCCCCTTCCTGCGATTCACAACCCCCCTCCCGCCATTCACGGAACCCCCCGTAGCGCCCCCCTCCCGCGATTTGCGGGCCCCCTCGGCACCTCTCGCGATTTGCGATGGCCCCGTAATTCACACATTCGGGGACCCCCCCTCCCGCGATTCATGCCCCCCTCACGCAATTCACGGCACCCCCCACACCCCCCTTCCTGCGATTCGCAACCCCCCATGACCCCCCCTCCTGCGATTCATGCCCCCTCCCGCCATTCACGGACCCCCGCACCACCCCCCTGCGCCCACCCTCCCTTGATTCACGCCCCACTCATGCAATTCACGGCAACCGACCACACCCCCCCCCTGCGATTCGTAGCCCCCCCACGACCCCCCCTCCTGCGATTCATGACCCCTCCCGTGATTCACGGACCCCCGCACCACCCCCCCTTGACTCTACGGGGGGTTCCGTGAATCGCGGGAGGGGGCGGCGCGAATTGCGGGAGGGGGGGTCGCGGGACCCCCGCGACCCCCCCCCTCCCGCGATTTGCGGAACCCCCGTGACCCCCCCTCCCGCGATTCGCGGGACCCCGCACCCCCCCTCCCGCGATTCGCGGGACCCCCACTTTCCCCCCTCCCGCGAGTCCCGCGTATTGCGGGACCCCCGCGACCCCCCCTCCCGCAATTCGCGGGACCCCCGCGACCCCCCCCTCACGCAATTTGCGGAACCCCCGTGACCCCCCCTCCCACGATTCGCGGGACCCCGCACCCCCCCCCTCCCGCGATTCGCGGGACCCCCACTCCCCCCCCCCCTCCCGTGATTCGCGGGACCCCCGCGACCCCTCCCGCGATTCGCGGGACCCCCGCGACCACCCCCTCCCGCGATTCGCTGGACCTCCGCGACCACCCCCTCCCGCAAAACACGGGACCCTCCCGCGAATCGCGGGACCCCAGCGACCCCTCCCTCCCGCGATTCGCAGGACCCCTGCATCCTCCCCTCCTGCGATTCGCGGAACCACTGCGACCCCCCCCCCTCCCGGCATTAAAAGGGCCCCCCGCGACCCCCCCTCCCGCGATTCACGGCACCCCAGCGACCCCTCCCTCCTGCGATTCGCAGGACCCCTGCATCCTCCCCTCCTGCGATTCGCGGAACCCCTGCAACCCCCCCCCTCCCGGCATTAAAAAGGCCCCCCCCGACCCCCCCTCCCGCGATTCACGGCACCCCCCCTACTGCGATTTGCGACCCCTCCCGCAATTCGCGCCGCCCCCTCCCGCGATTCACGAAACCCCCCGTAGCGCCCCCCTCCTGCAATTTGCGGGCCCCCTCGGCACCTCTCGCGATTTGCCACCGCCCCCTAATTCACACATTCGATGACCCCACCTCCCGCGATTCATGCCCCCCTCACGCAATTCACGGCACCCCCCACACCCCCCTTCCTGCGATTCACAACCCCCCTCCCGCCATTCACGGAACCCCCCGTAGCGCCCCCCTCCCGCGATTTGCGGGCCCCCTCGGCACCTCTCGCGATTTGCGACGGCCCCGTAATTCACACATTCGGGGACCCCCCCTCCCGCGATTCATGCCCCCCTCACGCAATTCACGGCACCCCTACACCCCCCTTCCTGCGATTCGCAACCCCCCATGACCCCCCCTCCTGCGATTCATGCCCCCTCCCGCCATTCACGGACCCCCGCACCACCCCCCTGCGCCCACCCTCCCTTGATTCACGCCCCACTCATGCAATTCACGGCAACCGACCACAACCCCCCCTGCGATTCGTAGCCCCCCCACGACCCCCCCTCCTGCGATTCATGACCCCTCCTGTGATTCACGGACCCCCGCACCACCCCCCCTTGACTCATGGCACCCCACGCGCCCCTCCCGCAATTCAAGGACCTCCGCAACCCCCCCCTCCCGCAAATTGCGGACCCCCCTTCCCACGATTCAAGCCCCCCCGCCCACGATTTGCGGACCCCCGCCCCCTCCCGCTAACTGCGGATCCCCACACACCACCCCCCCTCCCGGAATTTGCAGACCCCCCTGACCCCCTTCCGGCAATTCCACCCCCCAGCGGACCACCGCGGCCCCCGCTCCCGCATTTCACGTACCCCCATGACAATGAGGGATCCTGTACCACCACAAGCAGGTACCGCCCCTAGGTGGGAAATCCGGCCCTGGCTGCCGCACTGCAGGTTTCCCCACTGCCCTCTGCACCAGCGCCACAACTTTTATCAATGTCTTGCCCACATACCACTATTATACAGCCTCCTACTCTCATGCACGCTCACTCCCTCCCAGTGCGAGGAGACGCTCACCCACTGCCGGGAGCTGCATACTGTCCCCCACCCTCCTCCAGTTCTAGGAATGTCCATCGACCATCAATGATTTTCAAATAATCGATGGTTTATGGCCGATGTTGAATACTTTTGCCATCAATGTGGGAGGACACTGCCCTGCCTCCTGTTCTCCTGCCCCGTAACTTCCACCAGTGGAGACCCGCTCACCCTGTGTTGCCCACATTCCGCTATCATGCTTTACCGCCCAGCCTCCTGCTCTCATGCACCCTAACTCCCACCCAGTCGGAGGAGACACTGACTCCTGCATTTCTGTATTTCTGTGCTGCCACGCTGGACCCTCACCCACTGGCAGAAGCTCCACAGTGTCCACCACCCTCTTTAGTCCCCCGTATGCCCACACACCCCTATCACTACCCAGCTTCCTGCTCTCCTGAACCGTAACTTCCACCACTGGGTAATCGCTGACGCTGTGTTGCCCACATACCCCTATCATGCCTCATATCCCAGCCTCCTGCTCTCATGCACCCTAACTCCCACCCAGTAGGAGGAGACACTGACTCAGGGCCACCGTCCTGTACTCCTGTGCTGCCACGCTGGACCCTCACCAACTGCTAGAAGCTGCAATACAGGGCATGTTTCATACAATTCTAACCATATTTCTCACAATACAAACGTTCACAAATTAAGGGGCGTAGCCCCTTACGCCGGTGTGAAGAGCGTCTGTAGGGCGCGATGAATCACCTAGTGTCTTTATCTGCAGCTAGAACAATGAACTGAAAGCATTTTCCTGCACAGCACATAAAGGAAATATGTTGAGGTTAGTATACGTTTTATATGGTACACCTGTATTCCACTTCCCAAGCAGGGGATTGTTCCTCAGGACACTGCTCTAGGTCCCCTGCTAGCAACAGTAACATGGCTTGTATGAACGCATGCTCTGGTTATACTCCCTCTCAGGATACTGCAAGTATGATGCTCCTCGGCCACCCTCTGATTTAGGAAATGTGGTACCTCAGTGAAATGAAACACACCTGGTGCTTGTGCCTTGAGGCGGGTGTGGTACAGGGTTCCGACAGTCATTGTGGCAAGGCTGCCTGGCAGAAGGTGCACAATTTATTTCTTTCCTGTGTGTGGTTTCTTACAGTTAAGCCTCGGGAAGCTACTTCATTACTAATGCCTGGCTCGTTAAGCTCTCTTTTTTTGTGACAGTATTGAAATTAAACATAATTATGTACCAGCGGGATTGCTATTTAAATAGGCTGGTAGCTAGCTTTATGCAGTAACTGGGACCTCTGTATAAGAGGGGGAATCCAAGGGTTTTGTGTGATCCATAGAAGTCCAGAAACCTGTGCACGGTAAGTTAAATTATTCCAAACTCCATTCATGACTTTGTGGTTGGAGCAGGTGAAACCAGTGACACGCTGGGCCAGATGTACTAAGCTTGAAAAGTGATAAAATGGTGAGTGATAAACCATCAGCCAATCAGCTACAAACAGCCATGTTACAGGCTCTGTTTGAAAAAAGACAGGTAGGAGCTGATTGGCTAGTTGTTTATCACTCTCCACTTTATCACTTTTTGCAGCTTAGTGCATCTGGCCCAGAGAGCGCTCTACTGTAGCCGAATGTGCCGTTACTGTACAGCTATCCCGCTGCCACTATGTGGCCATTGGGTCGAGACACCAAAGGTCCACATGCATTGGGTGGACATGGCTTAGGTAGTCATGGATGGAAGGTCGACACAAGTATTAGGTCGACAGTCAAAAGGTCGACATGGGTTTTCACTTTTGTTTTGCGCAGACAGGCGGTATTTCATGCCCTACCATCCACTAGGGTGTGGAGGGAGAAAAGCATGGTGAGCGGTGCACCGATATGGCATCGTCATCATTCAGGATAAAAAAAAGAGTCAACCTAATGCCTTCCATCCATGTCAACCTATTTCAGGTTGGTTGGTCGACCCAATGACCCAGACCCCTGCTGCCATGGTCACATTCTCCTAGTTTGAACTGACAAACAGCAGCGTCCCCTCAGACGTGTATTATTTTCCCAATTCAAATTACTACTGCTTATTCCTCATCTCAATACTGGGTACAATGCTGCACCTGACTTTTGAGGCAGTTTTAGCACAAAAGTACAAATTAAACCCCATGTACCTGTTCACTAGGGCTATGAAGGGGTGAATTTACTAAAGTTTCTAAAAATGAAAAGGTGATATTGTAGCAACCAATCAGATTTTGTCTATCATTTTCTAGGATGTAATAGGGAAATGATTATCAGAATCTGATTGGTTGCTGACTGGCAAAGCCTTCTATTCACTGCATGTGTATACAAGATGGCCCAGGGGGCTATGATGCATTACCAGGTTCTGAAAGATCCACAAAGTGGAGTATGACATCACTGATGCATTACCAGGTTCTGAAAGATCCACAAAGTGGAGTATGACCTCACTGATGAATTACCAGGTTCTGAAAGATCCACAAAGTGGAGTATGACATCACTGATGCATTACCAGGTTCTGAAAGGTCCACAAAGTGGAGTATGACCTCACTGATGATTTACCAGGTTCTGAAAGGTCCACAAAGTGGAGTATGACCTCACTGATGCATTACCAGGTTCTGAAAGGTCCACAAAGTGGAGTATGACCTCACTGATGCTTTACCAGGTTCTGAAAGGTCCACAAGGTGGAGTATGACCTCACTGATGCATTACCAGGTTCTGAAAGATCCACAAAGTGGAGTATGACCTCACTGATGCATTTCCAGGTTCTGAAAGATCCACAAAGTGGAGTATGACATCACTGATGCATTACCAGGTTCTGAAAGGTCCACAAAGTGGAGTATGACCTCACTGATGCTTTACCAGGTTCTGAAAGATCCACAAAGTGGAGTATGATATCACTGATGCATTACCAGGTTCTGAAAGGTCCACAAAGTGGAGTATGACCTCACTGATGCATTACCAGGTTCTGAAAGGTCCACAAAGTGGAGTATGACATCACTGATGCATTACCAGGTCCTGAAAGGTCCACAAAGTGGAGTATGACATCACTGATGCATTACCGGGTCCTGAAAGGTCCAAAAAGTGGAGTATGACATCATTGACGCATTACCGGGTTCTGAAAGGTTCACAAAGTAGAGTATGACATCACTGATGCATTACCCGGTAATGAAAGTCATAGAGGTTGCAGGCACCCCTTGATTTGCTCATAGGCTGCAAAGAAGGATAAACGTGAGGCTTTTACTTGAGCTAGGAATAAAGTATATATGCCCAATCTCTTGTGTGCCTTGCAATGGTAGATGCAGTAATGTCATAGTCCACTTTTTGGACATCAGTGATGTCATACGCCACTTTTTGAACCTGGTAATGCATCAGTGATGTCATACTCCCCATTCCTTTCCGAGTTCTCTTTAAACTCCTCACCACCACCTACAAGGCTCTCTCCTCCTCCACCGCTCCTTACCTCTCTTCACTGATCTCTATCCACACTCCCTCCCGTCCTCTTCGCTCCATCACTGACCGCCGACTGACCTCTCACCTAATCACCTCCTCCCACTCCCGTGTCCAAGACTTCTCTCGCGCTGCCCCCCTGCACTGGAACAACCTCCCGCCACCCATCAGGCTTTTTGATTCCCTTACCTCCTTCAAGCGCTCCCTTAAAACCCACTTTTTTCGACTAGCCTATCCCTCCTCCTAACCTCTTTTGATCCTCCTATCCTGCCTCCGTTCCCCTCCGTTCCTACTTATCCTATTGTTTTTCGTTCGTCCACCCACCTATTTTTAGTATGTTAACTCTTATGAGTAGGGCCCTCCTTCCTCACGTACTCACCCTACCTCTTTACCTCACCAGTGCTCCTGCCCTGTTCTTCCCTTCCTCTACTTCATCTTCAGTCTCCTCGACAATTTCGACACCTACTTCAGAACTGATGCTGATTTTAGTTCTACCAGCTATACCCCTATTTATACTGTATTTTTCAACACACCCTGTACGTTACCTCGTAATTTTTTTTTGCTTGCTATGTACGGTGCTGCGGACACTTTGCGGCGCCTTATAAATAAACGTACTACTACTACTAAGGAGAAGGAAAACAACTCACGTGTAGTAATCAGAGAGACCTGCAAGCGGACTAACTAGCACCACCATAAGAAGCAGGGAAATAGCAAAAATCATTTTACATTTATGTTTTTATATTTAATAAGCCAACAGAAAGTGAATCAGAAGCAAACAGGGTTGGAATCCCTTTATTATGTGCTGCCAAAGCATAAATATTTAAAAAAAAATTGCCATGTTTTTTTTTATCGTATAAGAAATAAATATACAGAGAATATCTTTAAAATAGTTATATCTTTCACAAACAATTACTCTATTAGGGGAAACATATTATATTACTAAAAGGAATTGCAAACAAAACTAATTCTATAGTTGCCAATAATTTGGTATCAAGACGGTTGTACATTTATTATGAAAATAACTTCACCTCTGGTCACAAGTACTTTGAAAGCACCTCTACGGCCTAGTAGCATAATGGTACTGTAGGTAGTGATAACACAGACTTCATTGATATGCTGTAGTGATCTCTTAGGTTGTACAGGCTCAAAGGTTATACAGAACTTTTCAATGTTCTCTACAAGACTGATTTGTTTTTGTAAGATGGTACAGGTTGAGTATCCCTTATCCAAAATGCTTGGGACCAGAAGAATTTTGCATAATGGATTATTACGTATATATTTTGGAATACAGTAAATGCAAGAAACATACATAGGAACCTACATGAAAAGATGTTGTTGCTTAGTTATATGTGTATGTTGAATCACACGTAGATCTGTATGTATCCAATGCTAAACTCCATTCCTGCAATAGTCCAATGGAAAATGAAATGTAATCTAAATGGGTGTGATGCTAATGAAGGTGAAGGGTCAATATGAAATCAGCCAATCAGACGTTTATAGACAGTGGTGCGGTGTCATCGTCAGCAATAGGTAACTTTGTACCAGGCCTCTGGTACCCGCAAAAGTCTAATTATGTGATGTCTCCAGGGGGCTCATTTCATTATCCCCGCCATCACTTCCTTACTGTAATTACTCAATCCTAAACCAACTCTTTAGCTGCCAAGAACCACATCTAAGATAAGCACATACACACATTGGAACGAATGCACAGTATAGCAAAACAGATGCATGCCGGACTAGCATGACCAAGAGATGTAACAGAGCAGCGTCATAGTGTATTGATGCTTCTAGTACATTGCCGGGACACTACATAAACCAGGGGTGGCCAAACCAGTCTTCGTGATCTGACAACAGCTCAGGCTCATCAGACAACCGAGCTGGTGCACAGGTGCAGTCATTACTCATACTGCTTTCAGATCAATATGGCTATTGACCCTATTGCACTAAACCTGGATCACCCATTATACCAGGATGATCCGTGTTAACCCATTCTTCTAACCCAAGTTGAATTGCCGGGTTGCACCTCGCCCACGCCAACAACTGGCTATAGCCCGGGTTAAGCTGGCCATACATCTACAGATGTATGGCCAGATCTGGCTGGTTGAAACAAAAACCTGGTATAACTGTCATATTTTCAAACTGCATTCATTCCTAACCCAACACATTTAGAGATCCACTGTTGGCCTGGAAAACATGGACTGTTGAGAGATCTTGAGAACCGGTTTGGCCACCCCTGCCTTAAACTAACCTATTACATCCATATACAGAAGGTAACCGCAATGAATACACAGGCTATATTATCAGGAATACTAAATCTCTCTGCGATGTCTCTGGATCCTGGTGAAAGGTTAGTTCCACAGATCGGCTGCCTACCCTGTACATCACTTACAGCTACACCTTATCATAAACCATCGGTATTACTAGAAAGCCATGTAACCACCATGTCACCAAGTTCTTGGGACTGGGGGTCACTCTGCAGAGCAGAGCAACTTATTCCATTTGAAGTGGTTACTTAGGACAAAGGGGCCTTGGCATGGTAACTGTAATAATACCGTATTGCAGGAGGGGGTGAGGTCTTGGAATGGATCAGATTTGAGGGCTATTAACACTTTGAGTGCCAAGGGAATTTGTTAAAATAGGTGTGAAAATTGTCACGCTAACGGTTTTATTAACCCTTTGAGTGTCCCCGTTGCTGTGAGAGATCCTCAAAATATCCGTTACAAATGCCAGTGCCACTCACAGCGACTGTTCTTTTTTTGGGTGAAATATTTAACTACCCTTCAATGAATTGGCTTGGCTGTATTAGCAGTTATTTATACTAAAAGAACAGTCGCTGTGAGCGGCGCCGGCATGTTCAGCAGATATGTTGAGGATCGCTTACAGCAAAGTTGGCACTCAAAGGGTTAAAGGCTGTACCCCAGGGCTTACTCATTACCCCTATGGCCACAAATATTATTATGTTTCCCTATAAAGGAGATCTCCATCCAAAGACGCTTTCCTCGATGATGGTGCGATGGTGCATTTGTCTGCACCCTCCTCTCTACTGTGTATATAGACAGCATGTGCTGATTGCCAGATGGGACCGTCCGTTACAAAGCACTAAGGTCATCGACCGTTCTATCATCCGCACCATGACAAGGTTAAGGAATCATGTGATCTGTTTCAGGGCAGACAGCAAGAGATGAGATTCTGCAGCTGGGCGCGGATTTCCTGTATTTCCAGTATTTAGCCCCCTGTTTATTGCACTAGAACTTCAAGTAAATGTATACAAAGTGCAGTTTATTTACTGAATACTGTAATGGCGATGTAATTATTTGTGACTGGCATCGGAAAAAATAAAATAAGTCTAGGTACCCGTACCACAGTATTTCGTTAGGACTAAAGCATCCTGGTGTGCAGCTAACACTATATTGATTGACTATGAAACCTAATAAGCCAGGTTTGGTGTGGGGACAAGGAAGCGACAGATTATACTACATATCCATGCCTACATGCAGTGGAGGTTCCAATCTAGTAGGGTGAAACAACATTCATGAGAACGCAACCCATCCATTGGCTAAAGCTAGTGACCTCACTGTGCAGTGATTAGGGTCCTAGTGAACTGTTGGCCTGAAGAAGCTCTGACTATTACCACTGTATGTACGTAAGGAGTACACTTTACAGGTGCCGCCAATCTCTGGATTCATAAAAACTTTTACAGGTGACACCAGTGGCTTAGAAAATAGTGCCAGTTCCAATAAGCCAGTAGATGAGAATCTGATGGGAATAAGGGGGGTTAGGGACACACTACAGCAGGGGTGGCAAGACCGGGCCTCGGGATCTACCAACTGCCCACGTTTTCCAAATCGCCTAACTGGTGCACAGGCAGTGGCACAAGTAGAAAAAATGTCGGTACTTATGTAATATCTGGGCTCCCGTTTTTCTTATGAGACCGCGTCCCCTCGCGGGGCTCCCTGCACTCGCCACGCTTCGGGCACGGTGGCTCGCTGCGCTCGCCACACTATATAAAATCAACTCCATGCATAGTTGGATAGTAGGGGTATGAAAAAATGGGGTGCATTTAACATGGGAGCCCAGATAATACATAAGTACCAAAATGTCTTCGTGGTACTGTGCCATGCGTCAAAGGCGTAGTCAGGGTAGTGGCCATATGACACGAGGGGGAAGTGGCTACATGACAAATTCCCCAGCCCATAACTCACCCACCATTCTCATCATCAGACAGTGTCACCCTCCTATTCCCAGCCTGTAACTCACACAACATCCTCATCAGTGTGTCACTCTCTCTCTCTCTCTCTCTATATATACACACACAGTAAATATACAGAGATATAATCATATCTAAAAATAAAACTTTTTGAACACATGCTGTACCCGCAGGAAGGAAGAGCTTCTATTCCACGAGGCCCCCATTGTTCAGCAGAGCTCCCCTTCCTCTTCTCTACTGCGTCTCTGCGCCTCAGTACTCCGCAGGTCAGAGGAAGTAGGGGTGATAGCGGAGAGAGGAGGAGGGACAGCAGACAGAGGAAGGAGGGAGGGAGACTCGTGCGGCACCGCTGCGGCTAGCCCCAGTGATGTGTCTCCTAAGGCAGACTGCACCCGGTGCAGCAGCATCCTGGCGGCAGCACTACCTGCAGACCCTGCTGGTGCTGGCACCCAAAAGCCGCCGTGAGGTCTGCGGGACTATAGTTTACAGTCTGGGGTGTACACTGTATATGTGTGCATTCTTGAGCTGTATAGGACAGTCAGTACTGCTGGAATTCGAGAAACATCGCTGATTCCCCACTCGTCACCAGCCGTTACCATGGTATCAGGCCACTGGTTGGCTGAGAGACAGCCATTCTCAGCCAACCAGTGGCCTCAAGCTGCTAAGCAGGTAGACCAGTGGCCTGTTATGCCTTGGTTACTATTTTTAAAGATTACGATGCAGCTGTGGGACGGGTAGTACGGTGTACTGGCTGCCAATCTATTAACGGTACGCCGTACCATCATACTTTCACCTCTGTGCACAGGTGCAGTCATTACTAACGGTCACATTTCCCAACTCACCTAGCTGGTGCGCAGCTGTTGTCATTACTAACTGTCACATTTTCAAACATGCTGCATTCATTCCTACTATAGATCCACAAGTTGCCTGAGACACATGGACTGTTGGTAGATCTTGAGGACAGGTTTGGCCACCCCTGGGCTACAGCCATGGCAAAGGATACAGGGATGAGGTGGCGCGGTGGCTTTGGCAATGTTGGACAAAGGGCATCAATAACCGTTTTATACACAGTCCTATGAATAATGGTGAAGACATAGGCCGTTATTATAGGCATACAGGTGGAGATATGCAAATCTAGTTTGTAAGGCACAATGGGTCACTCTAAAGACTGGTTAGTAGACTTGTAGCATGTTTGTACCTTTAACTGAGAACCTTTCCCCTAACACAAACATGGTAACTTGGCTAACAAGATGGGGGCTGAAGACATTAATAGAAGAAATATGCTATTTCATTACATTTCTATACAATTTGTTCTTTTAAATTAGGAATGGTAGAAAATAAAATAAAATCAGGGTGTTTATCCCCTAACTCAAAAGAAATGTTGCATTTTACATGCACAAACAGGGACAGTAGACCACCATCGTAATGATATGAATAGTAACATGAGGTTCTGGAGATGATGGGACAGTCTGCCAGGTACATAGAAACTGGCTTTATATTGTTTCCTGCACAATTCTGTAACAGCACCAGCTAGGACTGGCGATAACCGCTACTGCTGGGTATTGCTACCTACTGAGAGCTCACCATGTTTTTATACTACTCACTACATATAATCTGCATTCCCAATTGTAGACAGGCTTAGTCTTAAGTGCGCAAACAAGTGCAGAGCATAAAATAACATCAGTTACATCACATAACACTGTCCTAGTGACTGTTCTGGCCAGTGGGTCGCCCACCATCTGCAAAGCCAGGAAGGAAGCGGTTACTGTTGGGTCAGGGACTGCGTGTTCGTCTGTCGCTTGGCTTTGGTCTGTAGATAGCGTCCTTTCCCCTCTGAAAAACGCTTCTTCTCGTCTTCAGTCTCGATCTACATTAAAATACAAAACAAATCTTCATCAAATCAGCTTTCCCTTCATACAGAGGTAGACGTTCTATGACACTATTCTTCTATTATAATTAAATTAGATATTTATATTATATTAGAAATTATTATATCTTCTATTACACTTATTCATAATATGAGCAACAATATCATTATCATCACCACAGATGCCATCTCCACAACAGCCAAGATAGCTGCAGGAATCTGGTCCAGTGTTTTGGACTCCGAACCAGTGTGGTTGTTACCCTTCTCTCCTCCTCAGTGGAAAGTACTGAGGAGGAGAGGGATCTAGGTGTCACTATTTCAGGTAGGCAATGTAACAAAACAATGAAGAAGGCAAGTCAGATGCTTGATTGCATAGGGAGAGGTATCAGCAGTAGAAAGAAAGAAGTAATAATGCCACTGTATAGGTCATTGGTACGACCTCATCTAGAGTACTGTGTTCAGTTCTGGAGGCCATATCTTCAGAGGGATATAAATACATTACAGACTGTACAAAGAAGGGCAACTAAAATGGTGCATGGCCTACATCACAAAAATGTACCAGGAAAGACTAAAAGATCTTAATATGTATAGTTTACAGCAGAGAAGGGAAAGGGGGGACATGATAGAAACTTTCAAATATATCAAGGGTTTTAACAAGGTTCAAGTGGGAGACATTCTTCACAGGGAGAGTAGCAACAGAACAAGAGGACATGCACTGAAACTAGAGGGAGGAAGATTCAGGGGAAATGTGAGGAAAAATTACTTCACAGAAAGAGTAGTGGATAAGTGGAATAGACTTCCGTCAGAGGTGGTAGAGTCAAATACAGTAGAGCAATTTAAACATGCTTGGGATAGGCATATTGATATCCTTACAAAGAAATAAGGACCAAATATGGTTTGAGGAAACCTGTTTAAAAAAGGGGAAGACTAGATGGGCCAAGTAGTTCTTACCTGCCGTCAAATTCTATATTTCTATAATCTCCCTGTCCAGCTATGATACTACAGGGTGTGTGCCCATCTTAAATACTGATTACATATACTCTCCAAGTGAATGTTTCTGAAGGTGACCATACACCAAGTAATTAATCAGAAGAGTCAATTGATCAGCAGCTCCTGCAAAGCAGGGAGGCGCCATGCTGAAAAGGCGCTGTCTCCCTCCCTGCTCTGCTAAAGCTGCCTCAGCCCTCACTGTCACTGCCACGCCGCCCGCAGCGCCTGTCTAACAGCGCGCAGCACTATGGAGAGGCTGAGCAGCTCCCTGCACCGCGCACACACTGTCCTCCTCCTGTGACCTGCCCCCTCTTCCTCACGGACTTTTGCGCTGAGGCATGTAGCGCTGTCTGTGAATGTCTAGATGACATGTCATATCCGGATCCGCCCCCTACCCATTGCTCCCTGCGCCTGTCAGCAGGGCCGCCGAAAGGGGGGTGCCAGAGGTACAACTGTCCCGGGCCCCCAGCCTCTGGAGTGGCCCGGGCAGCTGCCCACAAATGCCCCCACCCGGCGGCCAGGCTCGCACAATACACAGTGCAGCCTGCAGAGCGCCGATCCTAGGATACAGAGGGGCTCGGCGCTCTGCAGGCTGCACTGTGCAGTGATTGCCCCGAGTCCCGGGAAAAGATGCTGCTGCACTGCCGACACCACCATTACCAAGTAATTGGGGTGGGGGAGGCGGGGTGCCCGCGCGAGGGGGGGGGTGCCGTTGGGGGCCCGGGGTGATGGTCAGTCCTGGGCCCCAACATTACTAGTGGCGTCCCTGCCTGTCAGCTGTCAATCAAATGACAAATAGGCATTCCCTCTTCTCAGTGTGCTGTGCCCGTGCCACTGCCAGTCCTCAACACTCCGCCCCCTCTATCTCCTCCCCTATTCTTCCATCTCCTCCTTCTCTCCCCTCCTTTATCCCTCAGTCACAAGAGGGGTGTAATGGTGTCCTCAGCGTCCTGCCTACGCAGATAGAAGAGGAGATTTTTTTATATTCATTTAGACACTTTTTAAATAATGGGCTGGGTTATGTGCCTAAAGGTGGCAATACACGCTGCAACGGCAGCGTGCAATGCGATGTGCGCTCCCGCGGGCATCGCATCGCACAGTACAAAAAGTATCCTGAAGAAGCTCATTTGCGAAGTGTACGCCAACCATACACCTCGTGTGTGTGCTCCATCCCCTCCCCATATACCAATCCATTTTGATCTGTCTAGCTTAAAAAATCTTTATTTCAGCAGAGGTGCGTCTTGGCAGGCTCCTTACTAGTGAGTCCTGCCGCTGACCATCACAGTGTGCTATTCATGCACTTGTGACGATTCAGCTCCGGCCAAGCGGGCACCACAAGTAGCCACGATCAGCAACCCCTCCGGGCGCAGCTGGTGATGCTGCCACCCGGCGTTGCCGGCTCTCCTGCACCACGCTCCACAGCGGGTCGGGTTATTAGTATTAGTATTGGCTTCACAAGGGCACTCACCATATGCTACATAAGTGCAATCTTGCCTGAGATTGGTTGCAAGATCACTCCAATCTGCCAATTTATTGTCATACCAAATACTAGCTGCAAATATTGGAAATCATATCCGTCTTTCTCTGCGAATGTGTATGAGAACACGCAATCACTGCTAAATTGTATTGTATGCTATTGTGTGCAGCAACCCCTCCGGGCACAGCAAGTGACGCTGCCACCTGGCGCTGCCGGCTCTCCCCTACCACGCCACACTTAGCGGGTCGGGTAAGAAGTATTAGGATTGGTTTGACAATTTACCAATTATTGCCATACTAAATACTAGCTGAAAATATCGGAGATTATATCCGATTTTATCTGCTAATGTGTATGAGACCCCCAATATACAGAGAAGCCTTGACGCAGCTTGGGGGCATATCATACACCTGCGCAGGTATATGTAACCAATATCTCTGAATTCTATTATCATGTAGTGTTCAAGATTGGTTGCTAAAACTATTCAGTGTGCCGGGGGAACTAATGTCTTGTTACTTACTGTGTATGAGAACACGCAACCACTGCTAAATTGTATTGAGATCACTACAGTCAAAAGAGCAACATATTTACACAAATAAAAATTACTTTGAATTACTGCATTTGGGTTTGTAAGGATACCTTATCCTTTTTAAAACACATGTCTGTGACTTTAGGTTATGTATGTACTTTGTGTCTTTTATTTCACTTTTTTTTTTAATAGATACAATAAAAGTTATGTATTAATGTGTCAATTCTTAGGTGCACCACACCGTCTTTATTTGCCTTTGCATAAACCCTTTTGCCTTTGCCCAGGGGCCCACACTCCTGTTAAGACGGCCCTGCCTGGGCCCCCACCTGGTCTCCTCCTTCAGACCTGGGTAATTCGTACCCTTACTCCTCTTGGCACCCTTGCTAGTAACAACAGATACAGTATATATTAGCATTGGATGTGAATATGAATGTGGAATATGAATATGGAAATAAGCCGGGTAAGACGCTGTAGCTTTAGCATTTACAGCCAAAGAGGGATATCGGAGTCTCCCAGTTTCAGTAAGTGTATTTAAGATTAACAATGTCATTATGACTTTTTATACACCTACAGTGTGTACTGTACTATCTATTGCCAAGGCTACACAAGTTCACCAATTCCCAAGCAGGATGTCCTAGTACTAGGAAGACTTCAGAGAGAAGGTTATGGGCAGTTGAGACAGTTATTTACATAGGGACAATTAAGCGGGAGGGGGGGGGGATACAATCCCTAAGTAGTAAAACACTTCATGTTTCGAGTAGGAGATCCTCTGGTATGTAGTTACATGTCAGCTTCCTGCGGAGGACACAGTCACACCTCTGAGCTGGCGGAACAAAAAGATATAGAGGGAAGATGTATCCAAACTCGGTACACCTGTCAAACCGTAACGGAGGTGTCCTAAGGTGAGCTCAGGGAGGACAGAAACCTCCCGTGGAGCAGAAACACAAATTGCTACTGGAAGACACAAGCTCTGGTCTCGGGGTTAGTTACAATATAGCACAAGGTGACGGGTTGGAAAACATGTTGCTTAACAGATTGGACCCGGATTTCCCAGCAAAATGCTTTGTATGAAAAAAATAATGTAAAAAAAAAAAAATTTTAAAAAGATTTTTTCCAAAACGATAACAATCCAAAATATGAGTTGTGCAATAAGACGACCAATAAGACCAAGGTTTATCTGTAGTCAGTCTCTGGGGGATGCTGTTCCTTCCAACACCTTCATGCAAAAATGCTACATCTGTCTGATGGATTAGGAAAAGTTTCCTGGCAGTATAAAGACAATTTCAGGTTTTAGAGCAATGGAAAATCTGGAAGCACAAAATAAAACTTTGCAAAATACTGTAATATAACTGTTTGAATGGAATACTTAAGGTAAAATGGAGCCCACTCATTATACTCTTCCAGGAGTCTGCCATTTTGTGGAAAAGCTAAATTCCATAATGAATGATCATATGTCGGCATCTAAAGGGCATATAAGCTGCTGTACCTCATCCGTAACTTGTCGGGATGTACGGCGATAACGTCCTGTCACGTAAACAGGTTTGGCGCACTTTCTGCAGTGGGCATGCTTGGTCGGCCAAATTGCTGCTCATCTTGAGCGCCTGTCCTGACGTTACCAAAGGCAGTGCACCAATCTCAGACCGGATTCAGTTTGAAATCCTGGCGGTTGGGATCCCGGCGTTCAAAATCCCGACGCCGAAATCCCGAACGCCGAAATCCCGACAAGGGAGGGACGTGGATCGCCCCCATTGCAGGCTCGCTGTGCTCGCCCCCCATTGCAGGCTCGCTGTGCTCGCCACGCAGCGGGCCAGGTGCCTCGCTACGCTCGGCACGCTAATTTATTCTCCCTCCAAGGGTGTCGTGGACACCCACGGAGGGAGAAAGTGGCGGGATTTCGGCGGTCGGGATTCCAGCGTCGGGATTCTGAACGCCGGGATCCCGACCGCCGGGATTTAAACTGCATCCCTCCCAGACCAGTATGACTGAGATGAGGCACAGTCTAATGCAGGGCTGGGCAACACCGGCCCTCCAGATGTTAATGAACTACACATCCCAGGATGCTTTGCATTAGTTTTGCTATGTGGCCATACTGAAACTAATGCAAAGCATCCTGGGATGTGTAGTTCATGAACATCTGGAGGGCCGATGTTGCCCAGCCCTGGTCTAATGGCTATGAGAGGAAGCAGTGGTCTACCTGCTGGGATATTAGTATGAAAGAGAACATTCCACAGTGAGAGGTCTTGTTACCTAACCTACTGACCCCACCCTTGTATGTACATTAACACTATGACGGCAGATAAAACTGGAGAAGTGGTGACAGATTTATTCCATCCAGCAGAGCAGTAGAACTTCTACTTTATTAATTTCACCGGTTCCGACTGATTAGTACTATGGGGCAGGTGTATTAATCCTGGACAAGTGATGAAGTGGTCGATTGATAACGCAGCAGCCAATGAACTCCCAACTGTCATTTTTCAAACCAAGCTTGTAACATGACAGTTCGGAGCTGTTCGGCTGCTGCATTGTAACCTTCCACTCTATCAATTCTCCAGGCTTAATACATCATCTTCCCCTGTGTCTTTGCTAAACCACTCACCCCCTATGTCTTGGGCCTGTTTTCTCAGTTGCGTCGGCCAAGGCCATAACGCCAGACTCAGTCCATCCACCGCGCTAGTGCTACAAGGAAGGAACATGCTACACTAAGCGTTGAACTCTGGGCTCTAAGACTGTATTAATTTAATGGACAAAGAAAATGAGCTACAGATATATGTACCCTGTTGGCTGACATACAGTACATAGCCCAGTCTCTTCCACACAGATGCGCTGATGCCTGACTTGGAATTTGGATACAAAATAATCCCATGTTTTGTAAGCAGAGAAATGATCTTCTAGCGCCTTACACCGTATAGCTGCGCCGTCTCATCCTTGCGCAGATTTCCATCAAGTTTAAAGCCTTCAAATACTTCATTAAACATTTGAAAAACACCTAGAGGTGCGAGCTTCTATTTTTATCCAATGTCATACATATTTAGCAGCCCAGATCTCACTTGTGAGCTCCGTTCCTCTGTTCTGACTACTTCTACTTTCAACCCAATTCTTTTTTTTTCAATCTCAGCATGTACCGTACCGTTTATATAGCAACTATCTATTTAGATGGCTTCCAGAGAACAGGCGTCACTACCCTGAGGCCAGCGGCGCTCTCCTGCAGTTTTCACTTCAAGGATCAAATGGTCTATTTGGGTTTGTCGCCTGATGTATTTGGGCTAGTCGGGAATTCTCAACAGCAGCTGGTTAGGTCTAAATCATAGATCCGTTTCTTTACATGTTTACGTAAGTATACGGTAGTATGTTATCAGTAAGAAAGGAGTGATGTTCACAGTAATACATTATAAACCCTTTAAACGTCATGCAGTAAGGGCCCGATTCGGAGATGTGCTGAATTGCATGTGTGCATAACGCTAGGATTTGTACTGAGATGCCCACTGGTGGCTTTCAGAGTCCAAGCAGCTGCGTACAAAGAAGCGGGGGTGCGCGACTCCACAATCTGGGATAAATTTACGAAGATTGATCAGAACCTATGGTTCTTATATGTTAGTTGGGCGCCCACTAAGCTATTTGCTTCGTTTTACATGTCCCCTCACGGGGCTCGCCACACTATGTAAAATCAACTCCATGCCGACATGGATAGTGGGGGTATGAGCGTACTAACTATAGGGGGCACCCAACTAACATATAAGTACCAAATCTATTTATTATCTTCTACAAGGTGCGAAATAAATAAAAGGTGGAATCTGATCAGTTGCAAATCATCCATTCGCAGCCCTGCGGGGATCGCGGCATGCAAGAGGGGGGTGGCCGTGCGGGCGGTGTCTGGGGGACTCGCAAGGCTGTGAAATGCACATCCATGCGAGTCAACCAGAATAAATTCCATAGTTACCGATATTGAGTGCACACACTAGACCATATGAATGATATATTGATATTCTACTGGGGCCGTATCTTAACTGTACAATGGCCGCTGCAAATTTGCACGCCGTGCGATAAGGCTTGAATTCAGTGCAATGTCCTTTTATATCACAATGTAGTATTGTCTAACCCAGAGGTAGCCAACTCCAGTCCTCGAGAGCTACCAACAGTTAACGTTTTCCAGGTCTCCACACAGAATATCAAGTGAAGTAATTAGCTCCACCTGTGGATCATTTATAATGTGTCAGTCAGTAATGAGTGCACCTGTGAGGTGAGCTGGAAAACGTGAACTGTTGGTAGCTCTCGAGGATCGGAGTTGGCTACCACTGATCTAACTAGACATTTAGACCTCGCACAAGCCTGTAACATTCCCAAAAGCCTAGTAAACGCATTCGGGTGCAGGTAGCCCAGTGATAACAATATAATGGTACAGCACGCACAAGCTGATACTGTATATGCATTATTTGTACAGACATTTATGATAGATGGTGACAGACAGTAGCAGGTATTAAGCCTATTGTAACAGCATAAAAATACACCGTACAGAAGCAGAAGTGGTAGAAATCATACGCTGAAGGCATTAATGTTTCCCAACAGCACACAGTGATGGATTATTGTGACTGAGAAGCAGAAGTGTGTAAGCGTATACTTTGTGTTGTACCTGCAAGCTGAACGCTGCTGTCAAACCAGACAGCAAGAGAAAACACTGTAACCTTGATGTGTGGGACGTGCGGAGTGATCTTGTAAGATGTAGTACAGAACGGTAGAAGACTTGCAGCAGATGGCTTTGGGAGGTGACTGGTGGAATCAATCGGATGCGAAACAGGACAAGAAGATCATGCAGGGGAGAATTCCATAAGAGTTTATTTTACATAAAATAGGAAAAACTAACGTGCAAAGCATAGTTACCTACCCTCCTGCATTCTGCAGGAGACTCCCTGAAATACAGTAGCAGCAATCTCCCTCATGTCACCTAGCCCACATTACACGGTTACATCATAGTTACCTCCCCTCCTGCATTCTGCAGGAGACTCCCTGAAATAGCAGCAATTTCCCTCTCTCCCTCATTAGTCTAGCAATCTCCCTCATGTCACCTAGCCCACATTACACGGTTACATTTTTGGGGAAAAAAGGAATGAGAGACAGATACATTTACATTGAATCATCAGCACCATATTCCAGCACTTTAGCAAGTATAGTGTCTCTAACTAACTGCTTTGGGATCATCTACATTTGGATAGAAGTCATTTTAAAAGATTCCTCTCAGATGTAGCAGTACACTTCCATGCTTCTAGGTGCCACGTTCACAATCTCTTTTCACAATCTCTCCATATATGGAACTAGACATGCCCTTAACGTGGAGCATGACACGCCCCCTCAATGGGGCGCTGTGCAAAATTCTGCTACCAACTATAATCTCCCTGAAACTAGTTTTCAAAAGTAGGCAAGTATGGTGCAAAGTGATGTCATTCAGACCTCGGGGCTTAAACATGTTTAATTTAGAATCTTTCCCATCTCCTCACAGAATAATGCCACGGACTTTGGGTCATTGAAGAGCTTGGCCCAAGAGGACGTAATTCAGTGAGAATCACTTCAATGCGTACACATCCATTTCAGGTGGAAACAAACAAGTCCAGACACACCACTAGGCTTGTCCATCCCAAATTTCCATTGTTCTTTAATTTGTTTGCACCCCATTCTTAGGAATGGCGAATGAGATGGTACATCTGTATCTCTATATGTGTGGGTTCATTTTTAATTAGCCTCTGTTACTGTGATCAAAGCTTTATCATGCACCCTAGATAAGCTCATTCATCTGAAACCTGTGACAGCTGCCCCTTTAATACTAATCAGGTGTCTTAGGTGACTGCCTCATCTTTACAAGCCATAAGGTAGTTGGCAGGTGAGCTTTAAACCAAGAAAGAACACATTTTAATTTTAGCTATGATGCGTAAGCAATTGCCAGGTTCTTCAGAGACCAGTTGTTAGTGTAGGACTTGCAGTGAAATGGGGTCCCTTGGCGATGGGCTGCAAGCTTAAATGCATTAATCAATTCATAAACTAAAACCCCATTATTTATTTAATTGATTATTTGTATTTAAAAAGATTTTATTTGTATGTTAAGGTGAGTTAGTTTGTTAAAGGGAGTGCTCAGCTCCCCCTGTATTTGTATTTACTACAGTGTGTGGTCACAGGCAACTGCACCCCCATCCTGGAAATGTGGGTGCTGTTTGTACCCCATTCTTAGGAATGCCGAGTGCGGTGGTACATCTGTATCTCTATCTATATATAGGCAGCACGGACGGTGTAATGGTTAGCATTAAGCTGCCCATACACGGTCCGTTTCCGGATCCGTTTGGGACTTAAACAGCACACATCGTATCGGATCGCATCCCTAGTGCATGCAGTGTGCATGCACGGCGATCCGATACGATGTGAACCTAGTACAAAAAGTATGTACAGCACATACTTTTTGTACCGTACTATGTGATACGCGGGAGCGCGCATCACATAGTACAGAACGGATGCCGGCGAACGGCTCAGTGTATGGGCAGCTTTACTGCTTCACAGCACTGAGGTCATGGGTTAAATTCCCATCGTGGCCCTAACTGTGCAGAGTTTGTATATTCTCCCCGTACTTGCGTGGGTTTCCTCCGGGTACTCCGGTTTCCTCCCACAATCCAAAAACATACTGGTAATACTAGTTACTTTTTCTAGCATCTACAGGTCCGCTTCTGCTTTGGTGCAAATCACTCTGACCGGGCTGTCTGTATACATCGCATGTACAAATTGCTCATTTACATTCTGCTCCTTGATGAATCCTCTGGCAGCTTATTGAGAGCTTCAGAACCTTCCTGTATAATCTGTCACATCTTCAAAGAGTAAAAATATTTTTCCTCAACAAACAGAAGCAGCCACGTGTCTGTATGGTTTTGTATAATTAAAACATGTAAGGATTTCTTGTGACCGCTTAGATAGAGGAATGGTAAAGAGGATCGTCAAAGAGGATGCAAGGGGTGCAACGTGCACCTGTCTGTCACTAAAATACCGGCACCTCCGCAGTGCAGGGAGCTGGGTGCTGTACTGTCACAATCTCATGCAGCACCTGGCTCCGGTCACTAAGGAGTTAACAGTGCCGCCAGAGTCTCCAGGGGCAACCGTGATTTGTACATATAGTAGGAGATGTGATGTATATATAGCATTATATACTGTATGTATAGAACTAGTAGGAGATGTTATGTGTCAATTTCCCCAAAAGGATGTGCAAGAAATAAAATAAAACAAAAAATTACCTTCCAGTTTGGTCGGAAAATAAAATGCCAGAAAGAAAATATAAAATGTGACAACTCTGTTGTATTGTGTGTTTATGTGTAATTATGTAATATGTATTATACGATGTGCAGCGGTAAAAGCAATGACAGACCGAATACATGTCAAATAAAGAGTCGCAGGACAAAAGGGAGCTGGAGTTCTAGTCTGGCTGCAGCCTAACAAATGTCAGTACCTTAGCTTAAAGGCACCCTAAAGTAATTTCTAGGTCACAAATCATCGCTAGAATAATCTGGCCTAATCTTTCCCTCTTCCTCCCCCTCACAGCCTAAGGACACAAACGGCTTTCATGCAGAAACCAGAGCAGCAGCAGCGATCCAGAACCTGACTGTGAGCTTGCTGCAAACCTGCAGGTGAATGCACCTCAACCTAAGGACTCAATCCAGGCCTCTCAAAGAGCGTTCTTAATGCATATCCCCTACACACGCGCTCACCTGTTCACTTCTCCAAACTAATAGGATTGGTGTATTATTGTACCAAAATCGTCCAGTGTGTGTATGGGCATCTACAAGGCCATATGACAGATGCATTAAAATGATCCACATTTCATACTACATTAGGAGTTAAAAATAATAGAATCCTAGGACATACAGATGACACAAATGCCACGCCCATCACGCTATTGCAGAGTCCGGCAAGCTCAAGTACAGGAAAACTTACATCTTAGTCCTTGAAGAGACTTGAATGGTTCTTATTTATAGCAATCGTTCCATATTCCTTACAGACAGCGTTTAATATTTATGATTATCTTTATCTCAGAGACATTATACAATAATTTCATGCACTTGCATAATTTTTGATAGACTGACATAAGTGTGCATATACTATAATTAGAGAGAAAATGACTGATGTTCCATTAAGACAATTCCCAAAAATAGAACATTCTAATGAGATCTTTCAGTAAAACCAATCAGGTACCTGAAAGCAAGGGATTCTGGGGGGAAAAAACAAGTTGGAGACTACATTTTAGAGTGCGTTATCAATCACTTGACAAGTAAATGAAGTCTGTTGCTCATTTTCAGAAAGATAGAATCCAGCGGCAATCACGCCATGGACTGATGGGTGAATGTTAGGAAACGCGCATTTACAGAGACTGGGACAGGAAAATGACTGTAGATGTTATCGGGTCTTGTGCTTCATTTTATAGATGATGCTTACTGCAAAATGTAGCAAATCATTATTTATTTACTCCTAAAAGCCAGGTTTTAGGAATAAATAAGGTACAAAGAAAAATCCCGCCCAGGGTTAAGTGTTCTGGGAATCCTACACAGGTATCGACCAGGGCTGGATCTGGGAAGGACCTGGGTTAAGGTGGTGTAAATTGGTAACCCAGCTCATCTGTCCTTTAAGCAGCGCCCGCCCGCACTGCGAACGTCCCCGCATGCATGCGAATGGATGTTTTGTATAAACATCCATTTGCAGATTGCGTGCGGGTAAGAAATTATTCGATGGTCACCGACCATCAAATGATGATTTCTACATTGCACGCAGATCTAAGACCATCTCTGGTGTCTTATATCTGTGGGCTCCCTGTATGGGAAGAGGGTGGGCAGCTGATGGCAGCTTCCTGTCCCCTGCATCACCGGCAAATTACTAGGGGAATGCAGGCGTTCCCATGGGCGTGATGATGGCCCGCCAGTGCTGTGTGCGAGCGGCCACCGAACAATCAATTTGCCGTGGCCGCTCACACCAAGCGGCTGCACATGGCCATAAATGATTATGCGCAGTTGCCAAACATCACTCCCCATTGTGAATTCGCAACACTGAGTAGGGACCAAAGTGACCTCCATAGTCCAGAACCTTACAGTTCTTACCCCGGCCACAAAAGCTGTAATCTTTCCCGGTCTGTCTACAAGGTAACAGCCACCCTCCTGGATTCCCACTTCCAGTCTCTTAACAAAAGAGAGAGACTGCTCCTGTGCACAGTTTAAACAGCTCTGACCTGGTAATAACCCAGGTCAGAGCCACAGTGTGAAAAAGGTCTATCCTGGGTCTCAACCGGATTGGAACAAGGTTCCAAATTCCAGTTAGGACCCTGGATTTGGTGGAAAAGAGGTGTAAGGAGAATTTTACAGTATACATATGCTTAATTCATGACCATAACCTACATTTTATACAAAACACCAGAAGTATTGTATATGAAGGTTTCAATACCGATATGTCCATGTAGAGGAAATCTAAGAGGTTAAAATAGCAAAGCTGCATCAGATTCTGGATTAGAGACTGGACAGGGCTGAAGTGGAAGGAGGGACAAATCTTACAATTGGCCTAAAGCGGAATGGGAGAGAATCCTTCCAGGAAGCCATTATCCAATAAGAACACACGATGCAAGGCAAATAACCTCCATTCAGAATGGCATAAGAATTCAAGAATGTCGACAGTAATCGTGTAGATCATGGGTCTTCAACCTGTGGCCCTCCAGATGTTGTGAAACTACATGTTCCAACATGCATTGCTACATTTTTTCCTATAAGAGCATGCCAAAACTGTCAGTGCATGCTGGGACATGTAGTTCCACAACATCTGGAGGGCCATAGGTTGAAGACCTGTGGTGTAGATGGTGATGAGATTTTGACAAGTTAGAATGTCAACATTTCATCCTGGTGGCCCAGTGGTGCCTGACTACCTCCAGACAGGAATAGAAGGACAGAAGGGATGCCTTTCACTGGTGCACCTAAGAATAAATTGAACTCATAATACATAACTTTTAATAACTTTGCATATAAAATATCTGTGAAATAAAACCAGGACATACAACAATCACACAAAATAAAAAGGGGAGGACGTTCCCCTGACTCAGTGTGACCCCCTAGTCACCACAACCCCTGTCTGTAAGTGTTTAAATGTTTTTGTACCGTAGGCAGCAATAAAGGAGTGGGTATTCTCCTATATAGAGCGGTATAGTGGTGGGGTCTCTTATGATAAATATCTCACGTACTGGGAGATCATTAGTGACTATGGGTGAGGCACGCACCTATTGAGGACAATCCTCTGATAGTGCTGCCCTCAGCCCAGGTAGCCGCTACCGCTCTAAGACACTGAGGGCTGGTGAACCATATGTGAGGTGTGCCGGCTTGCACTTGCCTCGTTCACCCAGCTCACTCAGGTAACGCTGAGTCTGGCGCCAGACTAGCGTGTCGGTCGTCGGGTGGACCGCTCACGGATTTCGCGCTACAGTACAGTTCAAAAATTTAACATTGTATGTGGGGAGGGGAAGAGGGGGTTTTACAACACACTGAGTGTGTTAAGACGGTCAGCGTACGCTTCGCAGTGAACGCTTCCTCAGGACCGAAGCGTTCACTGCGAAGCGTACGCTGACCGTCTTAACACACTCAGTGTGTTGTAAAACCCCCTCTTCCCCTCCCCACATACAATGTTAAATTTTTGAACTGTACTGTAGCGCGAAATCCGTGAGCGGTCCACCCGACGACCGACACGCTAGTCTGGCGCCAGACTCAGCGTTAACTGAGTGAGCTGGGTGAACGAGGCAAGTGCAAGCCGGCACACCTCACATATGGTTCACCAGCCCTCAGTGTCTTAGAGCGGTAGCGGCTACCTGGGCTGAGGGCAGCACTATCAGAGGATTGTCCTCAATAGGTGCGTGCCTCACCCATAGTCACTAATGATCTCCCAGTACGTGAGATATTTATCATAAGAGACCCCACCACTATACCGCTCTATATAGGAGAATACCCACTCCTTTATTGCTGCCTACGGTACAAAAACATTTAAACACTTACAGACAGGGGTTGTGGTGACTAGGGGGTCACACTGAGTCAGGGGAACGTCCTCCCCTTTTTATTTTGTGTGATTGTTGTATGTCCTGGTTTTATTTCGCAGATATTTTATATGCAAAGTTATTAAAAGTTATGTATTATGAGTTCAATTTATTCTTAGGTGCACCAGTGAAAGGCATCCCTTCTGTCCTTCTATTCTTGTTAAATTCCATGCCTGTGGTAGCACACCCTCATCACCTATACGAAATAATTGCAAATCATACTTGTATCTAGGAGGGTCCTTCAGAAATTATACCAAAAACGTTACTGCCCTGTGCGACTGACTTATGTTTTTCTTCCAATTGTACCTCCAGACAGCTGCAGTAGCGCCTTGGTGGGTTCTGAGCCAGACAGAGTCCTCCAGTAAATATTTGACCTTAATCCCTACCCTTATATCTCTCCCTTTACTTCCTAACCCTAATATCCCCTCCACTGCAACCAAACCCTCTTACCTGCAGCCTAACTCTAATGTCGACATTTCAAAATTGAATACAATGAGGACATTGCGGTGTTGACTTTTTGAAAGTGTCCCGGAAAAAATACAACACACTTTCACAAACTTTGAATTAATATTCATTTTCTTAGATTGTGATACAGGAAGGAAAAGGTTTTGTTCTTTTTCTAGATGAGTTTCATAGTAGCGCTTGCACAACGTGACATAGGTTTGCTGTATAAACAAGTTAGAGTCTGTACATAGGACTGGGGGTTCTTCTATGGTGTCAGAGAAAACCTATAGCTGCGAAACACATGCATCCTTCATAACATTTCCAAAAATGTGATTTACAGGATATAAACAGATAATGAACTTAATTTTACTGTACAATTTTGTTTCCTTCGGAAAACCAGTAAGAACTATAAAAGGGGAGATGTATCCAGACTTCTAAAGAGCAAAGTAGTGGGCAGGTGGAGAAGCTGCCCACAGCCACCAATCACATTATAGCTTTAATTTTGTGGAAGGTACTTGTTAGCAAGAACCTGTTTGGTTCTCGGTGTGCCCACTGGAGTAGATTTACAAGGTATCTGATTGGAGGGGCCCTATATCTGTTTTATAGGATATGTCCTATCCAGTGGGAGAATCCGTCACACTGGGAGTACACACTTGTGCAATATATACTAAACCACTTTGATAATTTAACAAATTAATTAAAATGAATAAAATAACGGTACTTGTGAGTTATCCGGGCGTCCGATTTTTAAATCGGGACATCGCATCGCATGCGACCATCGGATGCGATGCGATGCGATGCGATGACCCGATTTTTCCATAGGAATCAATGTTAAAATGGACTGAGTCCATTTTAACATGGAATTCAATGGGAAAAAGGGGTCCTTTTCATACCCCTACTATCCAAGTGGGCATGGAGTTGGATATAAACCTGTGGCGAGCGTAGCGAGCCACCGAGCCCGAAGCGTGGCGAGCGTAGCGAGCCCCGCGAGGGGACACGGAATACCGTCCCCTCGCGGGGCTCGCTTCGCTCGCCACGCTTCGGGCTCGGTGGCTCGCTACGCTCGCCACAGGTTTATATCCAACTCCATGCCCACTTGGATAGTAGGGGTATGAAAAGGACCCCTTTTTCCCATTGAATTCCATGTTAAAATGGACTCAGTCCATTTTAACATTGATTCCTATGGAAAAATCGGGTCATCGCATCCGATGGTCGCATGCCATGCGATGCGATATCGCATCGCATCTGATTGTATGCCTTAACTTAAGGCATACAATCAAAAAATCGGACGCCCAGATAACTCACAAGTACCAAATAACAATTCCCATTACTAAAAAGTTCTCCATAATACATTGATTTAATAACTTTCTATACAATGTTTCATTTTTTTTTTATAATTCAAGTTGTTTAACTTTATTACTATCATGTCTCTTCTACATTGATAGATTAGCAACAAGTAAAAACGTAGATGGTCCCCGACTCCGAATACATGTATAAAACAGGCAATCGTTACACACCCGTCTACAGTATCTAATAGTATATATCAGTGTGGTCCACTTTGGGGAATGAAGGATCGTTTGTAGAAGAACTACTCCCCAAAATTGTAAAAGTATGTATTGAAGTGCATGGAGTTAAAAGACATAATTATATGTTGTATGCACCATTCAATTATCCCCTATAGTCCCAAGCACTCACTTTTGCCCCAGGTTGTCATTGCCCCTCCCACCAACTTCCTATGCATGTGGATGGGAAAGGCCATTGAAACATTATAATAAATTGGCATGGGACTATTTCAACCACAAGTGACCATAGAACAGGCCTGGCCAACATGTAGGTCTCCAGTTGCTGTGAAACTACATCTCCCATCATGCCTTGTCACAGATTTAGCATTCCCTTATCGCAAAACTGTGGAAAGGCATGCTGGGACTTGTAGTTTCACAACAGCTGGGAGGGCTGGCTAGACCTGCCCTAGAATATTGTGCAATTTGCACATTCAAGAGAATTTTTTTTTATTATTCATTCAAATCAACCAACAAAAATTACATTTGATTTGGGTTGAACGATCTTGCTAATATAATGCACAATAATGATCACCTCATTCTATTTTCATTGTGCCATTATAACAAAATAAATAAATAAAAAAAAAAAGCATAAAAAAGTAAAATAAAAATGATTCAATGCCCCTTAGTAATGTTGCCTGGATAAAAGGGATAATTATTAGCTATCATTTATAGCCCCATCATTTCATCACTGATCAAATTGCATTGCCACGCCGCAGAACTCCCCATCACATGATTTATGTTGTGTGTCCTCGTTAGGAGCCTGGTAGGATTTCACTTATGCGGAATGCATTTAATGGAAATGCTCAGAAGCTTATTTATAGACACAGTACACTTGTATTATACATGAATGCATGTTACAATCATATATAAATACATGTACAATCTGCAGCACTTTGAAGAGAATATTTAAACATTAACATCAGTCCCTGCCCCAGTGGAGCTTACAATCTACATTCCCTACCACATGTATACGCACACACATTCATTCTAGGGTTTATTTTTTGGGAGCCAATTAACCTACCAGTATATTTTTGAAGTGTGGGAGGAAACTGGAATACCCGGAGGAAACCCACGCCAGCAAGGGGAGAACATACAAACTCTGCAAAGTTAGAGCCATGGTGGGAATCGAACCCATGACCTTGGTGCTGTATATATATCTGAGGACGAGGATATGTTTCCCACATTAAAACTGCACCAACACTTTTCCTCAAAATGTTTGGAGACTTATAAGTGCCGCATATTTACCAGCAATTCTTATTATATATTATGGGGCAGATTTATACACCTTTTAAACAGCCGCAAAAACCCAGGTTTTTCCTGGGTCAGCAGTGGTGTAAAAGGGGTTAACCTGTGTCCCTTTACACAGGACTACTACCCAGGTCCTGACCAGAGTAGAACACGGGCAGGACCTGGGTAGAGGGCAGTGTAAACGGGTACACCGGCTCCCGTTTACAGCAATGGGGGAAGCCCCACCTCTGGACCGCAGCGTCCTGTGGTCAGTATGGCGGTTGGGCACACACATCCTCCGCTGCTGTCTGCTGTACTCTGCAGACAGCAGCGGAGGCCGGGAGAAGGTGAATGGATGCCTATGTGCGGCATCCATTCACCTCGCGGACGGGGGCTGGGTGGGATGCAGGGGGGCTGGGAGCAGCCCAGCAGCTTACCTTGGTGCTGGGTTTGCCCCCAGCGTGACGATCGGCGCCGCCTCAGTTTACACTGCGGGTAGGCACCGCAGTGTAAACTGTGCAAATCCTGGATCCGACCTTGCTTGGATCCGTGTTCCAAATGCTGGGTAGAATCTGGGATTTGAGTGTAAAAGGGGAATTAGGAAGCCTTGGAGAAAGATACAGTGGACAGAGATAAAGTAGCAGCCATAAGCTCCTGATGTTACAGGCTGGGTTACCAGCTGGATGGTCTGTACTTTACCTTTCTCAAACGGTTACAACATCTCCCTCTATAAAACAAAGACAAAACAGAAAAGTTCCTTATGTTCCCGCGTTTCCCCATTAAAGTCCCGGGTGGCATCCTACTCACCACTAGCTGAGGAACTGGAAGGGTTTTGCCGTCCTTGCTTAGGGAGACGTAGGTAAAGAAAGCACTGACTGCGCGGAATTTTTCCTGGGTGTCGCCAATTAAAGTATCCGCATCAACAAACACCTCAATCTCCATGGACTTGTTACTAGTGAAGGTCATGTGACCGGATATGGTAATGATGCAACCTGAAACATTTCAAACAAACAATTGTTACAGTTTTACCAAAACATCAATAAAAAAAAAAAAAGTGCTTACATTGCCGTACTTGCTTCATATTCCTGAAATACATTTCAGGTGACCTCTCGGTACAACAGGCAGCCATAGGAATATAGGATCCAATACTTTGGCTAATGTCACTTTAAATGAATTATGGTATTAAAGATTTAAACGTAAGCTTAGCCTTAACAGACATGTTGTCTATAACATATACAATGACTTAAAAGAACAAGTACATTTCGGTCTTCGGAATTAAAAAGATAGGGGATTAAATTAGATAGGAAAGGCTTGTGACGCACTAAAAATTCATTATTAATGGCAGTAAAAGCATTGCTGAACTTTATACATAGTTGTCCAGGATAGATGGCCCGAAATTCACAAAATAGAGGAATTTAGTTATGATGAGAAAGTATTTACTGGTTGGGTAGCAGAGAGATCATACTGTGGGGCAGATGTACTAGGCCTTGGAGCGTTATAAAGCACCAGCTAATCAGCTCCTACCTGTCAAATTACAGGCCGTGTTTGATAAATGACAGCTAGGAACTGATTGGATGGTACTTTATCTCCATTTACTGTTCTCCAAGGCTTAGTACATAGACCTCTGTATTCCTGAGGTGTTCTGTGCAAATGTTCTAAAAACACACTTTCCTACAGCCTTGATTTTCAGTGCCCCAAATGGGAAGGTCTTTTGAAAGGAATAGTCGCAACAGGGGAGGTCTGGTGGTGTAAATAGAGATCATGAGTTTGTGGAGCATATTTTGCTTTAAATAAGTAGGACGTTATGTAAAAGTGTATGAGTGCAAGTCCAACAAGTTGAAATTTTAATAAGAGCTCCATTTGCTTTTAAGGTGGATATCTGCGGTGCTCTTCACAGTGTCTGTATAAGAAGGAGCCCACTGATGTCTATATGGGATTTACCTTTATTATCTTGTGTGAAAGTGATCATCACAGTGATAATATAAAGAGGATCTCAGGAATAATATCTATGTGTGATTTACTCCTTTACTCCTGTTATCTGGTGTAGCAGTGCTCCTCAGAGTGACCATATAAACTCTCTGATCAGGTCTATATGTGACTCTCCTCCAGTGTTGCAAGTAAGGGGGTACTGTGTGGTACGGAGTACCTGTAAGAAATATGTTGCAGGTACGCAGTACCACTTACCCCCTGACCCACTGTCAATTCTATTTTCATTTTAAGTCTAAATATAATGCATCCGCAGCACGCCCACCCAGCGTTATGATTGGTGCTGTATGCAGCTACCGGCTACTGCTGATTTAGCATGTCACACTGATAGGCATCAGCGGCACCGACAGCATGAAGAGCAGGCTCCACAATTGTAAGCACAAGCTGCCCGGCTCTCCCCCAAGCAAGAGCCAACCCACCCCAGCCATTCCCTGTTTCTCATTCCCTGTCTCCTGATGCCACGCCACTATAGTCATTTAGTCACTCCTCTAGCTTTGTGTGACTACGCCCCCCTCATGACACATGGCCACGCCCATTTTTGGTGGAGGCTATCAGTACCACCAAGAAAAAAATTCTACTTGCACCACTGCTCTCCTCTCCATCTAGTGTAGCAATGCTCCTCACAATGACCGTATAAATGCTCTGATCATGTATATATCGGACCCTCCCCATCTCATTATGTGGTGTAGCAGTGACCATAAAACACTCTGATCAGGTCTATCTGACTCTATCCTCCTCATTATCTAGTGTAGCAGTGCTCCTCACAGTGGCTGTAAAGGGATGGATTATGTGATTACATCTGTGACTATGAAGAGGGGTCTCTGGATAAAAGAACCCATACCTACATACGCTTTGCTGAACATTTAAAATATTTTGTATATGTGTATGAAGGATATGTAAGATCATTAAATCACAAGCACATCCATTTACAAAAAGAGATGGTCCAGATCATCCTAATCAAAGTCAATTTTTTCCTGGCCAAAGTAGTTCTAATTCTTCCATGTTGTGTAGGTTATATAAACCTGTGTCTCCGCTACCTGGACTCATGGAAAGTCCTGAATCAGAAGAACCAATGAGATCCTGGAGTCCTTTGTAGATGGTTTTTATCCTCTAATCTCTCATATAAAAGTAATATTAACGTCCAGTCCCTCTGAGCGAACTTTCAGAATCAGTTTGTTTCTTGTACAATACTTTAATTAAATATGTAACAATGATACAAACTAGTTAAGAAGTCATTAGAAAAAGCTGCAGGATATTTAGAGAAAACCTAATTAGGGAGGTTTTCGTCCTTATAAACATTTGCTTGGAGCAGTTTAAAGTAGTTTTTAATATGTTGAAAATATGCTAATGTTCCAACCAGGGGGGCATAAAGGGTGAATACTGGGGCTATTTTTCTAACTAAAATCATTAACTTAATTACATATTAAGCTTAAACATAGGCCGATGTTTCAGGAAAGAAATAAAGATGTAAATAAATTAGCCAGATGTAGGTCAACGTTCATCAGTGATTAAAAACATTAGTAAAACGCCCATCAGTTGTGTTTTATAGGATCTACATATGTAACAGCATAAAGAGGACACAAAATGCCCATATTATTGATATTACCACTGGTTAGTACAGTGATTTTAAAACGTATTATTTTTTTTATTTATTTTTTAACACGCATCACAACAAACAAGTTTAAAAAAATTGCCAAGGCACACCATCAGACCCCCACAGGGAAAAAATACATTGGCCCCCACATTAAAAAAAACCTGTTGGACTTCCGGTTCCTGCTTCCATGGGACCAGCAGCAGAGTGCTGAGCTCCCTGACCGCCCCGGCCAGCCAGCCACACTACGCCGCACAGGACCCCTCAAAACGCACCAGAAACCTGCAGGAAGCCCCTGCCGGCACCCCAACCCTGCCGATGCAGAAATTATTTGCCCAGGGGAGACTACAGCAGCACTGCCAGACTGCTGCTACGCTGGACGCCACATCCAAGATGGCCGCCGCCACACAACACTCGAGGCAGCAGCCACAAACAGCGCAGACTGAGAAAGGTGAGATGTCTGCCCAGCCCCTACAAGGTCCCACCAGCACCCCAAGCCTACCAATATCAAAATCCCTGCCCCAGGGGAAGCCACAGCAGCAGCGCCAGCCAGCTACAGCACAGGGCGCCACATCCAAGATGGCCGCCGACACACAGCTCACAAGGCAGCAGGCACAGAGAGCACAGGCTGAGGCAGAGGAAATGTTTGCCCAGCCCCAAGTAAGTGCTGGAGAGGCCCCCTTTATACCCTCCACCCAGATAGATATGTTTGCTCCCTCCCCAACACCACCCCTGGGTTCAGCATGATCTTATGCAGATGTGGTCAGAGCCATACAGGACACTATAAACCCCATTCTGGATGCACACGCTGCTAAGCTGCAGCAATCTGTACAGGACATTAAGTCACAACTTAAGCAGGTCTCCAAAACGGTTACTGCAAATGAGACTCACCTGGGAGAAGCTTTCCAGGACATCTCAGCTTTAAAAACCACCACGGAATATCTGCAGAAATCCTCCTATTCCATGCAGAATAAACTGGACGATCTGGAAAATCGTTCCAGAAGAAATAACCTCCGTATTATAGGACTCCCTGAAACCTTAAAGGGCCCTGACCTATATGCCTTTCTCTCATCCACCCTCCCTGATCTACTGAATGTTACAGAGGCCTGCACGGGCATAATCATTGAGAGGGCGCATAGGCTAAGCCCACCTCGCGATGACCGCACCAACAGACCCCGCCCGGTGATCCTTAAATGCCTCAACTTCCAACACAAAGAAGCCCTATGGATGGCATTTAGGCAAAACCGATCCCTTCAGTGGAATGGGAATAAGCTTCTGATTTTCCAGGACTTCTCCGCAGAAGTCACGAGAGCGAGAAAGGAGTTCTCCCAGTTATGTACCAGACTGGTAAAAGACCGAGTGAAATTTGCGCTACTATATCCCGCTAAGCTGCGTCTGTTTTCAGGAAATTCTTTTAAGGAGTTCAGTACAGTACAAGACGCAGAGGCCTACCTATTGGAGCAAGCCCAAGCCTCCTTTTCACCGGCGGGCCCTGACGACACCGAAACTGATTGTGGCCAGTGACTTCATCTGAAACCCACTACCTGACGTCCAATCTACAACTGCCTTATTGTCCACCCCCATCTCATTCATCAGGGGACACACATCTTAGTCACTCCCACGCTGGACGTGGGATCGTTACTTACTGGCCCTAACCTGGATTCGTCCCCCCCCCCTCCCCGTGAGTCACTGGACTCTTTGGCTCTACGAGACTTATCCATGTGGACGGCAGCTTCCCCGATCACAGAACTTACTTAAGTTCTATTGCAAAAGTTCCAGGTTTTCTTTTTTGTGCGAATTTATTTTTGCATCTGATTTCCACCAGCTTTATACTGTTTGTCTTTCTTAACGTATATTGATAAGTATGTTATATTTAGCGGTTTTGTTTCGGCGCCAGTTGTGGGGCCTGGAGACCACGTTGGTCCCGACCTCAAGCTGGCCCTGAAAAATTATATATTTTATGGCCGGGGCGAGCCTTGTGGCTCATGTATCTGTTTCGCTTCCCCCCCAGGGGGCATGGTACCCAGTGGCCGTCTCTGCCGCTGGGACTCCAGAAGTCTCTTTGTATGTTTTGCATTGTTTGTTTTCCTTGAGGAGCTAGGGTGCAGAGGGGAACCCACCTTGCCCACGCAAGATCTACCCCTTCTTACTATGTTAAACTTGTGGGTTCCGCCTCCTACCCCCTGGTTGCTCCTATTCCCCCTCCTTTCCTCGTGTTCTTCCCTTCTGTCTTCTCCCCATGTCTTTTTGATAATATGTCTAGAGATGATCAGATTCATTTTAATACACAGTGTTGTGTGGTTCGGATATTGGGCGGTTGCACTGTATGGAAATTCGATCAGCTTTTCCCACTCATTAGATGATAATGGCTAATTTGAAGGTGGCAACATTGAATGTAGGTGGCTTCCACGTCCCTTCTAAGCGTAAGAAGACATTGCTTTACCTTCATAAGCTACAGGCGGATGTGGTGTTTCTCCAGGAGACGCACCTAACCCCCCAGGAAACTTTAAAATTGAACACAATGGGTTGGTCACTTTTGGCAGCATCCCCATACAACTCAAAATCTAGAGGGGTTGTCATTTTAACTAACAAGAGCACCCCAACTCAGGTGCACTGCACTGTTACTGACCCCGAAGGTAGATGGGTACTCGTGGACGCCACCGTACACTCAACTAGGATCACGATGTGTAATGTATATGCTCCTAATACCTTTTCCAAACTGTTTTTTAGGAACTTGGTTACCCTGTTAACACCATATATGGATACTACTATTGTATTGGCAGGTGATTTCAATGTTGTGGCCTCCAATGTGCTAGATAGGGACTCAGTAGCCAAAACCAGACGTCCCCCCCCCAGCCATGGGATCCAATATCTGATGTCTAGTCTTCACCTGACGGATGTCTGGAGGGCTTACAACCCAGTAGAACGCGAATTCACATGTCTGTCTGCAGCACACAGAACACTGTCTCGAATAGATTACATGTTATTATCCACACAGGCCTTTCCCCGGGTTCAAGATACTAAAATTGAAACGATCACCATATCGGATCACGCTGCATGCTGGCTCACCTTACACTCTTCCCAAGACAGGGGCACATACATAAACTGGAGATTCCCTAGCCACCTAGCTAACTCTACTAAATTTAAATCCCTACTTGAATCCACATGGATGGACTACAAACAAAATAATGAATCCACGTCCATTGCCTCCCCCCTCATGTACTGGCAGGCATCTAAACCTGTACTGCGGGGTGCAGTAATCTCCTACACCTCCCACTTGCGTAAAGAAAAAACTGCGCACTATTTAGAGGCGCAGGCATCTTTAACGGCAGCCTATCAGATTTTTAAAACGTCACCAACCAATGCAAACAAAATAGCGTTTACCCAGGCCAAAGCGATATTTGATGCCCTTCTGACTAAGCTCGAGACTAGGATCTCCTTCCAGACCCAAAGCAAATACCATAGATTTGGAGGTAAATCCAATCGGCTTATGACTAATCTACTACAGGGCCAACACCCCCCTACCACTATCACCGCCCTAAAGGATGATACGGGCACCCTTCATCATAAAGGAAGCGACATCTCAGCGGTCCTACATAAATTCTACTCGCAGCTATACACCGCCTCACCTGTAGACCAGGCTGGTAAAACGGCCTTTTGGGCCTCCACCTCAATCCCGACCCTAGGGACTGACAGTGCCACCAGTTTGTTGGCAGATATTTCGGAGGAAGAGGTATCTAGGGCAATTGGTCTCCTTAAGCCAGGAAAGGCACCGGGCCCTGATGGCCTGACAAGTGAGTACTACAAATTATTAGCTCCCAAACTGGTTACCCCATTAACAACCCTCTTCAACTCTTTCCTCAAAGGCACTCCTCAACCCCCATACTTTAATTCGGCACTCCTCAAGCTTATTTTAAAACCAGGCCGAGACCCCACCCTCCCCTCATCCTACCGACCAATATCACTTCTAAACACTGATTACAAGATCTACACGAAAATTCTAGCTGATAGGCTAAAAATTCTACTCCCTGAGATCATTCACAAGGACCAAACGGGCTTCATATGGGGCAGACATTCGGTCTTAAACATTAGGAAGCTCCTCACAGTCATGCAATACCACCAGTCATTGAAATCCCCATCACCTCAGGCCATCCTCTCCCTAGACGCCGAAAAGGCCTTTGACATGGTCTCCTGGGACCATCTTATCACCACACTGCAAAACTTTCAGTTCCCAGAACCATTTATAACCGCAATTATGAATCTCTACTCCCAATCTACATCCCAGATTCTGACCAATAATTACTTGTCTCCCCCGTTTAACCTGAAGCGAGGCACTCGACAGGGCTGCCCTCTCTCCCCACTCCTTTTCGCTCTGGCCCTAGAGCCCCTGGCTATTAAACTAAGAGCCTCCTCCGCGGTAACAGGAATTAAGGTTGGAGCCAGAGAGGTGAAGCTAAGTCTGTTCGCAGACGACATGCTTCTTTTCCTATCGAACCCCCCCAAATCCATCCCGGAAGCCATGGCAATCATAGACCATTTTGGATCCTTCTCGGGACTCAAGGTTAACTATGAGAAATCCCGTATTCTACCCCTAGCCTGGCCCCCATCATACCCCGATTCCTTCCCAGCATTGAGTCAGTTTAGCATTTGCACGGCCCCTATGAAATATTTAGGCATTATGATACCATTGCACCTTAATGCACTATACACTTCCAATTTTAAACCTGTATTGCAGGCCATTGCAAAACTATTAGAAAGATGGCACACTCTCCCTTTATCCCTCTATGGCCGAATCACGGTGATCAAAAGTGTAATTTTCCCTAAATTGTCTTACCTGCTGCAAATGCTCCCCCTCGCCCTCACTAAAGCAGATCTTTCCCGTTATAATACTATGGCCAATAAATTTATTTGGATGGGGAAAAAACCAAGAATGCCCCTTACCAGGCTGTTCCTTCCTAAAGCTGAGGGGGGATTTGCCTTACCCCAAGCGCAAAACTTCTCCCAAGCCGCCCACTTCAGATACGCCACAGATTGGCTTCTGAACAAGTCGTCATACACCAATGAAAACCTGGAACGTGCCCTCTTCCACCCTTTTGCTCCAGCAGCCTTGCTCCATACCCCACGCACCAAGCTTCCAAGCGTTATAAAAGACAACCTCCTTTTCAAAGAAACATACACAATGTGGATCACCATCCATAAAAGATTTGCTAGGAACCCAACTAGTAGCCCCCACGCTATGTTCTGGGGCAACCCGTCCTTTGCCCCAGGTCTAAATAATCACTTATTTCTGGAATGGCGTCAGAAGGGCATCGCAGCTATCTGCAACGTTTTTGACCCAGGTGGAAAGATTCTCTCTTTCACAGAACTGGCCGACAAATTCCATCTCCCGCGATCCCAATTCTATATGTATCTGCAAGCCCGTCACTATGCCCAGTCTTTACCCCCACCTTTTACATCCCCAGTCACCACAGATCCTATCCTTAGTCTACTAGCCCCACACAACGTCCTGGGCTATAGAATAAGAAATCTATACCAGTCACTCATTATACTCCCAAGAGACAAGCTCCTCCAAATGTTGGAAATTAAGTGGAAAACTGATATCCCCTCACTCCCACTGACCCAATCATTACTAAAAAATCTCCCCACCACTCTCAAACACTTGCAGTCTGCTTCTCTTCAGGAAACCCACTTGAAATTCCTTAACAGGGCCTATGTATCACAGCGGCAAAGGAGTCACTTTGTTCCGGGAGATCTGGGTCTCTTCCTAAATGCAAGATAGTAGGTGCCACCCTTTTCCATAATTTTTGGGAATGCGGCAAGATTAGAATTTTCTGGAGGAAAGTCCTGGGTTTCCTGAATACCTTATTTAACCTGCAACTCACATATGATCCCATCCCCATCCTTTTCCTTAACTTTAAAAATTGGACACTTGGACCGCATAAAAAAAGGATAATACCACTTCTTAGCTTGATACTGGCCCAGTCTAAAAAACTGATCCTGACCCACTGGATCCACAGGGTTACCCCGTCGCTTACGGAGTTGAAACACTCATTACTGAAAATCATGTATTATGAACGTCAGGCATCCCTACATGACATTGAGAAAGGTGTGATTCGTTTCTATGCTAAGTGGGACTTCTTTATTCAATCATTAGACCCAGAAATACAGTCTTCCATTCAGAAGATTTTCGAAAATACCACTTGGATCATGCTACGCCAGATTACATAGTATTGATCGTACTCTGAACCCCCCCCCTTTTTCTTTATCTCATAGTGAATGCTGTATTGTCTCATTTATTTGTCATCTTCCCTTCCTTGTCCTCCCACCCCCCTTTTTCCCATTCCTCCCCTCTTTGTTCGTATGTGTTTAAATGTTCAGTTGGCGGTTTATGGCCAACGTTATGTTATGTTGGAGGAAAAGTCCAATTTGAAATAACGGCGGGAAATGAACCACCGTTACACGGTAGGGTGCCACATACGTGGTCACCCCTGAGTTACTTCTCCATCTCTCCCTCCTAGCTGGACCTGTATTAGTCTCAAAACTTTGTACGGTGGCTTTGTCTACTACCGACAAGTTATGCTTTAGTAATTTATATTCATAGTTTGCGAGATAAGCAGACCGGAGACTGTGTACAATGCATGCCGGAGACCTCTTCTGATGTAACAGTTTACCTGTATTTGTATTTTATTATTATTTGTTTTGTTTTCTCTATTTTCAAAAAAAAAACAACTACAATAAAACGTTTATAAAAAAAAAAAAAAAAAAAACCTGTTGGCCCCATATGAAAAAAACAATCACACTGGTCCCCACAGGTAACAAAAATAATAATACATTGGCCTGAAAACAAGAGACCAGTAAATAACAGTTGAACCTGTGGTGGTGGCTTTGAACTGATGTGGACATCTCTATCTCTGGTTGCACACCTGAAAACAGCTCAAGGCACACTAGTGTGCCAGGGCAAACTGGTTGGGAAAACGCAAAGTTATTAGGTGATAACCTGCACGGTATAACAACTTCTTAGTACCTGATCTTATGAAAAGCTGAGTGTGATACTAAGTATTTTAGCCTTCATTTATATACAACGGCACAGTACTACTTCATTTTATCTACAAAGCAATCAGTTTCAGGGAGGGTGTGTGATGTCAGCTCCGGCCTCGATCAGCCTGTTTCTATCGCAGAGCTGTGGAAAGGTCAGGGTTACACACAGAGAGCGGGAAAATCATTTGCTTCATCAAGTGAGTTATGGATGGTTTTGCAGCTGTATGACGATCAGCATCATCTTTTCGCAAACAGTACGCAGACTTGCGCGGAGCGGGATTTCACTCTGTCTGGGTGGCGACTATCTGATTGCCGGATACTGCAGATTTGCTTTTTAATACACTTGGGTAAATTTACTAAGATGGGAGTTCTATTGAAAATGGGATGTTGCCCAAAGCAGCCAATCAGACTCTACTAATTTATTTAGCATCTTCCAGAAGATAATAGAATCTGACTGGTTGCCATGAGACATCCCATCTTTAGTAGAACTCCCATCTTAGTAAATGTACAGATTGCATAACGTCAGTATTACGTAGTCATGAGTGCATTAGTTATAATCAGGGGTGCCAACAGGGGGGAGTCTAGGGGTACTTGAGTCCCAGGCCCGCATAGAGATGGGGCCCGGATGGCATTTGGTTAGTACCGAGCTGCCATAGACTCACACCCCAATGAACAGAGATCGGTCCCGGTCCTGGTGCCGTCCCCGCCGCAGCATGCTGGTGTCAGTGACCGTGTACAGCGGGCAGTGTGCCACATCACTCAGCTGCTGCTCCTCCTCTGCCTGGCTGTTCCCACCCCTCCGCGTCACGACGAGGATGATTGGTGGGTGCATGTAGCGTGGCGCAATGACATCATGCCGCATTTATATAATCACGCCCAGCCCTCTCTCTCCTTACGCTGGGCTTCCCATACTGCGCTGAGGTGGCCCGTCCATGCGTCTTTCTCTCCCTGCACTGGACCTCCATCTACTGTGTTGAGTGGACTGCTGGATGAAGAACCTGGGAGACACAAGCTGCAGCTCTGAGTCCTTCTTCAACAAGAAGGTACACCCTGAATCAAATGCTGGCTCACTTCTGTCTCTCCTTTTCTCCTCCCCACCCTGTCTTTCTCCCCCACTCTTTTTAACCTCTCTCCTATATCCTTTATCTCCTCAATTTTTTGGGGATTGGTGATTATACATACATAATAGAGATATATAGATATATAATTATATATCTATATATATCTATCTATATATACAGTGTGTGCCACTTCTGCTGTAGATCCGCCTACATTATCTACAGCTCCACCTAGTTAAGCACCCTATTTCCCCCCTGAACAATGAAGTACAGAAAAGCTTTTCATAAACTATACTTAACGGAATAATGGAAATGCTTGAGTAAACAGTCTTGAGTCTGTTTTTGAAGGATTCTAGAGTAGGAGTCCCTCGAACTGTGTGGGTAAGTGAGTTCCATAGAGTCGGAGCCGCATGGCAAAAAGATCGACCCCCAGATGAAATACAGGAGATTCTAGGCACTGCTAAAAGTCCTTCGTCTACAGAGGAAGTAATTGTAGTTCTTCTTTAAACACAATCTTGCAAACCTTGCAGCCATTCTAAGCTATTAAATAAACCATTTGAGCTGCTGAATTAGGAATTTGGGTCTGTGCACAGGGAGCCAGCGGGATATCAGCGATCCAGCCAAGAACGCCCGGCATCTATCTTTCTTAACATATAATCGTTTAAACAGATAAGAGGCATCCTTATGGGAATCATGGCGTACAGAAACCTCAGTAAAACAGGAGAGAAATGTGAACGCCAACTACGACCTTGACCTTAGGCATACAACGTACGTTATAAATAGCTGTACACATGTTATTTGAGGAAAGTATCGAGTCAGCTTTCGAAAAGAACCGGAGAGAAAATCAGTAAATTATTTTTGCCCCTTATTTTATTTCTTGCTACAGCCAAAAAACCCATTGTGTAATAAAATCTCTTTCTCCATATGGCTGTTGTGTACGATATACTGTCATAGGAAAATATCCTCGGGTCAGCCCTTTTCAGTGCCGGAAACATAGCAGAAAAGGACCAATTGTAGTCGTTTGTGTAGAAAGATGTGAACATGTAACCTGTTCCGTTTCATTTTTTTGACTAAAAGCCAGATGGAAGACAAAGAGATCCATTATGTTTGTGTGTATCAGGTAGAGAGAGAGAAAGAAAAACCACAATAGCATTCCGTGGAAACGGACACATGATCTCATGCTCTCGCTTAGGATGATATCCGTTTTACCGGGAACGGTACGCGGTGGGTAATTCTTCTAATAAAGCTACAACAACAAAAACCTAGTAAAGTATTATAAAAAAAAAAATTAAAAAAAATTGTGGTCACTAGTCATTATTGGCTTATGACCTCTTACGTGCTCAGCCTCAGAACTCACCCTTGCCTCATGCTGGCAACAAAAGATCCATCAGAAACCGTCACCCCATTTTCATTTTTCAAATGCACCCCTAAATCTGGCTACAAGGTATACTCTCAAGAGATAGATCGGTGCATTGGTATATATAGCTTTCAACTGACGCTCAGAAAACCCAATTTCCCGCAAAAAGAGGTCTTTCAACGGACCGCTCAATCTGTCCGCACTGTCAATCTCCCACATGTGTGGTATGGTGCACCTTTGGTCTGCAACTGGTTTTTGCAGCACATGTGCAGTTTGAAAATATTCGCAAGAACCTGGAGAATTTTGGACCATTACCATTTCTTAGGAGCAGGGCTAGACTGGCCCACAGGCGCACAGGGGTCTCCCAGTAGGCTTCACACTCTCCTCTAGCAGTGGAGCAGAATCATGGATGAACTTGGAAGCTTGGTTTGATTGTATACAAACTACACCAGGTTTAGCCCTCCTGCCAATCCCCTCCTTTATAAAGGAACCATGTTCTTTGCATGTCTTGACCCTGTGAGGTGACTGGCCACAATCCCACTGGTGGTTGGCCAAACACTTTAACCTAGGGACCCTGCCACTGCATTTCCTGGTGGGACCTTCATTCCTCAGGCCAACAACGATTACAAAAAACTGCAAGTCAGAAAGAAATGCATCAAACAGGTCCAACAAGCTCTACCACCATCCGAGCTTTCTTAAAAAGATTTAAAAAAGAGCTCATACAAAAGGTTATGTTGGTGCTGAGCCAGGAATCTAAAATTTGTTTGTCGCAATCCAATCAGGTGATGTATCGAATAAAGCATGCCTCCTGTTATTATTATGTGTGAGGTGAATGTATTTCTGGTATTGTTTGTAAAATTAGGTCTTCTACCATTATTATGTGTGAGATCAGGGCATGTCTTGTAGGATGTGTGTAAACTTAATGTGACCTAAAGGGGGGATGCCTGCCATTTCCCCCTGCAGAGTGTAAACTGTGGACATTCCCTCAGAGTGACCATCTGTAGAATTCTCTGTAGTTAGTATGTCAGATAAGATCTGAGACCCCTCATAAACCAGATTGGGGGTTAGAGCAGTAGTGTCTCTGCAACAGGCCAAAGGTGCTCCCACCCCCTCCACTAAAGGTCTCTTATCACTTGGGGAATGTGTACAAACCACTTCAAAGCAGTGGACCAATTCTTCATTCATCCAGGGACATTCACTGGCGTCCAGCAGGGAAATGGTCAAAATCCCAGGGGTGGAAGGGATGAGGGAGCCTGCAGATAAAACCGGAATAGGAATAAATACTACATATTTCCAGTCTCTGATTCTGTGTTCTTAGGACCTGTAAGCCAAATAAGAGTGGTCAACGTTACCTTTGTTTTATACTGTATTGTGTGGCCAGGTGCGAGCAAGGCGTACGTTGCGCAATTTTGAAAGCGCTAAAAATCAGGCTTTGCTGGTGGCAGTGTACCTCCTAGAGTAGACTCGTGTGTCCAAAGTGAACCGCAGTCACTGCCGTAGCTGCTCAGATTGACGTATCTGAGGAGGTGTCCGGTGGGTCCGTGACATTGTTTAATATAATTCTCAGTGCAGTTTGCAGGTGCACACTACATATAGATGCTGAACCTATTATTTATTGCTGTATAGCATTTCAGAGGTTCTTAGCATAATGATGGCCATTATTACAGGCTTGTCCACCGTGTCCAGGTAACCACTATCGGACAAGTCCTTAACACTACTATGGGACCCCTCCCCATCACCTTGAAAAAGCTCTTAAGCGAAACGCATTGGTGACTTATCTGGACACCCACCAGTTGGATTACAATCAGTTACACGGATTGCCCTAACCGGACCAGCCTTCCCCCCCCCACTCCAGCAATATTTTTGACAGGATTGGACCAGCCGGCCTCACAAAAATTGGGACTCTAATATTAGACACCCCTTTTCCTGGAAAGTGCAATGTCTTCTCAGTAACCATCCATCCACTGGCTTCTTCACATCTGGGAACCAAAGGGAAGGTATTCTTGGAACGGACATTGGCATCCACTCCATTTGGACACTGGGGTGACTATGGCCCTTATTCAGATCTGATGACAGTACAAATTTGTTCTCAAAATGGGCAAAGCCATGTGCACTGCAGGTGGGGCAGATGTAACATGTGCAGAGAGAGTTAAATTTGGGTGGGGTGTGTGGAAAATGAAATCTAAATTGCTGTGTAAAAATAATGCAGCCAGTATTTACCCTGCACAGAAACAAAATAACTCACACAAATCTAAGTCTCTCTGCACATGTTACATCTGCCCCACCTGCAGTGCACATGGTTTTGCCCATTTTGAGAACAAATTTGTACTGTGATCAGATCCGTAGAAGGGCCTATATCCATATATCCATCAATTATACATATAGTACCGCCCATTTTACTATGACTATTTCCGAATAGGTTTTAATAAATTAGTTGTATCTTCTCCGAGACACCTGTTTAGATGTAGCGCCTTTTAGATACACCCCCTTTTTTATTAGCATTCTGTTTTGGGGTCTGACACCCCATATTATTTAAGTGCAGCTCAGCAATCCCACTCCTCCCTAGTCGCCTTCATAGGACACTTTGTGTCCTACCCTCTCCCTCCCCAAGCCAGCCCAGCAGAACCACCCGACGGCATCACAGTGCCCTGGACTTGTTCCATAGTAGTGTTAGGGACTTGTCTGATAGAGGTTACCTGGGCGCGTTGAACAAGCCCGTAATAATGGCCATTATTATGCTAAGAACCTCTGAAATGCAATACTCTCTCCCCCCCCCCCCCCCATAAATTCTCCCTGCAATGCCTGCAGTAATGGTTAGGTGACAGGATGTAGCAACCAGCAACATCACTAGTTTATCCTAAAACTCCATAGAGGAGCATAGGAGAAAGTGCAATGTTGGCTACCATGATCGTATATAAGAACCAATGCCAAAACTCATCCTCTTAGTTCTGTTATCCTTAATGGTGGTATCGATCTGGTGGGGAAAGCAGTAGCAGAAGCATTGCCAGGGCACATTGTTTATTTTACTATGGTCCTAATTCCAAATCAATTGCCTTATGGTGTTGCTAATGCCTATCCGGCATGTCTGAGAAGAATTTGTCCCATCACGTTCACGCGGTTAATTCCAGTTGCAAAAATATGTACGTTTTCCGGCCTGCTAGGACATTAGTCAATCTTGGAAACATGCCTAGTGTATGTAATACATTATGAGACTTAATTTCATTTGGATCCTACATTTACTGGGTGTATTTAATAGTCTTGTTCATGAAATATTACCAAGAACATATTCGAAGGGAGAGAGGAAAAAAAAAGAAGTAGTATTTGCCATTAATTGCTATGTATTTCACCTACAAAAGATAAGACTGAGCAGATGTCAATAATTAAAATGAATTAATTAGTACCGGTCAGACAAGACAGAGTCTTGAATTTTCCTACTCATTACTTGAAAACCTGCTTCTCATTATATTAAACTGTACTGCGGGTAATGAGCACCTTCCCTGCGAGTGGAAAATTGCCAAATGTCAAGGATTTCTCGAGAAAAGTAGTTATCATGGGGTCTAAAGTTGAAAAAGACAAAACAATAAATTTAATGGATTGCTGTGAGGGTGAAAAGACTTCTGGGGTGTGTCTGGTTATTAAGACACTACAGAAAATTTAAATCCATTAATTTTCATAGTGAAGAACAGGATCCTTGTAAGACATTCATTCTAATCATTCTCTTCAAGCAAGGTTCCTAAGCAATTAATACATTTCCACACCTATAAACAACTACAGGAAGTCATGCAATTATAAGCAATTAAAACAGTTAATGGCAGAGATTTGGTCCCAACGCATTTATGGACTATGGTGGACCGAAAAAATAGTGTTCATACCAATTACATTTACTAGGAAACTAGGGAAAATGTCTTCTGACAAATGTTTTAGATTGGATCGGGAGGAAAAACTAGGAGTCTATGACTGATTATTAGAACATGCAGTGGAGGAAACTGGAAATTATTTAGAAGCAGAATTATTATATATGAATTGAATGATAAAGTAGTGAGGCCACCTGGAGAGAATGGGGTTCCGGCCAACAGACCACTTTCCAACACCAGGCTTTGGGCACACTTCTGTGCGTTCTATACGGTAGAGCACCAAGTGATGGGTGTTTGCAGAATAGATTTGGGAATGATTATCCAGTACACAAGGCCGCCGAGAGGGGAGGGGAGCAGGTACATTTTACCTGGGCCCGGGATTGGCAGGGGGACCCTGGTCCCGGGCTGGGAACACACATACTTTTTTTTTTTTTTATGATTTTGTGTAGTGGCGGGCGCGCAGATGGGAGAGCGTGGCGGGCGCTGAATGTATACTGGAGGAATAGGAGAGCGGCGGGGTCAGCTGTCACTTACAGTGTGTACAGCGGCAGCTTCAGTGTAGGAGAATTCTCCTGCTCTCCGACTCTTGACTCCTCTGCGCAGCTCAGCTAAGATGTGGCAGGCGGGGCTAACAGAAAATGACTGCCTACATGCCAGGCTCCAAAAAGATGGCCGCCGTTGACCAATGGGGAGCCAGGTTTCCTTTCCAGGAAACACAAGAGTGAAATAGGGGGCGGGGCTTAACGGAGTCTGCTGCAAATGAAGGAAGAAGAAAAGCTGCAGCATCCTGGTCATGAAGAGAGACCCATGGACTGGAGCAGAGAGACAGAAAGGTAGAGAGAGAGGAGGGGGGTGCCTGCCTGCCTGCCTGCCTGCTACTCTTGCATACACAAAAAACTTATGTACCTATATTGATGATTGTGTGTCTAACTCTGCTGGGGGGGGTTAAAGGTCGACATGGCTTAAGGTCGACATGGTTTTAGGTCGACAATCATTAGGTCGACATGAGTTTTTCACTGTTTTTTTTACCCAAATGTCGACACAGTCGACATGGACGCAGTTGGAGTCGAACCGCAGCCCCTCGCATCGCTTGCTTCGCTCGCGATGCTTCGGGCACAGTGCCTCGCTGCGCTCGGCACACTGTTTTATTCTCCCACCACGCCCTAGTGGATGGTAGGGCATGAAATACTGCCTGTCGGCACATGTCAGCTCAAAAAACAGTGAAAAACTCATGTCGACCTAATGACTGTCGACCTAAAACCATGTCGACCTTTGCCCATGTCGACCTTAAGTCACGTCGACCTTGAGCCATGTCGACCTTTAACCCTGTCGACCTTGGGGACAGTCGACCTTCCGTGGTCGACCTGATGACTGTCGACCTAAGTCTGGTCTGACAGATGACCGTATCCCTATAGTGTGGGGGAGCAGGTGCAGGGTTAGCGGCAGTATAGTGTGTGTGTGGGGAGCAGGTGCAAGGTTAGCAGTGATAGCATAGTGTGCATGGGGCGCAGGTGCAGGGTTAGCGGTGATAGGATGGTGTGCATGGGGAGTGGGTGCAGGGTTAGTAGTGATATACTATGCAGCGTTGGGGGCGGTGGCACTCAGAAATAAATACAAGACTGCAGGCGGTGTGAGTTACCGACGCTTCAAAGCCTGTGGGCTTTTTTTTATCAAGGTGCTGGCAAGAATGTTCCTTTGAAACGTCGGTTTGTATTTATTTCTGAGTGCCACCTACCCCAACGCTGCACTATATGTATGTGTATATATATATATATATATACTGTATAGGAGACACTCACCAGTCTTGTAGCAAAGTCATATAAATTTAATCAGGCAGTGTATATATATATATATATATATATATATATATATATATATATATATATATATATATATATATATATATATATTAGCTGCCACTCAGTAAGCACCCACCTAGGAAGCATTGGCATAGCGAAGGGTCCGCAGACTCTGCGGTGGCTTGGGGGAGTCCGCTCCGGCGGAGTCTGCTGGGAGCGCCCTCCATGGGGGGCCCCGGAAAGTTGTTGTACCCGGGCCCATGATTTCTCTTGGCAGCCCTGCCAGTACAAAGCCTGTATCCCTTCCCCTCTCTTTGAGTAGTGAAAACTGAGCAAAAAGAAGTATTAAGATGATCTATTACTACATTGTTTCCTTCAACAAGACTCCCAGTCTCAGTCTGTAGTCTTATTATTTTTTCTTTTGTTTTTCTCCTATCACTTATATACCTAAAAAGTTATTTTGCTTCTTCCTTTACCTACTGACTGGGCCATGTTCTCCTCAGCTTGTGCCTTTACACATCTGACTACCTTTTATGGGATTTATTAAATTCCAGTCGGAATTGCTATCTTGTCGAAAAGATGTCAGTTTCCAACTAGAATAGCTCAGAAGGGGTTCCGACCTATTCAATGGTGACTTCTCTTTTCCGACAGGTCAGAATGTTCTGACTTGCTGGAAACCAGGTTGCCAGCGCTGGCCAGTTGAGCATCAATCAGCGGCCAAATCAGACAATCGGATTTGGCTGCTGTATGGAATAGGTAGTGTCGGGGATCCATTACGATAAAAGAATGTCAGAATGGATCTGACACGAATTAAATATACCCCTTAGTCTTCTTCTGTCTAAGAAAATTTTTTGCATCTGCTTATATTTCCTAAAAGCTATCATTTTTGCTTTTACAATACAAACTGGCTTCTATTTAGTTGTGTTATTCCTAACCCTTCTACAAAGTTCTGTTGCCTTTAGTATTAAACTTTAAAATTTTTCCCAATTCTCCTGCGTATATTCCCTGTGTGATAACTGTACTGTCTGCTTGTATTGTTACCTACCTGGCTGTTTCAGCGACCAGTGGCACCGCTGATGGCTGCCTAGGCACTGTCCAGCTTGGTGGGTATGTGTTCCCTGTGTGATAACTGTACTGTCTCTGCTTAATGTTACCTACCTGGCTGTAGCAGTGACGCCGCTGATGGCTGCCTAGGCGCTGTGCAACTCGGTGGGCATGTGCTCCCCACATGTAATGTCTTAATGAAATGTATGTAATGCCTTCTCCCCCCCCCCCCCCTTCATCCCTGCTTGATGCTGCACTGTAAATCCACAAAAAATTCCTAGTGTGCGCAAGCACACATGGCCAATAAAGTTGATTCTATTCTATTCTATTCATTCAGAGTTCCTCCACTCTGCCAAAGCATCGCTTAAACAATTCCCATCATTACACAATCAGCCTTTCTAAAATCTAACACCTTTGTTTTTGTATGGGATGAGTCGGTCTCTGTCTTTATTCTGAACCAAACTGCTGGATTATCACTGGATCCCAGATTTTTCACCCACTTTTACATCAGACATTCTGTCTCCATTGTAAGTAATAGGTCAAATATTGTGTCTTTGTGAGTGGGCTCCCTCACCAGTTGCTGGAGGGATTCAAGGAATTAAAAATATCCCTACTTTTAGTAAATCTAGCAACAGGCACCTCCCAGTTTTTATCAGGAATGTTAAATCTCCAAGGATTATTACTTCTCCTTTTAATGCCATTTTGGTGATTTCCTCTGATAGATTATTGTCCAATTACTATTGCTGACACATGGAAGTGAGCAGAGAGGCTTTGAAATGTTTTCCTTCTTTCCTTTCCTCATTCTCACACGGCATGCTGAAAGCTGTGAGAGCCATATTTATATTTTAGGTAAGTATTTAAAAGGAGATTATCTTCAGACAGGAATGTGCCCTTTGGGTCTTATATGCCATCAAATTTTTCTAACATTACTGGACTATGATCAAAATAATTATCAAATTGATTGAGGTGGTAATTAGAGATGTGCACCGGCCACTTTTCAGGTTTTGGGTTTTGGGTTCTGATTACCTTGAGGTTTTGGGTTCTAATGGGTTTTGGCAAAACACCTCCTAAGTGTTTTGTGTTTGGATTTTTTGGGTTTTGGGTTCTGATTTTTTTGTTAAAAAGCATAAAAACTGCTAAAATCGCAGAATTTGGGTGTTTTTTTTGCTCCTACGCTATATTAACCTCAATAACATTCATTTCCACTCATTTACAGTCTATTCTGAACAGCTCACACCTTACAATATTGTTTTTAGGACAAAAGGTTGCACCGAGGTAGCTGGATAACTATGCTAAGCCACACAAGTGTGCGGCCCAAACACGTGGCTCATGTAAGAGTGGCACTGCAGCGGAGTTATGTCACAGAACAGCGCCACTGGAGTGCAATTAATATATGTCAGTGGGTATGCACCAGCAGGCAGTTATACAGATACATCAGTATTAGGCAGTGAGCCCCAGACCACAAAGGTAGAGATATACGGCAGTATTTAATTATTTATTAGGCAGTGAGCCCCAGACCAGACGGTACATACGGCAGTATAGCCAGTGAGCCCCAGACCACAAAGGTAGAGATATACGGCAGTATTTAATTATTTATTAGCCAGTGAGCCCCAGACCAGACGGTATATACGGCAGTATAGCCAGTGAGCCCCAGATCACAAAGGTAGAGATATACGGCAGTATTTAATTATTTATTAGGCAGGCAATATTTAATTATTTATTAGCCAGTAAGCCCCAGACCACACAGGTAACTAGATAAGATATAGGGCATTATTATTTATTAGGCTGTGAGCCCCAGACCACAGACCACCAGACTGGCAGATTCAGTGCAGGCAGCAGTGCAGCACCAGTGGACTATATATAGCCAGTGACAACAGCAGCAAGATACAATATTTATTTTGTGGATAGTTACACTGGTAGGTAACACAACAAGTGGCGTCAGCAAACCGGAGTTATTTACTGCGATATATGTAACGGCAGCGGTGGCAGCAAACTGGATACCCAGATATCAGCTGGTTGTCACTAGCCAGTGACAACAGCAGCAAGATACAATATTTATTTTGTGGATAGTTACACTGGTAGGTAACACAACAAGTGGCGTCAGCAAACCGGAGTTATTTACTGCGATATATGTAACGGCAGCGGTGGCAGCAAACTGGATACCCAGATATCAGCTGGTTGTCACTAGCCAGTGACAACAGCAGCAAGATACAATATTTATTTTGTGGATACACTGGTAGGTAACACAACAAGTGGCGTCAGCAAACCGGAGTTATTTACTGCGATATATGTAACGGCAGCGGTGGCAGCAAACTGGATACCCAGATATCAGCTGGTTGTTGTCACTAGCCAGTGACAACAGCAGCAAGATACAAAAGTGGATACACTGGTAGGTAACACAACAAGTGGCGTCAGCAAACCACAGTTAAAAATTTAATTACTGAGTCTGCGATATCTAACGGCAGCCAGTGGTGTCAGCAACAACAACAACTTAATTTTTTTTTTTTATATTTTTATATATTTTTAATTTTTTTTTTATTTTTTTTTATATACTCTGAGAGGTAGGTACAAGGTAGTGGCACTGGCAACAACAGAGGTGACTGCCTGGTAGGTGTTTACAACCATATAACAGGTAGCCAGGCAGCACAAAAACCCTCTCTGGCAGCACAATAAAAATTATTAAACCCCCCTCTGTCTGTAGTATTCTGTAGCAGGCTAGCAGCAGCAGTGACACAATTAGAGATGAGCAGGCTATAGCAATATAGAAAGAAAACCCCCTCTGCGGCAGTACAATAAACCCCCCTCTGTCTGTAGTATTCTGTAGCAGCAGCAGTGACACAAATTACAGATGAGCAGGCTACAGCAATATAGAAAAAACAATCACTCTCCAGCAGCACAATAAAAATGATTAAACCCCCTCTGTACTTGCAGCTCTTTAGCAGCAAGCAGCACAGTGACACACACAACGCTCCAGCAAACCCCCCTCACGGAGCAATAAATAAAACCCCCCTCTCTGGCAGCACTGCTGCCTGCTCTGCGTCGCCCCACAGAATGAAGATGGCGGCGGCGGGTCCCGGCTTTTATGTAATCCGGATCTCGCGAGAATCCGACGTCACCAATGTGACGTCGGGCCTCGATTTCGGCTCCGGGCCTGCGCGGGAGTCCGCGGACGTCCTGGATCCGGATTCGGATTCAGGACGTCCGTGTGGATCCGGATCTCGGAGATCCGGACCCGCTCATCACTAGTGGTAATACTGCTATATATATTCATGGTTCTATTGTATTTTTTAATGCAATCCCACAGTAAGTAAGAAGGACATTAAAAATAAAGGTGTTCTGTGACCACATGAAGGCACAATTTTTTTTTATTTTTTATAAAAAACAGTTACTATTCAATAGGGGGCGCATTATTTAAACCATAATGCTCAGCAACAAAAACTTATTTTCCAAAAGAACATGCCTGGGTGTTCAGTAAAGCTGGCCATACGCTACTGCAATTACTCACAGCAGTGTATGGCCAGCCAATCATCACATGCGGCCCTTTAACTTGTGATGGATTGCATGGGACCCCTGTTCCCCACCACCGGGAGGGAGGTGCCATGCGCATGGGACAGCGCATTGAACGTGAGGGGACATCACATTCACTCGATTTGAAATGATTTCTCAACCCGTACAGTCGTGAATGGGTGAAATCAGCCCAAATCAAGGTAGTTTTGTTTGAAGGGGAAAAGGGATGTTGAGGTAGACCAGTGCACAGGTTTAAAATGGAGCAGTAATTTTCAAAAAGCAGTGTACGATAAATCCACAATTAGTCTATAAAGAGATAGGAAACGTGGCCTCTCTAACAATTGAAAGAAGTGGAGGTGCACCCTTGAGAGTATCAATGTTTAACAGGAAGGAAATAAATACTTTTTTTCTTGGGGCACTCTTTAATAAGGATTTCATTTTGTAATCAGTAAATAATCATGTAGTGGTACATGGTATGAGAATGATATGAGGTGTGGTACGATAAAGGTGCAAACTCAAGTCAGGGCCTCTCCTGGATTTGAGTCAAAATTGGGACTTGACACTAGTAACACAATATTGTAGGGAAAAAAGTGCCCCAGGTTTGTGAGAGGTGTACTAAAATTTAAATTTTAATAAGACGTTTAAAATAAGTACTAGACCAGGCATTCCCAACCACGGTCCTCAAGGCACACCAACAGTGCAGGTTTTAGTGATATCCAGGCTTCAGCCCAGATGGTTGAATCAGAATCACTAAGGTACTAATTAAGTCACATGTGCTCAAGCCTGGATATCACTAAAACCTGCACTGTTAGTGTGCCTTGAGGACCGTGGTTGGGAATGCCTGTACTAGACAGATGTTTTAGATATTGACACACATAATGACAAACAACAATAAAAAATTACACTTGTACTGTTGGGTACACTGTATGGTCCGAGGGCAGGGCCGGCGCCACCACTAGGCAGCTCTAGGCATTTGCCTAGGGCGCCGGCACCTGGAGGGCGGCAGTTCGCCCCTCACCCCCAGCGAACTGTGTAAAAAAATTGCTGCCCGGGCATCCCTGCAGTGCTGGGGCGGTCAGGGGTGTCCGTGCCGTCATGTGTATAAAGCTGGCTGCGGCCGGCGAGGTCCCTGTAGTGAATAGCAAATAACTAGCGCTATGCGCGCGGCGGCGCGGGAAGCGCTAGTTATTTGCTATTCACTACAGGGACCCCGCCGGCCGCAGCCAGCTTTATACACATGACGGCGCCGCAGGTACCCCTACGGCACGGACACCCCTGACCGCCCCAGCACTGCAGGGACAGCAATTTTTTTACACAGGTATTACCCCCCCCTCCCTCCCCCCGGCACCGGGGCGCCCCCACCCCGACTCGCCTGGGGCGCTCCGGTGCCTTGCACCGGCCCTGTCCGAGGGTGATATTAAAGTTTTAGTGAGTACACTTGGTCTCCAGCAAATAATTGGTTTCTAAATACAGTTATCACGTCGTGAGTGGTTTTTGTGCGACCCAGCCTATTTGAGTGGCATTTCCTAAACCCTCCACCCGGCGCCATGTGTGCCCCAGCCTTTACACATCTGTGGCAGACAACCTCTGCCACACAGTACCCTAGGAGAATATCTAACCAGGGGGTCTTTGGGACAAATGGGGACAGCAGTACCCCAACACTTTGCTCTAAACAAGTTCTCCCTTTTGTGCTTAAGCCCGCTCACCCGCCAAACCTACAACAGCCTATCAGAATTAACTTGATGGCAGCCAGTACGAGGTGTTGAATACATTAGAAGAGAAGGGTGACCTCTCTGATTTATATGTAAAAACTTCACCTTTACTACAGGTATACAAAGCTGGGCAGCAGCTGCTTTCACAAGGGAGACTTTAGAGCCCATCTCTATACCATAGGAAACGGTGATCTCCCGCAACACCTAAAAAGCCCACTAGGTACATCTGGCAGATGGCATCCTGGTCGGGGGTCCCTGCTAAATGAGAAAGGTGACTTCCTTCAAATTAGCCAGGCTCCCCACCAATGCTATAGGTATATAAAGTCGGTTTGATATCACCTACCTTGACCCATTTGGGAGACTCCAGCCTCAACCTCTCTCTCACCCATTCTATTTTTTCCTTGCCTCCCTCTTTTCTATCCAACCCCTCTTTCTCTCTACGGGAGTGAGACATACTGTTACCTATTGCCGACCCACTACAGTCCTGTAGATAACCTTGTTTTGCACCGATGTTGTTGACATATTTACAGGAACTGTAAAAAATGCTGATATCTCAAATGTAAATTGCTGCGATATACGACTAGCGTAGATTGAACACCAAATTTAGAACCTTATCTTACGCTATTGTTTATACCAGGGATGGGGAACCTCAGGCCCGGGGCAGGTCTCAGTGGCCCTCCCACCTCCCCAGCGGCTTTGCCGTTAGTCAAGTACAGGGGAATTCTCATGAGAGGTCGGTAGTTCTTGCGCGATTCCTCTTAATCAGCAGCAGCCTTAGACTGTCCCACGCTCCGGCGGCTGCTGCTGAATGGAACAACTGCAGCAGGACAATTTGTAAGATAATTTTTTACATATGGCCCCTGAAGGATTTTTTTTTCCATACAAATGGCCCTTGGCACAAAAAAGGTTCCCCACCCCTTGTTTATACCTTAATATTTTCACTGGTTATTCTAACAAACACTGGTACCAATCTGCGTATGGTCACTTAGCGATACAGCGCACTGTGTTCTGTGTATCTCAACTGCATGATCCTAAGTAATACCCCTTTCCCACTGCAGCTCTTAAATGGTAAATTGCCTTTTTTTTAGCCTTTTTAAATGGGTAGCGCTGCAGTCTGAAAGCTCCAGGGTGCTTTACCCGTTTAACAAATACCGACATTTGTTACACAGGTAAAAAGCAGTGTCCTACCCATTTAAGAGCATTTTCTTTGGCAGTGGGAAAGGGTCTTAAATGATATTTAAAATACCACACTATCCCCCCCCCCTCCCGATACCTTGCAGCTGGTACCCCCATCGTCGTCCCCCTCCCCTGGTACCCCCACGCCTCTCCCTTTGTACCTGGTACCCCCGCTCCACCCCCCCCCCCCTGGTACCTGGCAGCGATCCAGACAGCAGGCGTGCCAGGGCTGCTAGACGGCAGGTCCCCGACTAGCTAATTCCCATCCCGCCGAGGATTTCACAATCTCCTAACGGACCCGCTCCTCCTCCTGAGCACGGACCGCACTGCCTGGATCCCCAGTGCCCCCGCTGTCTGTGCACCAGCTGTAGCCTCCTCCTGCATCATGCTCCTGCATGATGCTTTCATGCATCAGTCAGGAACCTTTACAACATGCAGTGGGAAAGGGGTTTCAGGCTCAGACCCCTTTTAAATTCCCATTTAACAAAACTGGGTCTTTACCCCTTTCTACAGTGGGAAAGCAGCATGATGTAATGCGGGGTACACACCAGGACGACCCGCTCACGATGCACATCATGAGTGGGTCATCAGTGTTTCTTTCGACTCGCTCATGATGATGCGGGGGGCACGACCCGCTCACGATGTGCACCATGAGCTGGTCCGATCCGATGGCGATCCACACCCGGGAGTATGGTCGTTTCCAGATCCTACCTGCTGCAGGTAGGATCTGAATAACGACCGACCCGCGGGACCGCACATCGGATCGGTATCTGTCCATACCAGGACAGAAAAGGGCCCAATCACCACACAATCTATATTCAATCGGTCGGAATTGGATCTAGATTGATGGGATCGGACCCTTGTTGTCCTGGTGTTTACCCAGCATAAAACTTACTGCAGTGAGCAGTCTGATACATTGTACACAAAAATCTTGTTTAGTTATGTTTCTTTCCCACAAGCTGAGTGATAACTATTTAGAAACAAATTATTACCTCTACCTTTCTCTTGCTGAAGACCAAGTCTTTCTTTCCTTCCAAATCAAGGTAGTGTATGAAGGCCTTTAAAAAGTACCATATTTTATAAATACAGATCTGACTTGCAACATATATTTATGTGACTATACAGATATTAAAATTAGGCAAATGCAATTAATTTGATATCCATAAATGTACATGCGATAGTAAAACGGGGCTGGTTTTCCATATATTTTAGGATTTTTTATCAGTTTAAAACTGCTGTTAATGTCCCTGCACATCTTTAAAAATCTACATTTTCTGATGAAGACATGGGCATGAGAAAAAGGCCAGTAATGAGCAAAACGTGAATTTATCTCTTTGCTGTATATCTACATACAGCCCTGATGAAATTATGAAACGCGCCGAAACGCGCCGATAATGATGTTTCTTCAGGAAGTGCCTGGAGTTCAGCTTTATTGGACTGAGGACATGTTGAATCCAGCGGCGAAGCAGACAGTTTGCTATTCCTAGGACCAAGGACTTTATACAGGCAATTCGTGATAAGAGTTTATCTTATGACCGTGTCCTTTTATCTTTCATTAAAATGATTGGACATAAACTTTATTCTTCAGTGCTCCTTCTTATACTTTAATATACTATATATTTGTTTGAATCTTTATATTGACTTTTTTTTTAAAGTTGTGTTATTATACAAGAATAGAAGAAGAAGAACAGTTATAGGTTCATGTGTATATACGTATTTAGTCTACGTTCGGAAACACACAGTGCTGGAAGGAAATGTTGCTGGAATCACTTAAGATGTTTCCTAGTAATAAAACATATGCTTCATCTTTCCTGTAACCTTTTAATTACAGACAGAAAATAATTTTATATCTCTTAATTGTGATTGCTAAATTAATCCCTGTGTTACTCAAATTACAGGCTTCTTTAAAAACACAAATGCAATCACATTAATAATATAAAATGTTCCATTGCTCAGTGGGAAGCAATTTAGCTATAACTGCCTGAAGGCCTATAAACATATATTACATATCACATTAATCTTCTAGTTGCTTCTTTGAAAGAGACACTTACAGTACCTTATATTACAAGAGAATCAGGATTTGACATTTAATTGCGTCATTAAATATATTTAACAGTATGTAGCAGTGCAGGCAAGCTCGCTATGTATCAAAGCTTCTACCATTTTCAAACGCAGCCTTTAACGTGGCAGTTTGGAGAGGATTGGCTGGTATCTGATCTCTGTCCAATCTTTGATACATTTCTCCTACTGTAAAACTACCCATCAGATTACCTGGTTTTGGTTAGCGGTCTACAAAATGCTTTGAGATGCTCCCTGGCGCCCTCTGAGATCTCCCACTTGTCTACAAAGACGTAACAGTCTGATGAACATCTGCTGGTAATCTGTGGTCGGCTCCAGAAGAGGGGATGCAGCACAGTTCAAAATTCAAAATAGGGGAGAAACACCAACTGCCAGTGAGTCAGTTTGAAACGGCAGTTGTAGCAGTTGGTGTGGCTCCCCTATTTGAATTTTGAACTGTGCCTTCCCCTCTGGATCCACCACTGATGGTAATCAACATTCTGAGTAACCCTAGGGTCATGCAGCATGGCAGTTGGAATTAACAGGCTAGCTGTGACTCACCCCAAAACGGTCACAACATAACTGCACCCAAGTCGTCACTGCACCAATACCGCACACAAAACGTACATCTTAGACATTGCGCCAATTGCTGAACCCAGCCCATATTGAGTAGGAAGTAAATCAAATATGAGTTCTAGTACATCACTGATTATTGTTTAGAGAAGATTTATTAAAAAAAAAAAAAAAAGCACAAATTGTTGGGAATTTTTTCCCACATCTGTTCTGGTTCCTGCACTAAAAAAAGCAGCTAAAATATACATTTATTCCAGTATATAGACAGAACAAATAAACTGCACCACAGCTTTAATAAAATGTAGTCAGAAATTGGGGGAGATTAAGGGGAGTATTCAATGCCATGGCGAGCGCATGGCAGCGAATCCTGTTTTTGATTCGCAGTGCGCTCGCCATGATTTTTCACTCCCCTTCAATTCGCTGCCAGACGCCAGCCCACACTATTCAATGCGTCAGGGGCTTGCTGCCCCTGACGGCGAATAGTGTGAAGAGTGACGAATCCCCCTGCGCAGATGCTCCATGCCTGTCTGGAGTCTGCAGGGGGATGGGAGGGACTGGTGTTGCGGCGGGGGAGCGCGCTGATGCAGGCGGGAGTCTCCGCACAGCCTGGGGACAGGTCCAGCAGCAGCAGAGCCTCCGGCTCAAGCAGTCCCAGCGCTGACATCACCGTGCTGTGGCTGCCGGAGTCAGAGGTCTGCTACTGCTGGAGCCGTCCCTGTCAGCTTGTCCCCCGCATATCTCTCCCCCCTCCCGTCCCCTCACCTCCCTCCCCTCACCTCACCCCCAGCAGAAGGGCTTGCAGGGTGCTGCTGGGGTCGGAGCCGCTGCACTCACTGGTCCCGATCATCGGGATCAGTGTGCAGTGAACATATGAATATTAATGAGCGGCTCCGGCTCCCGGCCCCCTGCTGGCGAATGTGTAAAAAAAAAAAATATATTGTTTAAAAAAATATTTATATATATTAAAAATATATTCATGTGCTGCAAGTATATGAATAAAAATAGCATGCCCCTTCATAGGAAAAATATTCTGATTTTTTAACACCAAAAAAAAATTAAAAACGCTTTAATTTAAAAGATCACATTACAGTTCACCTAAAAAAGATGACGAATGCTAAACGGAGAATCATGGCGAAAATCAATGGAGAAAGCAGTTCTCCATTTGAGCATTGAATACACTGTCGGCGAATTCCACTAAAAACCCCATTGAAAATCACAGGCGAATTGTGGAGAATAATTTACGGCGAATCGGCAGACATTCGCTGTTCATTTGTGGCGAATTGCCTCCATTGAATAGGGAGAATTGTTTTTTCTAACAGAAAATTCGCCGTAAACCCAGCGAATTGCCAGATTCACTGAAAAAAAAACGGCGAATCTGAGGCATTGAATACTGGAAATATTATCAAACCACACCTTCCAACAGGAGGGACACAATGCTCTGTTTCTGGACTTCCCTCTTAATTTATGATTGCTATCACCTGTGGGGAAACACCTTTCTTATCCATTTACCTGTTTAAAACAGGTGACGAAAATCATACATTAAGAGGGAAGTCCAGAAACAGAGCAAAGTGTCCCTCCTGGAGAGGGTAATGTTGGGAGGTATGTATCAAACCTTGAGATAAAGTGGAGATAAACTACCCGCCAATCAGCACCTGTCATTTTTCAAACAGCCTGTAAAATGGTAGTTAATGCATTAATGCTCCCCAAGCTATCTCTGGGTGCCGGACGGGATCCGTCTATTCTCCCTCATGGGGGTCCACGACCACAGTGTGACGAGTGCAGCGAGCCTGCAAGGGCCTTTGTTGTGCTCGCCATGCTGTCTGAGTACGGCCAGTCAGGATTCAGACTGTCGGAAACCCTATACCACACCCGTTATCTACGCCAAAGACTTCTACTTGCTTCTAAACCGGTTCCAGATTTACATGATGGGGACAGTCCCTTTATACGGATTGAGTCAAAATCCAGATGGTCGAAATACCAAAGCCAGAATCCCGACCGCCGCAATGCCGGCAATTTCTCCCTCTATGGGTGTCCACGACACCCATAGAGGGAGAATAAAATAGTGTGCCGAGCGTAGCGAGGCACCAGGCCCGCTGCGTGGCGAGCGCTGCGAGCCTACAAGGGGGGGGGGGCGATCCATGCCCCCATCCCCCCTTCGGCAGATGGGATTCCAGCGTCAATATTTCGACCTCTGGGATTTCGTACGGAATCCCCTTTACACTATGCCAAAGTCTCATGACCCTTCAGAAGTACTAAGAAGAACCCTAGAGGCAGAGCTATGCTTGGTGACTGCAATACTTTTCATTACGGTCAGCAAGAATAATGTACGCACCTTTCTGAATCTTGCGATGAAAGTTGATGGCATCTACAGAGGCTGTAACAATGTTTGTCTTACAGTGGCGGAAGGCAACAATCCCAGCCACTTCGTCCATTAATTTCATGGTAACACCTGAAGAAGAGTAATATTTTAGTAATGCTATAAAATAAAATATGTTATTAGACAAGAGCACCTTCTGTGATCACCCAATGCACCGGCCGCCTCTATGTACTAACGAGACAGGTACCACCTATGTCTGTACAGTATATATCATGGAGAGTTTGACAACGTATATTATTAGCCAGTATTGTTACTGCCAGTGTGCGGTAGAAACGTTGTACAGGGGTATGCCATCTTCAAAATATTTCATTCCCCCCCCCCCCTCTGCCCCTTTTTTCATACTTACCACGTCCCACAGCCTCCACGGGGGGCTCTTGGATCCTCTTCAGCGGCATCTCCAGTCCCAGGGGTGCATAGCGCGAGTGCGCTGGCGCGCCACTGAGGTCACCGGCGGGGCCAGTGAGGTCACCCCTGGTACCATTGAAGAAGATCCAGAAGGCTGCCGTGGATGCCGGGGGACCATCGGGGGGCACTACCAGGGGAACAGGTAAGTATGTTTAAAAAAAAAAAAATATTCCAAAAAAACGGAAAAATCCCTCATCGGAAATGCTCGTGGTCCCAAGCATTTCAGATAAGGGATACTCAACCTGTACCAGTGGCAGAACTATATCCTATTCCGGTCAGCACCAGAGGCGGGGCCAGTGATGTCACAGCATATAAAGTAGTCTTCTTTATTTAAAGGTTGTATAGACCTGTTTACAAAAGGTGCATGTTGAGCACATGTAAGCCTCCCCTGGTTTGCACATATTGTATTGCATTAGTTTATACAGAATACCTAGTCATTCACACCAGCCCCTGCCCCATTTGAGCTTATACTCAATGTTCCCTGTCACAAGGGTAGTCAACATGCAGTCCTCCAGGCTGGTTCAATATGATATCTTTGGGTGTCTATGTCGACATAAGTTGACATGGACACCATGCAAGTGCATTGCTGTGCTCGCCATGCTTTGGGCAAGCTAGTATACTCTAACTCTATGTCCACTTGGATCGTGAATTAAGAACAAGTCTCAAAGAAAAAAAACATGAAAAAATCATCGACTTTGACAGGTTGACAGTTTTTCTAGACGTGCATGCTAAAACTGCATCAGTGCATGCTTGGATTTGTAGTTCTATAGCAGCTGGAGGAATGTAGATTGAATATCCCTGCTTATAAACACACACACGTGTTAATTTTTAACAGAATCCTATAATCTTCCAGTATTTTTTTTTTGGGATTGCGTTAGAGAATCCACGCAAATACAGAGAAACATACAAACTCTACACCAACGAGTGTGTATTAAATGCAAGACCTCAGTGCTGGAAGACTGTAATTCGGACTATTACGCCATCCTTGCTGCCCACATCTGGTTGCGTAAAGAAAACAACAACAACAAAAAAACAACACCACAAAGACAAAACAAGGCTCAAGCCATATTCTAATTAAAGGTTAATTGTTAACTGCTCCTGGGTAAATTTCAGCGAGCACAGCGGCTTAGCGGGCTGGTTCCAGAATGACAATATGCACAGATTGTGCTCAGCAGCCTGTAAATTCATTTCACACCTCTGGTGATCGCAGGTAGTGTGTAAATATAGCAACTCTAAACACCTTTACATAGCAGCTACAGAGAGAAACACCTCCCCAGCATTCTGCATTACAGCATTACCATTCTCAGCAGGTGCTGGAAGCCAACATCTAATAATTACCATATGAGATGGAAAGATGCCACGTTCATTTAATGATGTCCAGTTTAAAACAGATGGATGTGTTTTCAATGAAACCCATAAATGACATAATGGAAAAATCGCAGGTCTTAGGAAGCACGGTTGGTGACATTGATCTTCCGTAACATGTGGTTACTAGCTGCTGTTGCACCGCAAGTCCCAGCATGACACCTGGCTATGCAGGTGTCGGTGGAAATGAACTTTGGAATCACTTCAGTGGCTAGAGATAAACATATATCTCCATAAGGATCAACAAAAACTCTGAACTAAAAGCAATCCCTAATCTCACATGTCCCAAGTGGTAACCCCTAGAGCAGGCATTCCCAACCACGGTCCTCAAGGCACACCAACAGTGCAGGTTTTAGTGATATTCAGGCTTGAGCACAGGTGACTTAATTAGTACCTGAGTGATTCTGATCAAACCATCTGTGCTGAAGCCTGGATATCACTAACACCTGCACTGTTGGTGTGCCTTGAGGACCGTGGTTGGGAATGCCTGCACTGTTGGTGTGCCTTGAGGACCGTGGTTGTGAATGCCTGACCTAGAGTTATACAGCCCTTATCCCATTGCTATGAGCCCACTAAGGCCACCCTACTGCAGAATGCAATAAATTGGAACCGATTAGAGTTTATGACGAAAAGCTTTATGGGTATATTCAATTAAAGTCAGATCCATTCAGACATTCATTTGTCGGAATGGATTAGACATGCCCTATTCAATCAGCAGCCAAATCAGACTGTCGGATTTGGCTGTTGCTCACCTGGGCGGTGCAAGGACCAGGTGAGGGGAGGACAGCGCCATCCTCCCTGCCTCAATCCGACTTTTTTTTTTTTTTAAGTTGGATTGAGATGGTTGGAAACCGGGTCAAAACCTGTCAGATACAGTATGGTTGCATTTCTAACAAAAGCAGGTGGATCCGCAGCGATTCTGGTTTCCGACAGGTCGGAGCATTCCCATCTGTCAGACAAAAACAGACCTTATTGAATAGGTCGGAACCCCTTCCGACCTAAATCAGTCAGAAACTGCTGTCTTTACGACATAACAGCAGTTTCAACAGCAATTGAATAAACCCCTTAGTGTACAAGTCTCTCTGGGTATGATAAAACAAACATGAAGTGATAACACAATAGAGCATTCAGCAGGTAAACCTAGCCTCAGCACACACGGCAATACCGCACAGGGAATATTACACCATAACATAGCCTGGAATACATATGGGTGACCGGCGGATGGAATGCCGACAGACAGAATACCAACACAGGGAATCCAGGCAGGTGTCTTCTTCCCCCGCAGTATAAACCTAACCCTCACCTAACAGCTGTCCTTCTAGTGTGTACAGGAACACTGATAAATCATTAGCGACCAAACAACGGAATATATAGTTTGGTCGGTGGTACAATTTCAATGTCTGTATACAATCAAGCTCTGGGATCAAGGGAAATTCACTGCCGATTACTCCAGTGTATACCCAGCCTAAAGCCAAGAATGGCCGCCTGCCTATTGGCAAAGCCAGTACATCCGAGTCAGCCACTTCTCTGCTGCACCCAGGAACCGGGTCCCACAGTCACATACTCTGGGGATGCAGGCAGCGCCATCCAAGCCTTCAACCAGCTACAGCATGTCAATCACATCTCTGAACATCGGAGATGTATGTAAACCATCGGGTTTACATGCAAATCTGAATGCGGTCTAGTATCTGGTAGTGCAAAGGTGCAGTAGTCTCACTTGGGGTATAGGCTATAATGAAAAGGTGGCTTCTGACACTGGGGTAGAGTCTGGTTGGTTGTACAGAGTAGGAAGGGGAGAAGTCTGGGAGATGAGGTGAGGATTCGGTATGAAATCTCGACGGTCAAAATCCCGACAAGGACAAAATCCCAACATTTAAAATCCCGAAAGGGTCAAAATCCCGACATATAGAATGTACAGGTGAAACAGTCTACATGACTTTCCGTCGACAGGTGCGAGGTCGACATGGGTTTTTTCACTGTTTTTAAACCCGAATGTCGACACAGTTGACATGGACGCAGTTGGAAGTGAACCGCAGCCCCTTGCTTCGCTCGCAATGCTTCGAGCACGGTGCCTCGCTGCGCTCGGCACACTATTTTATTCTCCCACCACGCCCTAGTGGATGGTAGGGCATGAAATACTGCCTGTCGGCACAAAAAACAGTGAAAAAACCCATGTCGACCTCGCACCTGTCGACGGAAAGTCATGTAGACTGTTTCACCTGTACATTCTATATGTCGGGATTTTGACCCCGTCAGGATTTTAAATGCCGGGATTTTGTCCTTGTCGGTATTTTGACCCTGTCGGTATTTTGACCGCATCCCTGAGGTGATTATTAGTAAGGAGGCACAGTTAAAGCATGTAGCTTCTTTCTCTCTCTCTCTTCCACTTTACTCTGCGCATGACACACTCACTTTGCATAAGAGCGCAGGGTAGGCGGAGTCTGATGCATATTCTGCAGGCGGAGTCTGACTCATTATGTGGCTACTAAAAGGAACCTGCCCCGATTTCATGTTTACGGAACCCGGCTCAGTAATAAGTCTGTGGTGCAGCTGCAAGCTTTAATGTAAAAGAGGAGAAGCCTGGAGACATCGGCCTGGTAATTGAATAAAATCTTTAGCAGACGATGGAATGTATATGGAATACAGCTGTGTGCAACATGTTTAAAGCTTTGATAAATATATAGTTTGAAACCACTGTGACCGGGTCAATGTTCAGGCATTTCACAGCAAGGAATTCCATCGCTTTCCATAGTCTATCGCAATGGGTTTTCTACATATACAGTGTCTGTGCTATGTGCCAGCATAAAGACTTGTGGTAGAATGTATAGAATTCTTATTCTGCCACGATATATAATGGAAGCTGGTTCAATGCCATTTTCCATTGACAAGTGTTGGGCTTGGGGGAATAACGGAACATGTTTATTTAGAAGTTATACAATACAGAGGTCAGCCATTTGCAGTGTGTGGTGCCTGATTGGCTAAGAATAACAAGCGGTAACAGATACAATTTGCAGTGGTACAATGGACCCCCTGGATTGGCTGATGCCACTAGCTCATAAACTAGCAATTCTGGGACAGGCCATACCCCTTACTTCTCCCAACATCGCCCTTCTCAAGATAAGCCACTCCCATTTTGGGTGCCAACATCCTGGTACCAGAGAAAAAGGCAAGTTTCACTTTCACAAGAATGATTCTTAATGATGCAGAACCTCTTATGTTTGAATGGAATATCAGGAGCTAACTGCACAGAATGTGTAAAAGACAACTTGCATTCACAGTCATGTATGTAAATGGTCCTATACAAGATGGCCATAAAGATATGTATGTGACACAGGGTGACCTTCCTGGAAGCTACTGTCCTCTCTTATAAGTCATTTTAGGTTCGGAAAGTTTCCCTGCAGCGTAACTGGATGGAGCTACTGACAAGATGTCTCATATATATAGAATATAAACCCCTCCACGTACAGAGCCAGTTCATGAATGGATGCTAAATTATCTTTCTAATATAAATTTTAAAGGATTAAATGTATAAATATAACCCTATTATAGAAACGGCATGATGCACATCAGAACCATATGATCCATGTAGTCTTCCGCCATATTGTTACCTCAGATAAAGTATAAAGTGCTCTACTGTCTTTGCCTCTACCACCTCTGATGGGAGATCATGCAAATTGTCCACTACCATTTCTGTGAGGTACTGTCATCTCAGATTTTTCCCTGAAACTCCCCCCCCCTCTTTCCCCCAGGGTCCATGCATGTCCACGTGTTGTAATACTATCCTGTGAGGAATGTTTCCCTTCTGGACCTTGGTAAAAACCCTTGATATATATGTGTCAGTATCTATCATGTCCCCTCTTTCCCTTCTCTGCTCCAAACTATACATATTGAGATGTTTTATTGTATTCAGGTAAGGTCTATGATGTAGGCCATGCACCATTTTAGTTGGCCTTCATTGTATCATCTATAATGTATTTATATCCTTCTGAAGATATGGTCTTCAGAACTGGACACAGTACTCCAGATGAGGCCGTACCCGTAACCTATACAGAACTAAAAACACAGTATTCTAGATCATGCTATAACAGTGACCTATACAGAACTGGGCACAGTACTCTAGATGAGACCGTACCAATGACCTATACAGAACAGGACACAGCATTCTAGAGGAGGCCGTACCAATGACCTATAAAGTGGCATTATTATTTTTGTTTCTGCTGCTGATGATTCTTCTCCCTATCTGACTAGCCTTCCTCATTGCTTTGTTACATTACTAATGGCCTTTAAGTCACCTGAAATAGCGACTCCTAGATCCCTCTCCCTCAGTAGTTTCCAATATAGTGCAATTTATACTAATTTCCATGCTCTTGGCCATTCCTCTAGCCTACCTAGATCATCAATCATTTGTTTTACCCCTCATGGTGTGTCTACCCATTTGCGGTGTCACCAATAAAGATGTTAAAATGCACTGGTCCAGGTACAGATCCTTTTGAAAGGGATATCATTAAAAAAGGTGTCATTTTAACTTCTCCCTGAGCAGAAGGGTTGTGTGCGATACCTTTTAAAGGCCAAGTTAAAGTACCGGTATATTAGGTTGCCCATTAGCGACTTAGAACATAATGAGCATTGGTACTTGTGAGTTATCCGGACGCCCGATTTCAAAATCGGGTCGGATCGGGCACATCGCATCGCATCGCATGCGACCATCGGATGCGATGCGATGCGATGACCCGATTTTTCCATAGGAATCAATGTTAAAATGGACTGAGTCCATTTTAACATGGAATTCAATGGGAAAAAGGGGTCCTTTTCATACCCCTACTATCCAAGTGGGCATGGAGTTGGATATAAACCTGTGGCGAGCGTAGCGAGCCACCGAGCCCGAAGCGTGGCGAGCGTAGCAAGCCCCGCGAGGGGACACGGAATACCGTACCCTCGCGGGGCTCGCTTCGCTCGCCACGCTTCGCTCGCCACGCTTCGGGCTCGGTGGCTCGCTACGCTCGCCACAGGTTTATATCCAACTCCATGCCCACTTGGATAGTAGGGGTATGAAAAGGACCCCTTTTTCCATAGGAATCATTTTAACATTGATTCCTATGGAAAAATCGGGTCATCGCATCCGATGGTCGCATGCGATGCGATGCGATGCGATATCGCATCGTATCTGATTGTATGCCTTAACTTAAGGCATACAATCAAAAAATCGGGCGTCCAGATAACTCACAAGTACCTGAGCATTTACTATAAGGCTCCATATGTACTTTTGGCTATGTAATGTTTGAGCATTTCATTCAACATAGCAAAAACTAAGCTTGAAACATTTAATTAACTCTTACACCTAATGTATACTGCTCCATTCCATGTCAAAAACAACTGTAAAAAGGAGCCAATTACTGTCACACAAAAATGCCTGAGAATACATATCCACCGCTTCAAGGTGAGCGTAATAACAAGGACAACACAAGTGGAGGCCGTTATGTTTTATCACACAAGAACCTGGGCAGTAGGAATGGAATGTGTCATGGAGGACCAGAAGTAACAACCTCAATACGCACTATCCAATTCATATTCACTTCTAATTATCAATTAATTATTTTCCAGAAACAGGAAACAAAAATACACTTAGGGGTATATTCAATGCGATATGGCGAGCTATGATGGTGAGCAGTGCCGATAGCTCACGGGTAAGTATTCAACTGACCCCCCTTCACTTGCCATTTCCACCTTGTTGAAACGGCAAGTGTGGCCGTCAAGATGTTTGCCGCTATATGCAGTTGTCTTGCTGCATTTGCAAGGAGGCTGGACCGCGAGGATGGGTTTTCCTTGCCAAAACAGGCAGCCTTGTCATCCAAACCCCCCCTCGCCGAACAGCGGTGAATATACCCCTATATACACAAATTCGGTTTAGAAGTATATTTTGAAAGCATTCAAGTTGCAGGCGCATCAATTACATATAGGAACAATTTGATGTTTTTGTGAACATCGGCCCACGAGGCCTTAACACTTTGAGTGCCAACATCTCTGTGAGAGATGTTCAAAATATCTGCCAAAAATGCCAATGTCGTTCACATTTCTTAAATAAACAATTGAAGCTTGTCCTTCTAGTCCTGAAAAACAGTTTTGCCAAAACCCAGCTATTTTATTACATCTCCTTTCCAGTCTTAATACCCCACATGTCCACGATGGATACTGTAATCTTGCACAAAGAACGGTTTTCTTAGCAGACCTGGTCTATCTCGTCGTGTTTCTAAGAAGTTACAGAAGAAGCAGAATCTGGTGCACATGAATATTAGATGATGACAAGTCTTACGGTTGCAGTCATCACGAGAATAGGGATGACAGCGGTGAGACTGCTGCTAATGACTGCTATAGCTAGCACCGTCATTATCTCATATGTCTGTATGTGGGTGTTATTTTTATACGTACTGCACTAAAAGTGATATTCCATGTGTGTCGTGTTTGCAATTCCTCTGCATCATGATCCGGCCAACTCATGTGTACCTTACTACCAGCAGACTGCTATACTGCATCATGGTCCGGCCAACTCATGTGTACCTTACTACCAGCAGACTGCTATACTGCATCGTGGTCCAGCCAACTCATGTGTACCTTACTACCAGCAGACTGCTATACTGCATCGTGGTCCAGCCAACTCATGTGTACCTTACTACCGGCAGACTGCTCGGTACTTGTGGAGTATCACTGCTCCCATCGTATGCCATATGTAGATTTTTACCGATTTTTGAGCATTTTTGGTCAAAAATCGTATGCGATCGCATTGGATGCCATACGATGCGATGCGATGGCATACGTTTTTGATCTTAAATGCATGCAAATGCATTAAAATTAGTATGAAACATGTTAATTGGCCCCCAACTGTCATTTTTCACTGTGTGCCACCCCCAATATCAATGCCAACCCGAAGCGTGGCGAGCGCAGCGAGTCCGCGGTACGCGTCCTACGACCTTTTCATACCCCCACTATCCACGTCAGCGTGGAGTTGAGAATAGAAAGTTTGTCGAGCGCAGCGAGCCACCGAGCCCGAAGCGTGGCGAGCGCAGCGAGCCCCGCGAGGGGACGCGGATACCTGTGAAGCCCGCGAGGGGACGCGTACAGCTGTGAAGGTATCCGCGTCCGCTCACCGCGCTTCGGGTTGGCGTTGATGTTGGGGGTGGTACACTATGAAAAATGCCATTTGGAGGCATATCACATGTTTACTACACATTTCAATGCATTTTGATGCATTTCAGTGCAAAATCGGGTGCGATCGCATCGCATGCGATGCGATTTTTTATCATACGATCAGCATACGATCAAGGTCGTGGGAGCCGTGATACTCCACAAGTACCGACTGCTCTACTGCCTCGTGGTCCGGCCAACTGGCGTGTACATGTGTACCTTACTACCAGCAGACTGCTCTACTGCCTCGTGGTCCGGCCAACTGGCGTGTACATGTGTACCTTACTACCGGCAGACGGCTATACTGCATCGTGTATACGATGCAATAAAGAATACAGTATCTATCCTTATGTATAAATGCCTATTTCCCTATAGATTGTTAGCTTGCGAGCAGGGCCCTCCTACATTTTGACTGTCTGTAAATACCCTGTTTTGTTTAATCACTGTAATCTTTGTAAAGCGCAACGGAATATGCTGCACTATATAAGAAACTGTTAATAAATAAATAAATAAATAAATAAATATACTGCATCATGGTCCAGCCAACCTTACTACCGGCAGTATGCTCGACTGCCTCGTGGTCCAGCCAACTGGCGTGTACATGTGTACCTTACTACCGGCAGACTGCTCTACTGCCTTGTGGTCCGGCTAACTGGCATGTACAAGTGTACCTTACTACCAGAAGACTACTATACTACTGCATCATGGTCCAGCCAACTGGTGTGTACATTACTAAAGGCAGACTGCATTGTGGTCCGTCCAACTGGCCTGTACAGATGGAGCCTTCCTCATCTATCCCTTTAATAGGATTAAGTAATAAGATTACTCTGCTAATCCCCTACTGTTCCTGGGGTGCCTCAGGACACTTGCAGGAGTGCCTTGGGTTGGTGGACATAGATCAATTCATATTATTTATGGTTAATGTACCAGGCAAAACCAGTGCTTGTGGCTGCCAATCATAATATATGTGAACAAATAGAAGCAAATCCTGTCCCTCACCAGATAACTGTAAGATATAAACACAATGCACTTCATTTAATATTTTTTTTCTGAATTTCTCGATAAGAAGCATTTGGTCTAGGGGTGCCTTGAAAATATTTTGATGCTCTAGGGCGCCATGATTCAAAAAAGTTTGGGAACCACTGCCCTACTGTATTGTTCTATGTATTGTATTGTTGCTGAGAACAATTGGATAGCCATGGTGAGCAAACACCGAAGGAAGATAGTTGAGAGGGCCTCCATCTGTACATGTGTACCTTACTACCAGCAGACTGCTATACTGCATCGTGGTCCGGTCAACTGGCGTGTACATGTGTACCGTACTACCAGCAGACTGCTCTACTGCATCGTGGTCCGGTCAACTGGCGTGTACATGTGTACCGTACTACCAGCAGACTGCTATACTGCATCGTGGTCCGGCCAACTGGCGTGTACATGTGTACCGTACTACCAGCAGACTGCTATACTGCATCGTGGTCTGGCCTACTTGCCCATTGTGTATGGACTATTAGATATACAAATGACCATTCCACTAAATTCTAAGGACGAAGCAGAAATTGGATAACAGAACTTTGTACTTCTGCAAAATTCCATTTATGGGAAATGTTTCTGCTAGTTTTAGACTACACAATAAACAAAATGGAAATGTAGAAACACAATGTGGAAATTTACTGTGCAACACAGCAAAACCAAAACGCAGGGAAGATGTGTCTCGCCAAAATGAGGATCAGCTGGGTAACACAGTTTGCATTAATAATGTTTAAACATACAATAAAAGTATTACTGGAAATGGCCTATAAGCCAAGTCTTATCATAAAACAAACAGCTATCCCAAATTGGGCAGGAATGTCCGCCAGAGGACTAGAAAAATAATAATAATGTGCAACAGGTCGTAAAATGTATTAAAAAAAAAGTACAAACATACCAGTCCCCTTAGTAGAACTACAAGTGCCGATGTGCTGCTGACATCATTTGGAGAGCAACAGCCTGACTGATTAGGATTTCCCAAATGTGGGGTTTCACACCGCGCATGTTTTCAGGATTGCTTTAGTCATGCACATGACTGCAGTGATGATCTATGAGGACACAACTATAGAATGCCTCTCGTAACACCACACAAGAGAGACAAACGTTGTGTCTGGATAAGGCTTTGCCTGGGTGGATTGGAGGGGATGCAGTCGTTAGGGTGACAGTAAAATGGTTGACCGTCAATAGTTCGACCACTATTAGTCAACAGGCCACAGGTCGACACATGAAAATAGGTAGACATACCTTAGATCGACATGATCAAAAGGTTGGACACACACACACAATAGGTCGACATGGGAAATGTTGGCATGAAAAAGGTCAACATGAGTTTTTCACATTTTTCAAAAAGGAATTTTCATACTTTACTATCGAAGTGGACAGAGCTAGATTCTAATAATCTGACGAGCGTAGCTAGGCACCGTGCCTGAAGCATGGCGAGCAATGCCAGCCACGTGAAGTGCCGCGGTATACCCATAAGTTGTCCATGTTGACAGACAACAAAAAAAAAGTGAAAAACTCCTGTTGAACTTTTTCATGACGACCTTTTTCACGTTGATCTATTGCTTGTCTCGACCTCTTCTACCCTGTCGACCTAAGCCATGTTGACCTTTGACCATCTTAATATCGACCCTATGACCCATACCCGGACTGGAAGTGTGGCTTACAGTGTCATTGGCACATACTTGCCTAGTATTCCAAACTCGCTGCTGATAGACGCATAGGTGAGGAGCTGAATGAGGAGAGGGGGGGGGGGTACTGCTGACTCACTTTATGTGAAAAGGGTGAGATATAGCAGTCATGTCATTACACCCTGCTTACGTCAGTGGATGATGACGACTTACTTCAATCGTCGCACCCCGGCCACTTGAAATGTAATGGTGTCAGTATCTCTTACTGGCATGATTATCCCACTTGACGCAAATCCTGTACTTTAACCGGTCATGGTCAAGAGCCTTAAGTATCTGCTAGTTCCCAGCTAGGTGTTCTGGGAAAATGTGACAGTTAGTAATGACTACAGCTGTGCACCAGCGAGGTGATCTGGGAAATGTGGACCTATGGTAGTTCTCGAGGACAAGTATGGCCACCCCTGCGTTATAGGCTGGGTTTTAAAAAATGATAGGAGCAGATTGTCTGGGACTTTATCTCTCTCCATTTTATCACTCTCCAAGGCCCCTTAGAACTTTGAAAAGTGGTGGAAAATACACTCTATAAACAGAAAACTGTAACGGCGCGGACATAAACACACGTGTGCCCGGCACGTAACATGCAGATGTTCCCAAACTTTCAGTTTCAACATTTTTTATTTTTTTTGGCTAACAGTCAAATATTGCTGCAACAATAACACACGATGCCTGATATATGTATACGGACGGCTCGGAGAAACATTCCACTACAACAGATGTAACACAATATGGTTTCAATTACAAGACGCTAAAGTTTTTTTTTTGCCTGTTCCTTAAAGGTCAAACTTTGTCCTGCGATGGAAAATCTGATTATGCCGATGACTAAACCAGAATATTACATTAATGCGGCTACAATGCTGCCAGCTGACACTTCGGTAGCAGAGATAAGCCTACAATGTAATAACCAGTTGATGCCATGTATTATTCCTACGCAACCAAGGCACAGCGAAAACACAAAGGCGTTCTGCGCATTATCTGCCGTTTTCCATTATACTCCATTATACTACTGAAGGAACATACGTAAAAACTCCTATTGTCCGTAATGATAACTTATCTTCAATGTGTACTTACCTATTCAGTGAATCCAGCGCGGATATGCCTTCTGTCCCCATGGAAGCATTCAAGAGATCTGCAGACCTGAAATGACTTAAATTGCTTTCCTAGCCTCTACACACTCTAATGCCAGGTGAGCAGAATATTAGAGTACAATGATGAGAAACACCGTATCCGCACTGATTAGCAGATGTCTTTCCTCTATCAACAGTTTATCATCTAAACGTCAGTAAATCATCCCCCCCCCACCACGCCCAAGTGGATGTTAGGGCATGATATACCGCTTGTCGGCCCAAAAACAGTGAAAAACCCCATGTTGCCCTTTTGGCTGTTGACCTAGACCATGTCGACCTAATGCTAGTGTCCACCTAATGCCATGTCGACCTAGACCCATGTCGACCTAGTGGTGTCGACCCAATACTTGTCAACCTAGTTACTGTAGACCTAATGACTGTATCCCTGAGGGAGGTGGTGGAGAGGCAGGGCAAAACCCAGAACATGCATGTTCTGGACGGGTGAGGTGGTGGAGAGACTAAGCAAAACCTGGCACATGCATGATCGGTATACTGTCATTAAGTCGACTATTCAGATTTAGGTAAGCAGAGAGACAGAGGACCGCACAGCTCAGGTCTTATGTGGATAGGGGAGGTGGCGGAGAGACCGAGGACTACACCGCTCAGGTATGATGTGGATGGGGGAGGTGGCGGAGAGACAGAGGACCACACAGCTCAGGTATGAAGTGGATCGGGGAGGTGGCCGAGAGACAGAGGACTACACAGCTCCGGTATGATGTATGAGGGAGGTGGCAGAGAGACTGCACAGCTCCGGTATAATGTAGGATGGGGGAGGTGGCGGAGAGACAGAGGACCGCACAGCTCAGGTATGATGTGGATGAGGGAGGTGGCAGAGAGACTGCACAGCTCCGGTATAATGTAGGATGAGGGAGGTGGCGGAGAGACAGAGGAACGCACAGCTCAGGTATGATGTGGATAGGGGAGGTGGCGGAGAGACAGAGGACTGCACAGCTCCGGTATGATGTATGAGGGAGGTGGCAGAGAGACTGCACAACTCCGGTATAATGTCGGAGGTGGCTGAGAGACTCACAGCTCCGGTATGACATATGATGAGGGAGGTGGCGGAGAGACTGCACAGCTCAGGTATGCTTGCAGCCTACGGTGGTGTTTGCAGATGCAGGCTACAATAACCCCTGACAGCTGTGCCTATCCTTCACCTCATTAGACATACACATTTCTTGAAGAAACATTTTCCATTATTTTATTCACATACACAGTCATCTCGTTAAAGGTTTATTCATTATAAATAATTAAAATGAAACCTTATATTCCGATTTATTTATTTTTCCTCTTACTTTGTATCTGATTCACCCTCTGAGTACTCTGCTCTGTGCACCCCTTAGGTGGGTGAACACACTCTGTCTATAGCAAATCGTGACTGCACACCCAAAAGAGGTTATCTATTACTTCTAAAAATATTTTTGTTATTGCAAATATACTACACATCCATCCATCCATCCCATAACATCCATCCATTGACAAGAGACTGTATTGCTACCTAATATCTAGAGTACAGCCCCACACAAGCTATGGTAATATTGTAGATCCAATAAATATATTTCACAAGTAATTATCTAATTATGGCAAGCAGCACACTGGTCCTCATGCCTATATACCAGGACCAAATCTACATGTAACTTTTAATAATGTACCACAAGTGTGACTCCTTTCAATTACCAGGTGATGCTGCACCGGCACAATAATTACATTTATACATAAAAATTTGGGGGGAGTAATAAATAAAATGAAACCTGCTGGGATTTGCAAAACGGAATTATCTCTTCCACGTTCTATTAGGGCGATACATTAGATATTATGAACGTGTTCTATATTTAAACTCGCAAATGTATTCCATTTTGAAAAATGCCCTTTTTTAAATGACTGTCTGGAGCTGTGTAATTAAAGCAGAGCAACTGCTTGATAATGAAGGGTTACTATGGAAACTGATTTTATTTTCACCATAAAGAGCACGGAGGTCTTGCTTGTAGGTGCTCATGTGAAAATAAAATTAATGTCATTATATCAGCAAAAAAATATTATCCTTTATTTAGACACACATAATCCTTTATTATAGGCCTCCATACGTAATTCGGCAAAATGAAGCCAATGCATTATGGGGCACAAACATATTCACCCATCCAAAGCATGGCTAATCATAGGTCGGCAGTCGACGAATCCATTTCGGCATGACGTGCTTTTCTTATGCCGAAACGAATGGACCCTTTCACACTGGCCTAGTCCATGCATTTTCATTTGTGTGTGGGGGGGGGGGGTTAAGCAGTGTCCAAGCAGTGATGTCTGGGCAGCGGGGACCAGACTGCAAGGTTTCGGGCAGCTGCGGCTGGGCGTTGGTGTCGCTATTTGCCAGGCAGCAGGTCAGGAAACGCTGCTGAATTTGAAAACATTTTTAAAAGACTGGCTGGGTGCTGATTGGCTGAGAGCATCCGCCCAGTCTTTTCAATATGTTTTCAAATCCAGCAAATCCTGCCTGGCATATAGCGCTACAAGTGCCCAGCCGCTGCTGCCCAGATCCCTGTAGTCTGGACCCCGGACCCAGCCGCCCGCTGCTCAGACCCCGCTCCCTGCCGTCCGGACACTGCTGCCTGGGTAAGTTCCTTTCACACCAGCCAGTAACCTGGGCTGGTCGCGGGAGCAACCCTGCTAGCTAGGAGGGTTGAAATCCCGGCAAATTTTCCTGGTGATTTGGCCCAGGAACCTTTCACACCAGCGCTAGTCATGAGTTGTTTTTAAACCGGGAATTTTGGCTTTTGTGAAAGGGGTATAAGTCACCATTGCTTAAGCATGGATATCCTTTAGACATGGGGTCAGATGTACTAAGCTTGTACATTTTTTTCAAATACAGACGGTGACATGACAGTTAGGGGCTGATTGGCTGGTGGTTTATCACTCTCCATTTTATCACTTTTAAAGCTTCGTACATCTGGCCCATGGACTTTAATGGCAGAGTTTCACTTCACGCAAATGCAAGTCCAGCATGATAGAAGAACAGTGTTTCAATACTTCAGTCCTCAAGGCACACGAGGCACAGGACAGCCTTAGCTGAGCATAGGTGACGGAAATCGTACCTGTTATTTTCATTTAACCATCTGCGATAAGCATCATTATACTTAAAACCTGCCCTGTTAATGTTAGATAGCTTCATTTGAAACACTACAACGATGTCATCCCGTATGTTTGCATACACCGGTCTCAATTGGCTGGAAATCAACATCCCTTTTATCTTAGAGGCGACCACGCCAAAGAAACTAGTTACCTGCAAATCTCCCCCTCTCCAGGCTGAGCAGTGTGGGACTTTTTTGCAGATGTATGGGGGCCATTAGTTCAAGATCTGTAATTAAGCGGCATTCTCGTCCAAGCAACAGCCTGATCAATGGCTTTGCTGCAAGCTTCAACAAGTTGAAGTATCTACTGACTTCACCTGCTCTATACCTGTCCAATAAACTCTATTGCTTCACAAAACCAATCATCACTTTCTTCATCGCAACCCTAACTACAATAATATGCTCCTGGGGAAGATGCATGAGCAAACTGAAACGCGCTGAACGTATTGAACTAGAATATGCTGTTCCTTTGACTTTAGGTCTCCATGAGTATCTAAAGCCTTTCGATACGATTATACCCCCTGGTGCATTGTTAGACACCAACATTGTGACTTTTTAACAAAGTCGAACCTGCATCGGTGGAAAAAACTGGCCAAAAAGCGTCTGCATTGAAAAGGTATGCCTGGATTTCTTAGTTGAAAAATCCAGACATCACGGAATCCCCCCCTTTGCCTTCTGCTCCAACATCCACTTGAAAGTTCAAATCTGGTTACATACCCAATCATCTCTCTACATAGCAGGCTGTGACCCTCCAGCTGTTGTGAAACTACATATCCCAGCATGCCTTGCCATAGTTTTAGCATTGCCTAATAGCAAAACTGTGGCAAGGCATGATGGGACTTTTACAGCAGCTGGAGGGCCATAGTTTGGCTATGCCTGCTATACATGGTGTTGAGTCCCAGTTGGAGAAATGTATGTTCATGGGATGTTAATATTGCTCTGGTAAAGTCTGGGCTGGGCCTGACCAGTGACTCTGAAGTAGCTGCAGGGAGTCCTAGTATGTACTTCGCCAAACGCCTTACTCTGGGATCCACAGTCTTCTATAAGAAGCTGAGTGGGTCCCTGGGGTGGGCTTAGGCACAGAGATGCCAGAGGAAGGCCAGTCCGCTGTTAGTAGTTAGCGTTTGCACAGCGCGATCAGCAGCAGCGGAGGTCCGACCGTCCTTGGGCCCCCTTCTTGTGTGGCTGCTAAGGTTTGCAGGTGAGTCTCAGTGCACAACCCGGGTTTGTATAAGGCTGCAGCAGTTCACACTCACATGAGTATCAAAATAAGCACGTATATTGTTTAATTATTAAAGCATAGTCCCCATAGTAATATTGACTCGGATAAATGCTGAGAATCCTATTTAATAATGTATTATACTAAAGTTATACTAATAAACATACTATTATACTAATAAACTGTATATAGTGGATAGTGGGGGGGTGTTAAATCTATTTTTGGGACATACAATCATATTATTGTATACCTAATGTCATGGCATTGCACACCCTATAAAATAGCATGCGAACGCATGCGATTTTGCGGGACATGCTATGCGATATAGTGGGGTACAATGAGGAAAAAAATTACTTGAAAAAGATCGCATGCCGCTATAATGGCCCATGCGATGCGATTTCCCTACGGTGCCGTACGTAGGAGATCTGGGCGCCGTTCTAGGAAACAAGTACTGAAACCACACATCCTTATACATGTTGCTTTAAACGTCTTGATGCAACAAAATAGTCATCCGTCCCAATTTGGCCTTATCTGCAGAGGTATTTTCAGTAGATGAAGTTCCCTGAGCCTCTTGTTTTTCCAATTTACAGCTGGTTCACGTAGACATTGACTGGACAGGCTTTGCGAGATTTGTTTAGAACAGCGGGAGAGGAGAAGTGCGAGAAAGACAAAGACAAAAGCTTAGGGAATAAGCGCACTTTTATGTGTTCAACCGTTTCTGTTCTTTTCACAGATCATAATACACACAAATTAGTTTTGTGTGAGAAACCTGCTGTCTTCTAGTCAGAATAATGAAGAGGCGCAGATTTCAGTGGAGTACAAGAAAACAATAGTGGAAATAACCATTCATTTAGGAAGCTGAAAGTCCTAGCGGGCTCACTTCGGAGGGGGTATAATTCACTTAAAGGACCAGTGCAATACAATAAATACATCAGACAAATTTATTGGACCTGATCAAAGGTCTGAGGCTGCATGCAGATTAAGGATTCCCATCCTGCCTTGTAATCGCAGCTGCACTTCCCCTCTGCTGCTGCCTTATTGACCACAAATGTAGGAGTGGAGGGAGGACTACATTCTGGAAGGGAGGAGCCAAAAGGCCCCCGCTTTTGTGGTCCAGTTGAGTAAGCTGGTGCATTCTTTGCTGCCAATTTCGTGGAACATTGCAACATCAGTCGCAGGTCCAGGCAGATGGCCTCTCTTCTGCTGAGACATCATGGCAAGCCCCTCCTGGTGCATTGGCATTCATGTCCATCACTGAACCAGACCCATAATCCTTTGCAGGCAGCCAGCTTACCTCTAGGCAAGAACATACTAGAAGAACCAGGTTTATTATTTATTTATAGTTTTTCTATACAGCACAGCAAGTTCTGTTGCCCTTGGAAAATTGTAAATAGGGATGAAACAAACTGGGTAGTTGCAGACAGTCAAAATAGAAGGAGGGCCCTGCTCGCAAGTTTACAATCTATAGGGAAATAGGCATCGATACAAAAGGTTCACTTCTAGTGTAAAAAATAAAATAAAAAATGTGGCCTTAAAACAAAAATAAATGATATACATTTATCCATCACACTTGTCATTACTAGGAATGGGGTGCACATCTGAAAACACCATTCCAAAGTTGGGTGCAGCCCAACATCAAAGGACCCCATTTCAATGCATGCCCTTCTTTAAAGCTCACCTTCCAACTAACTCATGACTTTTAAAAAGGTGAGAAAGTCAGTAACCGGTCCTGAATTACCGCAGAGGAAGCGGCTGACACAGGTGAAAAATAAATGAGCTGCCAGAGGGGCACGAATTGGCAGATTGACAAAAAATGTGGGCGACTTAAGTAGAACTTGCAGGGATATGGGGTCCCTTGATGCTGGACTGCAAGCTTAAATGCATTGATCAATTACGTGTTATGGTGCGTGAATTCACTACTCCTACTCCTCTCTTAAGGTCCATACACACTGGGCGACTATGCCCAGCGTGTATGGACAGCGATGATGACAATCACTGCTGCAGGGAAAGCCGCTCATGTTACATCTGCCCCACCAGCAGTGCAGCATGGGTTTGCCCATTAGCAAACCAAATATGCTTTGCAAATGAACCTGAATCATCAAGCCCATACTGTAGACACATAAAGAAGGCATTTCAATATATGCTTAAAAAAACCTTAAGCTTTTTGGCAGAATGTGGCAGTGGACGCCTACAAAATGCTGTGTTTCCCCTTTAAAAACTCTGAGTAACATCAATAAAATTAAGGAAAAATAAATCTGCTGAGCTAGAACAGAGCGCGGTCTGATAACAGGAGAAGTATACGCTAATGAGCTGTTAATTTGCACACCTGCAAGTGGAGCAGCAATCCCAGGATTTATGTGTAAATATCTCAGCTAAGAGCAGTTACAATGCTGGATGCCAGAAATCGCTTCTAATGTTAAGTAACATAGTAGTGTTAAAAGCACATTGCATGTACCCCAGTCACCGACAGATATACAGTATTGGTAAACTAAGAATACGCAGACAGTGCACCCCAATACTGCAGTGTTAATTGGAATATATGGTACATACCCTAATGCAGGCATGTCCAAAGTCAGGCCAGGGGGCCAATTGCGGCCTGTGCTGTCATTTCAAGCAGCCCGCAGCCTCCAGCTGGAAGCGGGCAGAGCATCAGATGTGGGAAGCACAGCACAGGACACTAAAGGTGGGGCCCCGGCGAGCGCGCCTTTACCTTGCTGTCTGCTGCAGTGAGGAGGTGCCGGCCGCCACAGTCAGATGTGTTTGGTGAACTACCCTTGCTGCTGCAATCGTATATCACCCTACTCCACAATCACAGTGACAGCAGTGTTTGGGGAGGGGGGCAGCAAGGGGGAAGCTTGCTCCCGTAACATGCAGAGCGGAGGAGGGCAGCAGCGGAAGCCCAAGCATCTCCTGTCCTTGCAGTGCCTGCTTTGCCTCTCCTTCCTCTGGCTCACACAAGGGGCTGGGAAACATACAGAGAAGGGAGGGGGCAGAGAGGGGGACATACAGTGAAGGAGGGTCAAGCTGGGGGACATACAGTGAATGGAGACAGTTATGGCCATTCAGAGAAGGGGCAGGCTGGGGGACATACAGTGAATGGGAGTCATACAGTGAAGGTCAGTCTTGGGGACATACAATAAATGGAGGCACTGATGGACACTAAGAGAAGGGGGGCAGGCTGGGGGACAGAGTGAATGGGTGCAGAGTGGGAAACATACAGTGAATGGGGGACATACAGTGAAGGAGGGGCAGGCTAGTAGACATACAGTTAATGGGGGCAGGTTGGGGGAAATACAGTGAAAAGGCAAAGTGGGGGACCATTCTGATGTGATTAATGATTTAAAGAATGTCAGGCTGAATGGCCGGCCCCCACACATTTACACTTCACCAAATCTGGCTCTCGTTGCAAAAAGTTTGGACACCCCTGCCCTAATGTAACAAATACTAAATTATGTCCTGCACTGGTCATTTATCTGTCCATTGATGGGACTGTCTGTGCTACTCTTTGTTTCTCCTTCATCCTCTGGGGACACTGAAGTACTACGCTGGGGATAGTGTGGTGTTATGGAGGAGTTGGCACTTTAAGAACTTGAAGTGTGGTGTGGCTCCTCCCCCTCTATCCCCCCCTCAGACTCCAGTCTTAGTTTAGTGCCCGGAGGAGTAGGATCCCTGGGCAAGAGGCTCCCGCAGGGGTCTCTGGTTGTCCGTTTTTTGTTTTATATAGAAGTGTGCAGGCAGCCTGAGTGTTAGACTGGCTGCCTGCAGTGTGTATAAAGCTCTCTGGGAGGTCAGAGCGGCACTGCGTGCGGTGCACGCTGCTGACCTCAGCCGCCTGCACTCTAGGTGTGGGGAAGCAGCCACAGCCGCTCGCGGCTTGTGTTACTGCTCCGTTGGCTAGTCACCCGCCGGAGAGATCAGGACTGGGGCGCTGGGCGCCGGGTGACTGCTGGATCAGAGTCACGCGCTGGTCCAGCTGAGGGGCAGACTGTGTCTCAGCGCCGCTGTCCTCAGCGCGCGCTGGGATGGAGGAAGGAGGAGGCGTGTCATGGGCGTCTCCTCCAGGTTAAAAATCCTCAGTGCGGCAAACGCTGCCTTCCTAAAGCCCACGCTGCCTTCCTCTGTTGTGCCTCTTCAGAGCCCTTCTGCTTCAGGACAGCAAAGCGTTTTTCATCCCAGACTGGACAGACTGTGTCACTGCGCTGGGTGAGTGAAGGGGTTCTCCTTTTTAGGAGTCCCCGCTTGGAGTATTCAGGTGGGCTAATTCGGGGAAGGTGAGCTCCTCTCCCCCTATTGTATTTCCTTCTTTTACACTGCTGGGTTTACACTGCTATCTGTGTGGCTGTGTTAGAGTGTGCTGAGTGAAGGAAGTGTTTGTATTGGATTGCATTATGGCAACAAAAGCTTCTGGCTCTAAGACTTCTCAGAAGCTGTTCACCTGCACTCAGTGTAATCAGCAATTTACACAACATGTGAAAGGTGTGTCACTGTGTAAGGATTGCTATAAAGGAGGGGCTGTTCAACAGCAAGCTGCTCTCCTTAATGCTGAAGGGGTTACAAGTGTGTTAGCTACCTTAGCTTCTGAGCTGGCAGCGTCTCGTAGGGACAGGGAGATTTTACATTCTCATCTGTCTACTATGTCTTCTGCTGAGCCTTCATGGGCCAGAGAGTTGATTAGGTCAGTGGATTCGCTGGTACAATCCACCGTTATGCCTACACAGTCCAGCGCCCCCCCTCCACCTAAAAAAAGGGGTGCTCCTTTGGTTTTGAGGATTGATACCTCTGATGAGGAGGAAGTTAACCCTCTAGAGGAGGGGGAGTGTCAGGTGTTGGATGATACCTTTGCACCTGTGGATGAAGAGCAGGGTGTTCAGGATGAGGCTCAAGGTTTAGAGGCCTTGATTCAGGCTATTAAGGTGACTCTTAATGTTGCTGAGCAAGAACCTCCTGCTCCGGTTTCTATTTTTGGCCGTCCTGTTAAAGCTGCGGTAACTTTTCCTGAGTCCATAGAGTTGGAGAAGCCTCTGTTGGACATTTGGAAAGTGCCTGAGAAAAAGTTTCAGTTATCCAGGCGCTTTAAGGCGTCTTACCCTTTTGCCCCGGAAGCCAGGGCGAAATGGGAGAACCCGCCGTTAGCGGACGCTTCCGTCTCTAAGCTTTCAAGGAAGGCAGCGCTTCCCATTCCGGGAGCGGTGGCCCTGAAGGAGGCGCCAGATAGGCGTTTGGAGGCGGGGCTTAAGCACATCTTTTCTACGGCTGGGGTCTCTTTGCGTCCTATTTTTGTTATCTCCTGGGTCAGCAGGGCCATGGAGAAATGGGCAGAGGATTTGTCCAGGGGCTTGGAGGAGCAGAGGCCTCCTGAGGAGTTAGCTCAGTTGGCTGATCAAATGCGGGAATCCGCGGCATATATTGGAGAGGCGGCCAGGGATTCGGCTTCACTGGTGGCAAGGATCTCGGCTCTGTCTATTACAGCCAGACGGTCTTTGTGGCTTAAGTCTTGGCAGGCGGAGGCGGATATAAAAAAAGCAGTGGAAGCTCTTCCCTTTACGGGGGATGTTCTTTTTGGCCCAGAGCTGGATAGATTAATTGCTCAGGCGACAGGGGGTAAATCTACCTTCCTCCCTACCTCAGCGCCTCCTCCGAAAAAACCTTACCAGGGTCCGGCTTTTCGCTCCTTTCGAGGGGCCCCGAAATTTAGAGGTAAGTCCAGAGGTTCCTTTACCTCGGGCCGTGGTAGAGGTAGAGGCTTTGGCGCCGCCACCTCCGCCGCGAACCCTGGCTCCCGGCGTGCAGACGCCAAGCAGCCAGAAAAGCCCGCGGCATGACGCCCTCCCCTCCTACCTGGGGGATCCCAGAGTAGGAGCGCGGCTTCTGGATTTCCGGCAGGTCTGGGAAGAATCCTGCAAGGACAAGTGGGTTCTCTCAGTCGTGTCTCGGGGATACAAACTAGAGTTTGCCGGTTCTCCTCCTCAACAGTTTTTTACGATGGGTCTTCCGCATGCGGAAAAAGACTCCCAGTTACTACTCCAAGCAGTTCAGCGGTTGTTATCAGCCGGCGTGGTAATGCATGTCCCAACCGATCAACGCAAAGAGGGGTTTTATTCTCCTCTTTTCCTGGTTCCAAAACCAGACGGGTCGGTAAGGCCGATCTTAAATTTAAAGAAGCTGAACGAGTACATTATGTACCACAGATTCAAAATGGAGTCGCTTCGCTCGGTGGTGGCAGGTCTGGAACCGGGGGAATATTTGGCATCCTTGGACGTCAAGGATGCCTATCTACATATTCCCATTTACGACTTACACCAGAGGTTCCTTCGGTTCGCAATCAAGGACCAACATTTTCAGTTTCGGGCTCTGCCCTTTGGCCTGTCATCGGCGCCTCGCCTTTTCACCAAGGTAATGGCAGTCATGGTTGCCTTTCTCCACACACTAGGAGTCAAGATTGTTCCGTATCTGGACGATTTGTTGATAAAAGCCGGATCCAGGAGTCAGCTGGAACAGGCTCTTCACGTGACTTGTCAGACCTTGATTCGGCATGGCTGGATTCTAAACTATGGCAAATCCCAGATGGTACCTTCCCAAAGGATTTTGTTTCTTGGACTGATTCTGGACACAGAAGTACAGCGGGTCTTCCTTCCCTTGGAGAAAATTGCCTCGATTCAGGACTTGGTGAAGCAGGTGCTTCGTCCTCGGAGGGTGTCGGTGCACCTTTGCATTCGGTTGCTTGGCAAGATGGTCGCCTCCTTCGAGGCTCTGCCTTTCGGCCGTTTCCACTCCAGGACTTTTCAACTCGATCTGTTGAGACAGTGGTCGGGTTCGCATGTCCACATGCACAGGACGGTAATTCTTTCACCCTGCAGTCGGCTGTCCCTTCACTGGTGGCTTCACACGGCCAATCTGTTGGAGGGGCGTCGGTTCGGAGTCTGGGAGTGGACTATCATCACGACGGATGCCAGCCTGAGGGGCTGGGGGGCGGTTGTGATGGGACGTCACTTTCAGGGCCGTTGGTCTCCGCAGGAATCAAGGCTGCCGATAAATATTCTGGAGATTCGGGCTATCCGTCTGGCTCTTCTCAAGGCGGACCTGTTCATCAGAGGGAAGCCGATCCGAATTCAGTCGGACAATGCCACGGCTGTGGCATATATCAACAGACAGGGTGGAACGCGCAGTCGGGCAGCTATGCAGGAGGTACGCCCGATCCTTCAATGGGCGGAGAGGAATTCTCTGGCCTTCTCGGCGGTGTTCATTCCAGGGGTGGACAATTGGGAAGCGGACTACTTAAGTCGCCAGGATGTGCACCCAGGGGAGTGGGCACTGCATCCGGAGGTGTTTGGCCAGATTGTCAATCGTTGGGGGTTACCTCAGATAGACATGATGGCATCCAAACGGAATTGCAAGGTGGCTCAGTATTGTTCCAGGTCACGAGATCCGGAGGCAGTGGCGACGGATGCTCTGACCGCAGAGTGGAATTACCATCTAATCTATGTGTTCCCTCCGTTACCCTTGATTCAGTTAGTACTCAAACGGATCAAGCGCGAGAAGGCAACGGTGATTTTCATAGCTCCAAATTGGCCTCGTCGGCCTTGGTTTGCCGATCTTCAGGGGCTCCTGATAGATCAACCCTGGCTACTGCCTCAAAGAGAGGATCTATTGCAACAGGGACCATTCGTCTACCAAGAATTAAGGCAGCTGCGTTTGACGGCGTGGCTGTTGAGGCCGAGCTGCTGAGTAGGCGTGGGGTACATAAAGAGGTCATTCCCACAATGATGAGAGCCAGGAAGGAGGTTACTTCCCGGCATTATTACAGGATTTGGAAGGCTTATGTGTCGTGGTGTGAACGACACAAGTGCCCTACAGCTGTTTTTTCTTTGTCCCGATTGTTGAGGTTTCTGCAATCAGGGTTTGAGGCGGGCCTTCGTTTAGGGTCCCTTAAGGTCCAGGTGTCCGCCTTGTCGGTTTTCTTTCATAGGCGATTAGCCTTGATGCCGGAAATACAAACATTTTTGAATGGGGTTCTAAGGCTGCAGCCTCCGGTAAGACCTCCGGAAGAACCTTGGGATCTTCCTTTGGTGCTGGACTATCTCAAGTCGGAGGTGTTTGAGCCTTTAGAATCTATTGATTTACGTTTACTTACCTGGAAGACGGTGATCTTACTGGCTTTGGCATCGGCTAGACAAGTGTCTGACCTCAGTGCTCTCTCATGTCGTTCTCCGTATTTGGTGTTCCACTCAGATAGGGCGGAACTCCGGACTAGATTGGATTACTTGCCAAAGGTGGTGACGGCTTATCATCTTAATCAGCCAATCATGGTTCCGGCCTTGACAGGAGAGTTCGCTTCACTGGATGTGGTCAGAACTTTGCAGGTTTATGTGGACAGAACCAAGGATCTCAGGAAGTCGGATTCTCTGTTTGTCCTATACTGTTCCGCAAAACGTGGTTGGCCGGCTACCAAGCAAACTTTGGCCAGGTGGATTTGTCTAACCATTAAACAAGCTTATGTTCAGGCCTCCCGGCCTCCGCCTACTAGAGTTTCGGCTCATTCCACCCGTTCGGTGGGACCTTCTTGGGCGGCGGCCAGGGGGGTGTCTCTTTCTCAGGTATGTAGGGCAGCCACTTGGTCTGGGCCCAATACCTTTATTAAGTTTTATAGGTTTGACACCTTCGCGGCATCCTCTACTAGGTTTGGCCGCGCGGTGCTTCAGGATGCCCAGCGCCTTCCCGCCCGTGGGGATGGCTTTGGGACGTCCCCAGCGTAGTACTTCAGTGTCCCCAGAGGATGAAGGAGAAAATAGGAATTTGGTACTCACCGATAATTCCCTTTCTCCGAATCCGAAGGGGACACTGAGCGCCCTCCCGGCACTGGTCTTCTGGTAAGGGAGGGGTTTTTACAGGTCGCATGTGGCCAGGTTGTGTTGCATGCGATGGTCTGTATGTAAGTTCTTTTGACTTATTTTTGTTTCGGTGTCTTGTTTTCATTCTCTCTCTCTCTCTGTCAGAGGTTTCCTGGTCTCTTTTCTCCTCTCGGGCACAGTAACTAAGACTGGAGTCTGAGGGGGGGATAGAGGGGGAGGAGCCACACCACACTTCAAGTTCTTAAAGTGCCAACTCCTCCATAACACCACACTATCCCCAGCGTAGTACTTCAGTGTCCCCTTCGGATTCGGAGAAAGGGAATTATCGGTGAGTACCAAATTCCTATTTTACAGTTCCCCTTTTTAGCTTTGATGCATAATCCCATTGTCCAACTACTAAAAGGTTTGGAGTAGTTTCCTGCTTACCTGCTGAGGGTGTATTCTGCTATGCAGGAAAGACATGAATAAAGTGTCTCAGTTCAAGGCTAATACTCCTGTAGTGCCTTCATCACCAATATTTGCATTGTGAGCATTACTACAACAACAACTAGGGACCAATAATCCATAAAGATAGTATCCAAAATATCAATATACAATACAGAGAGCATTCCATAAACTGCCATACAATACGGAGCATTCCATTAGCTGACATACAATTTCAGAGAATATACAGTACAGAGAGAGTTCCAGAGATTGACATACAATACAGAGGCCACTTTAATTAATAAGGTTTCAAAAGTACTCCCAAATGACTTAACCTGGGTACACACCTAACAAATCTTTTTCAGTCTGTCTGATGGGAACCAAAAAATCTGGAAATGTATTGGTGCAAATGACAAACATGCGTTAGCGCGCATTGTGCATACACACTTGGTAATTTAAATGACTTCCTGTTATGTTTCTTCGGTATCCAGCCAAAATATCTAGTGCACATGATCTCAAACTCGGGCCTCAGGACCCCACACAGGTCATATTTTTCAGGTCTCCTGTGGATTTTTAAAATGCTTCAGTTGGTGATACACAGTGCTCCTGCCGGGTGACCTGTGTGGGGTCCTGAAGACCAAGTTTTAGAACCTACCCAGCTTTAGGCATATCTGGAATACTGTATGGAATTTGCATTATTATTTAACACCAAACATTTGAAATAAAAAAAACATTAGGTACATTATAGGCTTTTAACGATCTCAAAAACAAGGTTATGTGCCATATTATAGGATGGTACTGAATACCACACAATTCCCTTATAGCAGGGATATTCACATACAGCCATGGAGCTGATGTGAAACTACATATCCCATCATGCCCTATCACAGTTCTGCTGTTAGGGTATAATGGCAGAGCATGCTGGGCTGTGCAGTTGGTGGGCTGCTTGTCGAAGACTTAAGTCTTATGGGCATACAGGGAGCGTATCCGGTCAACAGCGTCTAGATCGATAATCACACGGTCGACAACTCTTGGTCGAACGCGTCTAAATGCCTAAAGATAGTAAACCGCGTCTAGAGAGACAGTAACGAATGTTAGACAGGTTCAGATTTTACCATCCAAGATTATAATAGCCACGAGCGGGAAAATACACTTATTTGGTGTCCATGTTGACCTATGTCGACATAGGACAAAAAAACGTGAAAAACTTGTGTAGACTACGTCAATCTAAACCTTGCATCCAACTTTGTTACTGTTGATCTAGACGCTGTTGAATATCTGGAGGCATCTAACTAGATGCGTTTGACCAAGAGTGATCGACTACGGGATTGTCTATCTAGAACGCCTTGGATCCACTATACCAGAACCACAGGGAGAATGGAGAACACTAGGGAGCAATTTTCTAAACCATCTAAAATGAAAAAATGTGATGTTGCCGATAGCAACCATTTGAGATTCGATCTATCCTTTCGCTATTGCATTGCATTGCTATGGGCAACTTCCATCAGCCAGAGCAGCATTACTAATGTGTAACAAGCTCATTTACATTTCAATAATCACCAAAATTGCCATTAATATTGTAAGCAGAAGGAACCTACCTCCGTGCACATAGCCATGCAACGTACAGTCCGATGGTCCCACTAAATGAATCAGACTGGACTGACTATATCCCACTGTATATGGATCTGGGGAGAAAAAAAAAACACAAAAAATACAAAATAAGATATATTGGAAAGGGTGCGGCAGGGGTGTCTATAGATTACCCAGAATTACTCCCAACCGAAGCGAAGTCTGCTGCCTAGGTTAGTAACATTTCCAATACATGCTTAAAATGGTCATTAAATCAATATAAAAAATTGATTGCATTCGGATTTGGACGTTTAGTTGCCGGAGAACCACAGCACGCTAGTCTCTGGAGTAACGTAACAAACTGTAAATGCGATGATACAGGACAGAGGACAGCAGCACCCGAGCTACGCCCCAGAGACCTGTCAGCAGGATACGGTGTATATTCCCCCACACACAAAACTGACTGCAAAATGCAGATAATGCAGAAGCTCACAAAAGAACATTCATTCTATAAAATGTGACATTGCAACATTTTAATTTTAATTTACAATGGCATGTAAATGAATGAGAAACCCACAAACATTAATCTCAACATGTAACAAGGTCTATTCAATAATGATATGCAAATAGAAGAAATGATGCTGAAGCCCACAGCCACCCACCAGAAAGTGACCTGAATTAGACGGATCAAACGAGATTTTATTTATAGCACACTTGTTCTATTTGCATCTTATTACTAGGTGTTGCCCATTTGAAGACAGTAACGCCCCCATCTCATGCAACACTCAGCATTCCATGTTTATTGTCCTATAGTCACTGCAGATAGCAGAGGCGGCCATCAGGGGAAATGAGGGAGGGGCCAATTGGGAGGAGCAAGAATCCAGGATCTGGGCAGTACCAGTGATAGGGCTGAAGAACAGCAGAGATGCCTTCAAAGGTCCAGCTGCAGCTTGCAGGTTCCGAGGTTTGTCAGCAAATGTGAACCACTGTTAAAGTATACAGTTTGGGCGCACCCAGGGCTATTTTTGTGCAGGATCTAGCAGGAACTGTGGCCCTTATTCTAGCTCACTCTTTCTGACAAAATATTTCTTAGATGGACAAAACCATGTGCACTGCAGGTGAGGCAGATGTAAAACCCCACCCAAATCTAATTATCTCTGCACAAGTAACACCTGCCTCACCTGCAGTGCTCATGGTTTTGTCCATCTAAGAAATATTTTGTCAGAAAGAGTGAGCTAGAATAAGGGCCACAGTTCCTGCTGGAGCCTGCACAAAAATAGCCCTGGGCGCACCCTAGTGTGATGTTGGAGGTGTGTGAACACCATGACAAAATGGAATAACTTGCAAGCGAGGGTGCGACTAACTGCAAGATTATGTTTCTGTGTAATCTCATTCACAACATATACTTCTTTGATTACTAGCTCCATTACCCTAGCTGTTTCATAGTGGTGTCCAGACCTGCTGTAATGTATTTGTAGCCATTCACTCTGGCATTAGATTTGCATGGCGTGGGTTGGATCTTGCCTCCACCATAGGATGACCGAACCCACTTTTGCAGCATGCTGCGACTCGTGAGACATGTTGTGGGCCCTGAGCATCTGTTCCCCTTCATGCTCCATTCTGCCATGCTCATCAAGCCAATTACAACAGCTACCCAATGACTGGTAACACCCCTCCCATTACATTATCCCCGGGGGGCCTTCATGGACCAGCCCAGTCCTCTCCAATAAATTTCTAATCGCAGCTGTCAAGACGTTCTGCTGGTTTCATTCAGGTAACAGTAGGAGGTCCAGGGTTGGTCCCTCAATGTTGTGATGGATATGAAGGACCATATCTACCAAATTGGACTATCTAATAAGCATTCAACTAATTATAATAACGTTTCCACAGTGGGCGGAATTACTAGGTTTGTAGGAAATGGGATAATGGATCAAAGGCCTGATTCATTGGAGGACCCTATAGGGTTCGGGCTGCATCTTCAGTAACAACCACCGCCGGTGTCTCATGGCAACAGGGGAAACCATGTCCGAACCATTCGCCATCTGTGCAGCTTTAACTGATGCAGTATGTCTATCAAACAGAGTCTTACCCTGCATTGCCCCCACCATGGCAGGACCATCGGGGAGCATGCGTCGAGCTGAAGTCATCAGACATTTACAAGAGAATGGAAACAACGTCCATCAATGTTCAAGCTCAAAGACAGGTCTGCAGTAAACATTTTGTCTTTGTGGCCTGGGGTCTACAGGAGTAGATTCACCAATTTAAAAACAGGGGAGAAAAAGCTAGCTATGTACCTAAACTCAAAAAGTTCTCATTCACTACCAATGTTCCGTCAAACAAGCAATACTGAAAGAGGCCGTGTTGCTAGAACAAATTTTTCCAATTTGGTTTGCGAGAAGGATTATGGAAGAAAATCGGCTTATCTAGTAACTACGTGACTGCTATATCCAATATATGAATCACTGTTCTTCCTTCTGTGCTCAGAGGAGCTCTCTGACAGTTTTGGATTGTTTCCTGTGTTTTTTTAATTGTCGTCTTTGCATGGAAGACCTCGGAGAATAAAATCTCTGGTGCGGAACACTTTAAACTGCGATATCTTGTTACATAAATGGGCATCACCTGAATCAATTAGAGTGCACGCCTCGTGGAAGATGGTCCAAATGAGAAACTGCACATGTATGATGACATTACCGACACAGTCCCCGAACAAAGATATCGTCCAGAGAATTGATCGCTGGAAGAGCGGAGACGATAATTGCCATGTTTACATTTGGGAAATTCTAATTACTCGCTGAATAATTTTTTTCAACAAAAGGCCACTATTGTACGAGAATAATTATTAGCAGAGACAATGTACCGGGGGGAACGTTATTGGAAGGAAGCAGTGCATTTGGATGATCGGGGACCAGCACTATAGAATAATGCGGCACTTTAGAAAAACAACAACATTATGGGGGTCATTCTGGTCCGTTCGCATTCGCATGCCTATTCAATGGGGGTTATTCTAGTTCACTCTTTCTGACAAAATCCTTCTTAGATGGACAGAACCATGTGCACTGCAGGGGGGGGCAGATGTTACTTGTGCAGAGAGAAGTAGATTTGGGTGAGTTATTTTGTTTCTGTGCAGGGTAAATACCGGCTGCTTTATTTTTACACTGCAATATAGATCTCACTTTGAAGTAAAACCCCACCCAAATCTAATTCTCTCTGCACAAGTAACATCTGCCCCCCCTGCAGTGCACATGGTTTTGTCCATCTAAGAAGGAATTTGTCAGAAAGAGTGAACTAGAATAACCCCCAATGTTTGTGAAGTGTGCATGCGTATTTCTGCAGATGTGCATGCAACAGGTGTGTGCGGCCATGGCGAACAGACTGTTAGTATGGCACACGCACCCAAGACTGCGGGCGTGGAGCCGGAGGACGCACCCATGGGAACAGCCAGTGTTTCATGGGCATCCATGAAAATGCTGGGGGTTCCCATGGAAATCACCCGGTGACGCGCGTAAGAGGGGCAGGCAGCTGACATCACCGGCTGCCCACCCAGTTCCTGTCACCCGAGAGTAACTTAGATATGCATGCACCTTCCACATCATTTGATGGTCGGCGACCATCGAATGATGTGGGTGTTTCCCCATGGGCTGTAAAACATCCTTATGCAGCCACATGGGCGAACACACCGTGCAAGGGGGCGGGGTGTGGCCGGAGGGACTAGCAAGGTCGACATGGGTCTAGGTCAGGCATGTCCAACGTTGGCCCTCCAGATGTTGTGAAACTACACATCCCAGCATGCTTTGCCACTGTTTTGCTATTAGAGAATGCTAAAACTATTGCAAAGCATGCTGGGATGTGTAGTTTTACAACATCTGGAGGGCCAACGTTGGACATGCCTGGTCTAGGTCGACAGACAAAAGGTCGTCATGGGGTTTTTCAATGTTTTTTGAGCTGACATGCAGCATTTCATGCCCTACCATCCACTAGGGCAGGGCTGGGCAACACCGGCCCTCCAGATGTTAGTGAACTACACATCCCAGGATGCTTTGCATTAGTTTTGCTATGTGGCCATGCTGAAACTGATGCAAGGCATGCTGGGATGTGTAGTTCATAAACATCTGGAGGGCCGGTGTTGCCCAGCCCTGCACTGGGGCGTGGTGGGAGAATAAAATAGTGTGCCCGAAGCATGGCGAGCGAACTGTGAAAAACCCCATGTCGACATAATGCTTGTGTCGACCGAATGACCTGTCGCTAGACACCGAATGACCTGTCGCTAGACACCCATGTCGACCAACTTATGGTCGACTAAATGATCCGCACCCTGCTATATATATATATATATAGGGCTTGTGGCAGACACATCTCATTGCAATGATTAAAGTGCTCATATTTGGGATTGATAGGTTCTGTGTGATCGTGATTTTTACCAGTCAGTCTATTGCTGCAACATCACAGGATTATAATTCTGTGTATGTGGGAGAGAGGGATGAGGGATTTATTAACTTCTTTGGTAAAGTTTATGATCTGTGTGACGCACGATTTCCCAAGGATTCCTTGTAAAGGATTTACTATTCTTTTGTACTAAAAAAACATTCTTTGTAACAATAAAAAAAAAAAAAAAAAAAAAGATATTGATGCGCTGTGGTAATAAATAATATCCATCATTTCAGCTTCCAGTACACTTCAGTGGCTCATTTTCTCTCCCCCTCAGTCCTGCTTTCATACATGCACAAAATAAAGCAAAGTCAGGACATTGACATATGACAGATTACTTACCCTTGTTTTGTCTATCTGAAGCAAGAATAAAACACATACACAATTATTGAAATGGCAAAATTTTTAGGATTTCTTAAAACAAAAACCCTAAAAACATATATAACCTCTCAAATGTATGACGTAGTATGACTTAGGGGGTTATTCAGTACCCAATTGCACCGCGTACCATTTTTGCATATCCTCAATTTCTCACAACAGACCAGATGCATCTAGCTTCAGAAAAATTATAAAATGGACTGTGATGAAGTACCAGCCAAATCAGCCCCCAATTGTCATGTTACAGGCTGTGAAAAATGACAGTTACGAGCTGACTGGTTAGTAGTTTCTCTCTCTCTTTATCACGGTTTAGCTAATTCCAGACAGCAAATATCTCACTTTAGTCAAATATTTAGAAAGCACATTATAAAATGTAAATTAATGATAGGTTTGTAATTATGTTAATGGCTGCCAGTCAGTTTGAATCAATTACTTTTACACGACAGAAGCAGCCATTTTGTGTGATGATTCAATATTCATGACAATGCAGCCTATTAGTTTATGAGGTATTAGTGACATCACTGAAGCATAACGCACAAAATGGCTGCCCAGTTGGTAGTAAATGCTAAGCCATGTATTCACAAACTTTGTAATAAATATACCCGAACAGCAGTGTATTCCATTTATATTTAAAATATAGTTCAACGATAAAGTGTGTCATTGGACATCCAACTACCTGGTTACAAATGAGTCCTGAGACACCGAATTGGCACCAATTTAAGCACTAATTCAATACACGGGAAGCAGTGAGAGACCAATAAGCCAGTGGCACAGAAGTAAGGTGAATTTGGAGCCAGCACTAGTAAAGAATTATCCGCAGGACAGCACAGTAATAGATTAAAATGTTCATATTACCTCACGATGTCAAATACCCAAAGGAACTGCAAAAGCAATAAACAGCAGTGACAGCTGCACGGGAGATCTGGTTACCACAGAGATCTCCAACTTCACTCTCCAGGTATAAAATAATAAAGCTCCCTATTTGGAACATCAGATCAGATTAAGTGTGGTTTCTGTTTACCAGTGTCTTTACAGAAAATAAACCCAAGCAGAATGGCTTATAGCGCTTGTCTGCAGTTTATAGATTTTTTTTAAACCTTTTATGTTCAGGGAATTTTTTCCCCTTTTACATAATAGTGGGTCTGTAACCTGTTACACACACACACACACACACACACACACACACACACACACACACACACACACACACACACACACACACACACACACACACACACACAACATGACAATCCCTTCGAAATGACCTTGTTTTTATTTTCATTTATGTAATCTATTTCTTAAGGATCACAACAGTTTACCTCATACTTGCCTACGTTTGAAAACTAGTTTCAGGGAGATTATATTTGGTAGTAGAATTTTGCACAGTGCGCCAGGGGTGTGTCTAGTTCCATATATGGAGAGATTGTGAAAAGATTGTGAACATGGCACCTAGAAGCGTCGGTGTGTTCTGGTACATCTGAGGGGACTCTTTTAAATAGGGAATAAATATTCGAAATCATTGATGGTTCATGGCCAATGTCGAATACTTTTTGCCATCGATGGGGGAGAACCAGATGGTTTCCCTCCATCGATGGAACAGCAAAACGATGTTTAGCTTTTTTTTTTCCAAAAGTGCCGGGACACCCCTGACACCCGCAAAGCCCCGCCCCCGTGCTTTGATTAGCCCACAGGCCAAACAAGTACAATAGATGACCATCGATATGTAAAAATATCGGTGGTCAGCCATTTCATAGTTTAGCACTATCGATGGCCAATTGCAGAATTGCCATCAATGGCAACCATCGATGGCAATAACAACGATGACAATCCCTACTTTTAAAATGACTTGTATCAAAATGTAAATGAGCCCCAAAGCAGTTGGTAAGAGTTACTATACTTCGTAAAAGTGTTAGGAAATTGTGCTGATGATTCAATGTAAATGTATCTATTTCTCATTTCTTTTTCCCCCAAAAAATGTAACAGTGTAATGTGGGCTAGGTGAAACAAGGTAGATTGCTAGACTAATCAGGGAGAGCGGGAGATTGCTGTTATTTCAGGGAGTCTCCAACAGAATGCAGGGGGGTAGGCAACTATGGTTTTACTTCATTGCCGGTTTCCTGTTTGTGAAACCGTGCAGGAGTGGGCAATAACAGCCCTCCAACTGTTGATAAACTACACATCCCAGCATGCCTTGCACCAGTTTTAGCATGGTCAAATAGCAAAACTAAGGCAAGGCATGCTGGAATGTGTAGTTCCTCAACAGCTGGACTGCCACTTTGGCCCACCCCTGCTCTAGAGTAACAAGGGTATTGAAACATTGCCCTTATTTTTTTCTTCTTCTAGCGTCTACCTCCACAGCGTGCAACCGGGTAGGTTGCCTGAAATAAGACACTAAAAAAAAAATAGCATACGGTAAAAACTAGCATTTTATAACACTACACTACCTTACAGTATTATTTTGGGATTGCTTTGATCTAAATTGTCTTCTAATATGGGGTAAGTCCCATTAATTATATAATTACTTTCCAGTGTGGATGGTACCATTAGCTGTACATGCCAGTGAGAATGCAGGGCACACCACCATTGTCGAGTGTACATATTTACTAAATTGGTGGAAGTAGTGAGTTGTATTTTTGGAAAACTGTATGCACTGTGGCATGATCAATAATGCCATAATCAGGAAGGAACCGCGGCAGGGCCCAGTGCTGGCAGAACCATGGTATTTAACAGTGCTAGTGTAATCACGGCTGAGGGCAGTGCTGTCAAAAGACCAAGTAGTTTGCCATGCACTAATAATTAACACATAGGGCAGTATTCAATGAAAAAGTTCTCCGTGCATGGAGAGCGTTTTATTTCGCTCTCCATGCACTCTCCGTGTTCCGGAGGGCTCTCTGCCACTCCTGCTCCCTCTATTCAATGTGGCTGATGCTCTCCGCCACTCGCGGAGAGTCTTAACCCCTGCAGGGAGCAGGGAGCTTTCAGGGAGCCGGAAGCAGCCAGAGAGATTAAAGTCTCCCTGGCTGCTCCAGAGGACTGTGGAGGGGAGGGGGGCTCTCCAGGACCCAGGCTGCACCCCCCTATAGCCAGCGGGGGACCCAGTATTCACTGCATCCGTTTGTGCATAGTTACGTTCGGGTGCAGTGAATATATGAATATCTAATGAGCGGCTCGAGCGCTCCGGCCCCCTGCTGGCTGCACTGTGTAAAAAAAAAAAAAAAAAATTTAAAAAAATATTTTTTTTTTTAAAATCTCCTATATATTTGGCTACATCTGTCACTCAAAGTGGGTGTCTGTGTCTATAACGCTCTGTTCCTGGACTTTCCTCTTAATGTGTGATTGCCTTCATCTGTGCTGAACACCTTTCTGAGAAATTAACCTGTTTAAAACAGGTGATGGCAATCATACATTAAGTCTAGAAACAGAGCATTGTGTCCCTCCTGGAGAGGGTCATGTTGGGAGGTATGTGACAGAGAACCTTACCAGTGAGCCCACAGACAGTGCCAGACACCCACTGCCTTCCCATGTTGCCCAGCACTGCTACTCCACAGCCACCAGGTGAGCGCCCTCCTCCCGCGATTTGCGGCAAAACCTCCCCCCCGCGCGCCCCCCCTCCCGCGATTCGCGGCAAAAACACCCGCTCCCCTGCGACCCCCCCTACCGCGATTCGCAGCAAAAACACCCCCGCGACCCCCCCCTCCCGCGATTCGCTGCAAAAAGAACCCCCCCACGACCCCTCCCGCAATTCGCGGCATAACCACCACCCCGCGACCCCCCCTCCCACGAATCGCGGCAAACCCTCCCCCGTGACCCCCCCCCCCGATTCGCGGGAAAAACACCCCCCCCCCGCGACCTCCCTCCCGCGATTCGCGGCAAAAAGAACCCCCCCGCGACCCCCCTTGCACGATTGGCGGCACCCCCCCTGCGACCCCCCTCCCGCGATTCGCGGCACCCCCCCCCCCTGCAATTCGCAGCAGCCCCAGGATTAAATGGCACATGCAAAACACTGACATGGCTATGGTCGACAATGAAAAAGGTTGACATGAGTTTTTGAAGATTTATTTTTAATTTTTTCATATTCATTGTCATGTGTCGACATGGACACCAATGAAGTGGCACACTTATGTCAACATTTACATGTGTTGACCTTTCTGTGTTGATTTTTTCTTGTGGCGATTCGCGTCACACCCCCCCGCAACCCCCCCTCCCGCGATTCGCGGCACCTCCCGTGACCCCCCACCTCCCGCAATTCGCGGCAACCCCCCACCGGAACCCCTGTGAACCCCGCCCTCCCGCGATTCGCGGCACCCACCCCCGCGACCCCCCCTCCCGCAATTCGCGGCACCCCCCCCGTGATTCGCGGCAGCTCCAGAATTAAATTGCACATGGAAAACACTGACATGGCTATGGTCGACAATGAAAAAGGTTGACATGAGTTTTTGAAGTTTTTTTGTCATTTTTTGAATATTTTCATATTCATTCTCATGTGTCGACATGGACACCAATGAAGTGCCACACTTATGTCAACATTTACATGTGTTGACCTTTCTGTGTTGATTCTTTTCTTGTGGCGATTCGCGTCACACCCCCCACAACCCCCACTCCCGCGATTCACGGCACACACACACACACCTCCCCCGCGATTCTCGGCACCCCACCCCGTGACCCCCCCTCCCGTGATTCACGGCACACCCCCGCGACCCCCCCACCCATGATTCGTCGCAACCCCCGTAACCCCCCCTCCCGCGATTCGCAGCACCCACCCGCGCGACCCCCCCTCCCGCAATTCGCGGCACCCCCCCCGCGATTCGCGGCAGCTCCAGAATTAAATTGCACATGGAAAACACTGACATGGCTATGGTCGACAATGAAAAAGGTTGACATGAGTTTTTGAAGTTTTTTTTTTCATTTTTTGAATGTTTTCATATTCATTCTCATGTGTCGACATGGACACCAATGAAGTGCCACACTTATGTCAACATTTACATGTGTTGACCTTTCTGTGTTGATTTTTTCTTGTGGCGATTCGCGTCACACCCCCCCCGACCCCCCCCCGCAACCCCCACTCCCACGATTCACGGCACACACACACCCCCCCGCGATTCTCGGCACCCCACCCCGTGACCCCCCCTCCCGTGATTCACGGCACACCCCCCGCGACCCCCCCTACCATGATTCGCCGCAACCCCCGCCCCCGTAACCCCCCTCCCGCGATTTGCGGCAACCCACCCCGCGACCCCCCTCCCGCGATTCTCTGCAATCCCTCCCCTCCCGCGATTCGCAGCATCCACCCCCCCACAACCCCCCCTCCTGCAATTCGCGGCACCCCCCGCGACCCCCCCTCCTGCAATTCGCGGCACCCTCCGCGACCCCCCCTCCCGCGATTCGCGGACACCTAAGTTGCAATACAGGGCATCTTTCATACAATTCTAACCATATTTCTCATATACAAACGTTCACAAATTAAGGGGGCGCAGCCCCTTACGACGGTGTGAAGAGCGCCCGTAGGGCGCGATGAATCACCTAGTTAAATATATATTCATGTGCTATAAGCACATGAATAAAAATAACATGCCCCTTCACAGGAAAAAAAAAACTGATTTTTTTTACACCAAAATTTCTTAAAAAAACCTTTTAGTTTAAAAGTTCACATTCCAGCTCTCCATCAAAAGATGGAGAATTGCTACACGGAGAGACACGGAGAAAGTCACTTAGAAAGACGGAGAACATTTCACATTGAATAGGGTTGCTCGCTTTTGGAGAGCAAAATGCTCCGTCCAAGGCGAACAAAGCACAAGTTCTCCACAAAACACGGAGAACTTTTCTCATTGAATACTGCCCATATACTGGGATTGTGGGTTATTTAACTCATGACGTGGGGGTGCGCGTATAAAGATCATCATACAGGATTGTTCTTTAAGAAATTCTACCATTCCTTCTACCTACACAATAAAGAACATTTCCAGCAGCCAGCTCTACAGGAATGAGGGTAACATTAGTGTTAGCCAAGCTGGACAGCGTAATGTCATTCTGAATAGTGCAAAATAAGCAAATGATAAAGTACCTACAAAATGTGAGCAAGTGGGGATCACTATCATGGACTGCTGTAAAATACTGGCAAGCCTACGTTCAACAATCCCTGTATGTCATGCAGCTGTATAGTGTTACTGATATCACTAGTAATTGGATGGCCAAACAAACCTATATGATCCGCATGGCTTTACATATCATCAGGCTGTTCACCTTTACCCATTCCCAATCTATAGGTAGATTATATATATAAAAAAAAAAAGGTCATAAGCTGCAAGCGCCGCATCGGTCATCCAAGTTTCTCACTAATAAGATATCTGTCCTTTCTGAAATCCTACCCTAAGCAAATAATCATCCATATTTTGACACTGTTAGACCTAAAAATAAGACCTTTAATCTAGTTCAATTCTAAAGTAACGGGTCAGGAATCTACAGCAATCGAATTATCCACTATCATGTTTCTGAGCATCACTGCCATTGGGGAATATAGAAATGGTAGAATAAACTGATCCGGCTTTCTTTGATGCGGTTACTGGAGAAGTGACTGCGACATTGTCGGTCTTGTTACTCGTGTAACGGGAAGCAAACCAGGTTAGAGTGCTGCAGAATTGGGATTTGTTTAGTTACGCTGCCGACTTTCCATTCCTCAACCCCGCAGTAGAATGTTTTTCTACCAAAACAGAATGGAAGTTCTCGTTGTGTAAAATTTGTGATTTTAAGAATGGATTTAAAAAAAAAAAAAAAAACATAGAAAAAAAATGAAGTATATGAAATGTTATAATGCAGCGGTCATATTTTCATTCCAATAAAAGTTCCATTGTGCTTCATACTCTCTCACTATTCATATATGCACAATATACAGTGTTACGCAAATCAAATTAATCCGCAGTCTCCTGGTGTACCCTGGTTGCATTGTGTTAGGACTAAGAAGAATTTTCAGGCCGGTGCTAGAGTGGGCGTGTGGTATCGGGATTAGGAAGACCAACATCGGAATCCTGACTGCCGGTACTCCGACAGGAGGACGAGTGCATCGAAAACACTAGCGGGCTCTTTGGCTCCCACAAGGTTATATTCTCCATCTATAGGGGTCATGGACCCCCAAGAGGGAGAAAATAATAATAATATTTTTTTTTGGTCTGATGGGGTCCCAGAGCAAAATAGTTTGAGGACTCCACATGTAATCATTCAGGATGGCGGCTTTTCAGATTACACCCCTACTAACATTTTATGTATCCTACTCTAAAGGTCCATACACGCTGGGTGATTATGCCCAGCGTGTATGGAGAGCGATGATGAAAATCATCGCTGCATAGTGGAGCGCTACGCAAAGCCGTCCTGAAAGCAGCTCATCTGCTGGTATAACCAGCACATGAACGGCATTCCCGGAGATGTTGCGGGAGCGTGCAGCAGCGCTCAGCGCTCTTCGCCGGGCCATACACAAGGGCAGCTTTGAGCTGAAAGCCGCTCAAACCTGCTGTTTTGAGCGACTTTTAGCTCAAAGTCGCCAAGTGTGAATGGGCCTTAACACATTCTGTAGGGTATTGTGTAAAATTTTTATCTATAGATACATTTTTTGGCTTAATATTTTCTTACATTTTCAAGAAAAGTTTTCCTTAAAAGTTCCACAGTACAATATGGGTTATTCAGAATTGATCGCAAATTGTTCAGCATATAGGCAAAACCATGCTGCACTGTAGGTGGGGCAGATGTAACATGTGCAGAGCGAGTTAGATTTGGGTGAGTTATTTTATTTCTGTGCAGGGTAAATACCGGCAGCTTTATTTTTACACTGCAATTTAGATCTAACTATCAGCACATGTTACATCTGCCCCACCTGCAGCGCAACATGATTTTGCCCATTTGCTAAATAAATGTGCTTTGCGATCAGGTCTAACTCCCAATAGGTGTAAATAAAGCAGTGGTAACTTCATTCCAGAGCAAAACCCTATACCTAAAGCAAAAGACAGACTTCAGGCATTTACATAAAGCACAAAATGTATTTCTTAAAAAAAAAAAAAATTGCTAAACGCCAATGTAAAAGGAAAGATTAACTAAAGCAGGACTGTGAAAAAAAACCAAAAACAAACAAAATAAAATATATGTGGACATCCTGCGCTGGATATATAAACACTAACTAGGCTTCCAAGCTGATATAAATAAATGGCGCAGCTGTAACACAACATAATCTGTCTGGGTACAGACAAAAGGAACTCGCTCGCCCCTTGTGAGATGTTACTAGGCAACAGCTGTATTACTGCCCAGAACCCCGTTCAGTGCTCAAAGTTTAAAGCAAACTCAAATTAACAGGGAGGGAAAAGTTGCAATAGAGAAAAAGATCTTTCATTCAAAAGCGTTATCATCTCTCAGCCATTCCTTCGACTTGAAATTATTTCTGCTTTCCTATCTTCTAGCCTCCTGTCTCGCTTCCTTGCATTTTAAATCTTCATATTAAACAGGAGCGCAGAGAACTTCATTTGAACGTCAGAAAATTTCAGAGCTGTTCTTGAGTTACATAAATCAGTCTTCTCTTCATTGCATAAACACGTCGGATGCATGAAAATCTGTTATATGGAGGACCGTTTGACACTACAAACATCTTGCACCAGTGTGACAGAAGCTACAGATCACTACCCAGGGCTAGGACATCATAGGGTCAATTTTTCTAAGATTGAATGGGTATGAATGCTCATGCTTTGGCCAGGGGACCCTATGTAAAAAGTGTCCCCCGGCTGTGGCATGACACCGCTGGCTGTTTGAGCCCGGTGCTGGTTTTTCGGAATACTGGGGACCCCTACTACTTTTGTCCCCCGTATTTTTGGGAACCAGGACTGGGCCAAGAGCCCAGTGCTGGTTATAGAAATACAGGGGGACCCCATTTGATGTTTCCCCCTGTATTTCCGTAACGAGGACCGGCTCAATGAGCCCGAGGCTGGATATGCTCGTGGGGGAGGGGGACCCCACGCTGTTTTATAAAAGTAGATAATGTTCTACTTTTTACATAGAGAAGCATCGCATGGATCTGACTGATCAGTGCTAGGCTTCATGCTCATCCGTAATTGGCTGCCGGGAAAAAACATTCACCATTGGAAAATACGAATCGTAGTTTCGGCTGATCACGGTCGTACATGGGATCGGCAGTAATCATCTTTAGTAAATGTCCCCTAATGTTTTTCAGGTCACTGCTCAGTACTGGTGGGTATCCTGCTCATTCCACTATATAGCATTAAGTGTCTCAGGTCATTGTTGCCCTGTGCTGTTGGGGACCCTTCTCATTTCATAATATAATATGAAGGGGAAATGTAATAATGTGGGAGTTCTATTTCACATGGGATGCTGCTCTGGGCAACCAATCAGAATCTAATTATTTAGCACCTTCTAGAAGATGACAGTGTCTGATCGGTTGCCCATAGCAACATCCCATCTGAAATAGTACTCACAACTTAGTAAATTTCTCCCCGATGTGTCAGGTCACATGTTCTGTGCTGCTGGGGACCCTGCTCCTTCTATTATATAACACAATGAAAGGGGGAGGGTTAAATGAATTGAGGGCGAGGTTTAACGAGGTATAAAACCTTGTCTTTCTCATTCCCAGTTTTTGGAATGCCGCATATATGTGTGACACCTGCTGTACCCAATTTAAAAATAAAATGGTTGCAAGGTTTCCAGCGCAGAAAAATTGAATGCGTTGATCATCCCTGAGAAACATTTTGTGCTTAATTTAGATTTGCATGTAAAATATTAACTTTTTCTTTTAATACATGTATTTTGATAGAATATCTTAATATATGCTTCACCGTATTTCTAGAACACAGGTGCATCTTCTTGAGATTAGATTACTGCGTATAACACAGCTTGCCTTTATAGCTATAAATAACTATTGTGCAAGAAAGTGCATCAGTTCTTCATAAATCTCAGCAAAATAAATAAGTAAGGCAGCACATTACCTGAGCTAATGACAGGTACAATGAATTCTCCGTTCCTATGTTTGGTTTCCAAACGTTCCAATTTTTGATTTTCATATCTCTTCTTTCCCTCCTCCTCTTTTTCATTCTTCTCATACTGGAAAAAAAGAAGATTTTGTTGTTACCAACTCCTATAAACCCTTATATATACTTAGGACACAAAACTGCTCATTTTTAAATAAACAATCAAATAAATTTTTTCGTAATCCCTTTGGACAACAGTACATATGAGAAACTACTAGTACACCGATAGAACAGAAAGCAACATTATAAAATCAGACATTATGGGGGTTATTCAATTGGTGCAGATTTATTTTTAATCCTAGGTGAGAAATCATCACTTTCCTGCATTTCTAGGTTGAATTTCAATTCAACTTATTCAGTTTAAGTGACGACTTTTTGCCTAGGCGAAAAATGCGGCACAATCGTAAAACAGGTGGTTGGTTGATCACCGATCAACATATTTTCGTCAAATTTGTGGGTGTTTTCACCTGTTTTTAGTCAGTTTTTGCCAGTGTAGTTTTGGTCCCCCCCAAAAGAAAAGAGAAACTGCATTGGTGAAAAAGGACTTTAAAAATGAGCAGAAACACCAGCAATTGAATACAAAGGCTTGAAAACTAAATACCCACCTATGCTTCAAATGCAACATTTCCCCGGTCTTTAATAACAATTGATATTGCAGTGCCCTTTTAGAGCTGCTTAAAAACTGAGGACATGATCCTTTACTTTCTGGGCAGCAACAATTTCAAGGGGGATGGAGCAAACCTTGGAGGGGTACCAAATACTCAGCCTCTACATTTTACAGGCTGTGTATTGTAAAACAGGAAATGTTTGATCGGTACTTGAGTTCTGACCACTTAATATTTGATACATCTCCCCCAGTGTGTCTTATGGGCCCTACACACATGCCGATGTGTGCAGGGCTACCTAGCTATGCTAGGTCGGGCTGTTCTGCGCCGCTATCGCCTAGCACACAGAGCTGACAGCCCACACACAGAGCGAGCTGTCAGCTCTGTGTGCTAAGCGAGCGGACAGCGCCAGTGTTCTCCGGTGGGAGAACACTGCCGATGCCGATATTGATGGACACTGTCCATCAATCTCGGCCACCGATAAAGACGCGCGGGGACGCGCACGGATGCCGATACAGCCCCCACACATACACCGATGTGAGGGCATTTGCTAAGCGACTTTGCAAAACTAAGCAAAATCGCTTAGAAAATGCCTTAATATCGGCATGTGTGTAGGCCGTATTATTCTCCTTTTCTCAAGAACAGCACAGCGTACCAAGGGACCTCCTTAACAATATAGGGGGAGGGGGGCAAGAAATTCTAGCCTTGGCCTCTCGCTATGGAAAGCCACCCACTCAGTCGCTCATCTGCTGGTAACACCGTGGCCAGCAATGATGCGGGAGTGCATATATATCCACTGCTCCGGGATAGGAAGAGACCTGTTCCAGCAGCCGCTATGCTTCTCCACCTCAAACTAAAGTTTCATGAAATTGTGTCTGGTTGCAGAGGTTCCCATAGCAACTACAGAATGCAGATCAATTGCATCAACTGAACTGTTGGCGATACATCTTCCTAGCAAGTTTAGCGGTGTAATAAGCTCACATTCGGTGACTCACTGCGGTCGCTCTGTCACACTACTTTCAAGAAATAACTTGTGCAGTTGGTATTTTTGCCAACAGTAAACAAACAACACATTTTCCGCCTTGTGACTGTATATTGAAGAAAACACATTTACAAAGAAAACAAGGTGCGAAAACTTGGGAGTGTCAGCTCTGAATTACAGCAGAACCTAGACACCGGTATCCACGGAAAGCATCAAGCAGCAAATAGGATATATAAACATCATTATTTTTGACAGGCAACTAAACTGACATTTTCATGTATGATAAGGGTTCAGTGCTAACCTAATCTTTAAGTGCGTGGAGCTCTGTTAAAAAGCAGTGTATAACAGAGCCCAACTTCCTATCTGGTGTATTTAAGGCCACTAAAGGCCATTTGTTAGTAGGACTGATGACAGACTCCTCCCCCTTCCAGATTGACAGGCCAGGTAAACACCCTCCTAGCTTTTAAAAGAAAAGTGTTCACAGGTTCTTTGATTTGGTCAATCAGGCTGCCAAACTGCAGGTAGAGGCCCAGTGAGAACCGCAGCAGAATGTGAATTTGGTGATTGTTGAATAAAGTTATTGAAGAAGAACAGATTACCCAAGAAGCTTATGTGGTTGTGTGACATGGGTTTCAGCCAATTAGGTAGCCAAGAGATGGTAGTTTAGAGAGGGTTATATTAGGAGGAGTCTGATGATGCTACTTTCTCTTGGAGTCTGGAAACCCACCCAATCTTTTCCCTTGCTCTCTCATGTGCTACCTGGCCTTTAGGCTGTCATCTAATTTGGTTTAATATAAATTGAATTCAAATCGACGAGAAGGCGCTCTCGGTCAGGTTTCAGGTGGGCAGTATTGCCCCCCTTTGCCAAGAGGGCTGGGGAGTCCTGGCCACTTCATGGAAGTGTCCTCGCCGTGCCATAGAATGGTCTCCATGCCCTTCCTTAGCCATACCTTTTACAAATAGGGTCATACCATTTAATAAATATACATGACCTTAGTGGCCTGTGTCATTATTTTTAGTGATAAGTGCGAGTTATTTCTAGGTGTAATTTAGAGTTAAGTTAAGGGTTAAAGGTCAAACATTATAATTCAATAAGGACAGAGGGAAAAATTGCGTTCAATATTGAAAGAGAGATAATGGGTACTTATGTATTATCTGGGCTCCCATGTTAAATGCACCCCATTTTTTCATACCCCTACTATCCAACTACGCATGGAGTTGATTTTATATAGTGTGGCGAGCGCAGCGAGCCACCGTGCCCGAAGCGTGGCGAGCGCAGCGAGGGGACGTGGTCTCATAAGAAAAACGGGAGCCCAGATATTACATAAGTACCTGATAATGTGATCAAGCATTTGGTTAATACTGAAAATGATAGAGACCTGGAACTGCTCAGGAATTGTGGTCGGCAACGATGTTATTCGCTTGGTAATACGGTCTTTGATTTGCTCATGTCAAAGAGTGGTTTTATTTGTTCTACAAGAGGTTACAGATGGCAGGCTGGCAGCTGTCCTCTTATTAGGCCGTGATACAGTACACTGCCACTTATCCGCAGAATAAAATCCCATCTGGTCATTTTAATAAAAATGATATCACAGAGCAGCAATTCTGTGGGTAGAAATGGCCCCCAGTCCTATACCACCACAAATGCTGCATGGAGACGACCGCTACCACACAGAAAGGGGTGTGGGGCGTTTCCTCCACTCTGTTCTCACAATGCTCAAATTGAGGAATGGAAGAACACATCCCGTGGAGTCAGGACCGGTGTAAGGCTTCTCAGCACCCTAGGCGAAACTTCAACATGTGTTCCTCCCAGCCCCCCCGGGAAGTCCTCTGCTTTCTCTGGAGGCCCTGTGCACCCTCCCCTTTGCCACCCACAACAGAGTACAAGGAGGAGGTGGCAGTAGGGATGTACAGTCTCAGGGAAAGTATGGGGGTGAGTTCTTAGAATTTCTACAGCCGTCACCTGCATTAATTACAACAAGGATCCTCATAGACATCCTTGATTTTTTGATTTGCAGACTTGGCGTTGCCCCTCCCCAGATCCCGGCGCCCTAGGCAGCTGCCTAATGGTAGAGCCGGCCCTGCGTGGAGTTTCATATTAAGAGGGGTACTGCGCTAATAAAGGTACATCTATTGAATGCCCAAGGGAGCAATTACTCCGAAATAATTTAGCATGAGAACTCCATAAAAGACATGAAGTCACTTGCCCTAAAGTTATATTGCTTATGAAATTGGCTATCTTAAAATTCAGCATTGGTATACAGGTTGTACATATAAACTATACACAGTTTTATAGGGTGTAGAACTAAAGCATAGCTCACTATGCACACAAACAATTCAAACAAAGGGTTCACCAGACGAGTTTCATTCAGATAAACTTCATCAGGGGGTTTAAGGATGTTTTTCATACCTGTGCTCACAAACTACGGATCATGAAGCAGTTTTTGCTCTTAATGGTAATTAAGAGTCATCCATGTCAGACAATTTCCACAATGAAGTGCAAATAAATGAGCTTGTAGTCCCCAGCACATCTGTTCTGATCTCTAAATGGCGATTTCTACTTGATGGCTTTTTGTCATGGAAATCCAGGAGACTCAACAGGGCGAGTCCCAAAAGAGCGATCAACTCCTTTTCAGGGGATTTACCATTTCTTTGCCCTATACTCTGACTTCTCAGTCGATCATCTGGGGCATCCAAGCACACAAAATCAGCTCTCTCACCAGGGTTAAGCCCCCCCCCCCATTCACTAGCGCATAGTATTGTATGTAATTCCTCAGCGACTACCCGCCGTGAAGCTGACAGCCTTCCTGGCGGCTAGGTTTGCATGCAATAGATCATATGTGGTCCTTTTGGATACAATGTATCATACGCAATACCATTCACTGCTCCAGCATACAATGTATTATTGTGGCAGCAATGCCAATCTCTGGAACTAATATGATGCACACAGAGAGTACAGCGGATGAAAAGTAAATAACATACGATATGACTCTTCACATGATTGATTGATTTATCTATCTATGAGGGCCTGTAGACTGGCCCACAGGGGAAATCTGTGATGGGCTCAGCCACGCCCAAAAAAGGTTCCCCTACCACTGCAATCCCCAACTTTTTGCCCCACCTCCACACTGCCCCTCTCTCATTTTTACAATATTCAGCCTAAATCATTTTTGTGGTCACTTAACTTTTAGCGGACACGGTTTGCTCTCAAGATCAAAAGCAATACGACTAGTAAGGTATCAAAACCCACAGTGGAATGGGTGCACAATGTAACAAATAAAAATCCCACAGAGCTTAATTTACGTCTATGGGGGAAAAGAGTGTGTGTGTGTGTGTGTGTGTGTGTGTGTAATAACTCAATCCAGGATGTTCTGAATCCCGGGCCATTTAAGTCTACTCCTCAGTAATTCAACAGTGGGAATTTAATGTTCTGACTGTCAGAATGTCCGTGGATTGGCAAAGACGGCTGTGAATTCGACAATCTGCAGCAGTTTCCGGACAAAGCAGATTAGGGGAAAAAAAAAAAGTCAGATCTGACACATTCTAATGCCATCGTTGAGTGCCAATATTCCACCAGATTGTATATCCCCTTATAGCGTTTTGGCGGAAACTGACGCTTTTTCGACAACCAGTGGCCCTTTTTGCCGATCCACACTCGGACACTCGGAACCTCGAATTCCAACTGTTGAATTGGACATAAATTCCGGGATTCCGACTGTTGTGATGTTCCGACAGTCGGAATCCTGTATTGTATACCCCCCCATGTCCGTTACAATTATTAAACATGTAGGACACGTCCGAAAGAAGAACACCCCCCCCTACCTCCATTAACATAAGCCTCAAGTAATGTTCTCCTATGACTTAGAATGAGACTACCAACACTACCCTAATACAACACTACCCTAATACAACATTACCCTAATACAAGTAAATGTAATATATATATTCAGCTGGCTTAAGAGGAACAGAAAACAGTATCCGGGCAGACAGATCACAGTATGTAAACGTGGTGATAATTGACCCCCACGTGACATGATTTGCCGTTATACAGAAATCCCCAGTGTTTACAGCAGTGGAAAATGTTAATCCGATTTTCCACCAAAGAGCATTTTTCTGCATAGCTATCAAGTAAATGCTGTGATGGAAAATGGAACTTCGGCCGGCCAAAAAACAAATGATCATACTGGGACTAAAAAAGAAACACACACGGCTTTGGGAACTATACTGCTCTGATTTAGCTGCACTCCTGCATTCCCAGCCCGGAATGACGACTTTTCCTGGAGTTTTACATTTAGTTATCGTTTATAGGGAAGAAATTCCATTTTGCAAGAACACAGAAAATGTGAACATTTCCACTATCCTTGCAGAATTCATTATCTCTGCTCCTTAATTTCGGCAAATATTTTTAGTGGGAGGAGCAGGATGTTCGCAGCATAAATTTAAAGGCCCATTAGCCTCTACCACCGCTGACGGGAGGCTATTCCATTTGTCCACTACCCTTTCTGTGAGGTAATTTTCCTCAGATTTCCCCTGAACCCAAGCCCCCCCCCTCCCCACCCCAGTGTCCCAGTGACCCAACACTGCTCTTCATTTGAAGAAATGTTTCCCATTTGCTTTTGAGATTCTTACAGAATAACTCCCTGAATTGATTCATCAATTTTTTGGAACCCAGAGACATCAGTCCGGCTTCTGATCGCCAAGACTCAGAAAATACTAAGCAGACGACTAACTTCATCAGCTAAACAGATAATGCAACAAAAACATGTCTTCACCTAATCTTCTCTATTAGTCTGTCACATCGTCTTTCACATCGAGATCAAACCCAAATGTAATACATCTACAGCTTTCAATTAGACACATTTTAAATGCAGCTAAATGAGCTATTGCAGCTGGCAAGAAGAAAAGCGAACCCATATCAGATGCCGCTCTATAGAACAGGCTGGCATACTTACTGAAGTCTGCTAACATATGGTCCACCTCCAATTCAGATATCAAGCTCCCCTCCAGAATTTCCTGTAATCCCGCACTAACAGTCCCAGGCCCAGTTCCTGCTGCTACGGGTAACATATAATGTAGATTCTGAGTCAGCAATCTGTGTGCCCTTTGGAATAGGTTGTTGTTTTTAGAAAGTCGCTATATTCACAATGTTGAGGGGGGGGGGGGGTGTCGAGTGGTTGTTAGGTATTGGGATTAGCGTTCTTCGTCTGCAGATTTAAATAATTATATTAACATTGGAATTGGTGGCTTTGTTTTAGGAGCTATAAGGCAAAATGTTTGCCTTCCATTTACAATGCATTGCCAGTGTGACATCGCTGAACTCTCCCTGTGCACCTGCTGGCAGGCCTGAAGCATGTGAACCACTGGGTGGTCTGGAAACTGTGACCGTTATTTGCAGCCATTTATTTCTTAAAATTTAACTCCTAAGGGGGTGAAATGGGGTAACATTTTCACCCAATAGTCTTTATTATTATTACTACAAATAAATATAATATTATATTACTACTGCTGCTGCTACTGCTACTACTGCGGCCATCTTAACACATGGGCAGTTGCCCAAGGGCTCCATAATCCTGGGGTCCCAATGTCCAAGCCTCCCCCTCATGGCCATCAGACAGACCCCCAGCCAGGTCAGTCACAAAGCCCACAGGGGCTGCGGGGAGCACTCATCCAGCACCACATGAGACCTGATATCCTGAGCGACTGGCCAGGCGCAGACTCCCTTACAGGGTAGCACAGCTCCACCATGATGACTCAGAGGTTCGGACTGTACCACTCAGAGAGGGGGAGCCGCTCTTATTCCACTCCAGTCACGCGACGCACACAGCCCAGCCTCTCCGTGCAGTGAAATACAGACTTGACATCATTACCTGCAGTGGGCACCCGGCACCAGACAGCGTGAGTGCAACCAATCCGGGCCACCGCTCTGTGCTGCTTGCCCAGTGGTACGTCCCACATCCATGTGTCGCACGCACTTGTGGGAGCAGAGGACCATGTGAAGCTTTCCCATGGAGCTAGCACTCACCCAGCAGCCCCATGTTGGCTTCCCATTGTCGACCTAATGCTTGTGTCGACCTTCTAACTGTCAACCTTGACCATGTTGACCTATTTCATCTGTCATCCAATAGTGGTCAACTGAATTTATGTAGACCTTTATAGTTTCTACTTACCACCCGTATCCGTCTACAGAAGCAGACTTTTTGCAGACAGTGCCAAATATTCTCTTTGGTATGGAACACAATTCAGACCGCAATATCCTACTCCGTATGGACCCAGACTGCTACTCTTGAGACTAGACAGTAGCAACAGCCAATCCAATCAGGCGACGCCTCTGCAAGAACACCTGAATCATAGGGGGAGGGGCCCTAAACTGCACACCCTGGACATATGAGGTGCTACCTGCTGAGACCTGTAGTGCAGCAAGCAGGAGGAGCAGTTTGCAGGTGCACACTAAATATAAATGCTAGACCTTTTAATATCATTGCTATATTGCATTTCAGAGGTTATTAGCATAATGATGGCCATTATTATGGGCTTGTCCACCGAGTCCAGGTTACCTCAATAGGACAAGTCCCTAACACTACTCTGAGACAGGTCCAGGGCACAGGGCCCCCCAGGCCAGCCCAGCAGAACCACCCCATGGCATCACATTAGTGTGAAATTAAAGTGATAGTAAAAGGGATAGGGGAAATTATATGTGATAGGACTTACCTAAGTAAGAGGTGATAATGAATGTGAAGAGTGCTACATATATACACTAAATAAACTAAAGGGGTGAAGGAGAGTATACGATATGATGCCTTGGAGCAGCCCAGTGATACCTGCATCATAGCTGCTTGAATTGTTGAAGACTGGTTTTGTACACACACAATGACTGGGCCCTCTCTTACTTTAAAGGTATTAGAAGCTGACTTCTACATATCATTACTTTGCTGAAGGCAGCCGTAGGGTAATTGTTGCGGTATGAAAATGATTGAGTTTTAAGAATGTTACGCTTCTGATGCCTAGTGAAACAAAGAGAGGAGAAAACCAAAAAAGAATCCCAAATCACAGCTTCACCTTAACCCTTTAAACTTGTCACACTACAGGAGCCACGCTTGTTCATTCCGTGGGGGCGCCATAGCTTTCCTTCTCGGCACCCCATTTGCGGCAATGGGCCGAGCGTGCGTGTGAGACGCTTGCGCGTCCCCCATCTCAGTGACCGGTGCACCGAGACTGAAAGCTATGGTGTATCCACGAAATGGACAAGTGTGGCTCCATCTGTAGGTGTGGAAACTGCCAAGCAGACATTTTTATTCATCATAAATGACCTGTAATGTTTACCTTATATAGGGAATATAAACTTTTTTTTTTACATTTACATTACAAAGCGACGCTGACATTTTTAGTGGATATTTTGAACATCCTTCACAGAGATGTTGGCCCTCAAAAGGATAAAACATCAGGGAGTTTTGTCCAGGTAACGCGGCTCTAGACTGCACCACCCTGACTGTAACGAGAGGTGATACCTTGCAGAGATTCATATATTTTACCATCTTATATTTAATTAGCAAATATTACGTTATATTAAGTTTTAATATTATATTAATATTAAGTTAGCAAATATTTGGACAAAATATGAACCTGCCCAGCACCAACATTAAGGTCACCTCTGTTGAGCAGGTCAATAACACTCTGGGGCCCAGGGCACCCCCCAAGACAGTCCAGCCAAACCCCTTCAGGGAATCAGATAAATAAAATAAAGCAGTGAAGTTAAAGCAACTACTCGTGTTATTGGGGGGGGGGGTAACATACAACAATAACAAGCCCCTAACTTTCCTCGGTATCGTGATCCAACATGATGTAAAACTGGAATGGAACTCCACTTGGGAAATGTTCTGTTTTTAATTAATTTCACAGACTCCTCCAACAGAGGATCCAACTAATACCTCTTTTGCACCAAAAACTTTATTTATTGCCAGGGCAACCCAGGACCAGATGTTGTGTGAAAAGGACTACATGGGTTATGTTACCCAGAAACCCAAGCCTAGTCACTACCAGGGTCAAACCAGACCCGGGTAGCTTGGGGAGTGGTCCAGGTCATCAAGGTGTAAAAGGTGAAGAAGACTCAGGGGTCTATTTACCTTGGAGGGAGATAGAGATAAAGGGCCTTATTCTAGTTCACTCTTTCTGACAAAATCCTTCTTAGATGGCCTAAACCATGTGCACTGCAGGGGGGGGGGGGCAGATGTTACTTGTGCACAGAGAATTAGATTTGGGTGGGGTTTCACTTCAAAGTGAGATCTATATTGCAGTGTAAAAATAAAGCAGTCAGTATTTTCCCTGCACAGAAACAACATAACTCACCCAAATCTAATTCTCTCTGCACATTTTACATCTGCCCCCTGCAGTGCATATGGTTTTGTCCATCTAAGAAGAAATTTGCCAGAGGGAGTGAACCAGAATAAGGCCCACTGAGCCTGCACTGGTTGTCATTCTCAACAGATTTTATAGGTTACTGTTCATAGCACAATAGATCAACTTTGGGCAGCCTGTACTGATCCTGCTAAAACTTAAACTCCAAGTTCCAGTAAGACAGAGATTTCAAAGTCATAACTAGTTCAGTTATTGGGAGGCTTAATTGGACTACACCTCAATATTCAATAACTGTTAGACTACAAGTCCAACCATGCCCTGCCAGAGGCTTATTGAAACTGGAATCCTGAGCTTCACCAGTCAGGTCTAGCTCACATTGGACACTGGCATTTTAAGTCCCAAACACTAAATTTCCTGAAATGCTTATTCAGCTACACAAGTCTGAAAACCCAGCTTCATAACAAGCCCTCTAGTCTGAAATCTCTCCTCTAACCCAGAAATACAATCCTGTTCATTCTGCTCAGCTCAATTACGCAATTAATTTGCCCATTTTCCGGCTGAAATACAAAATTAAACCTCGGTGCAGACTTTCTAGAGTTACACTCTGCCTCTTCATTGTCACTGAAAAGCTTTTAAGCACACTGATATATCAATGGTCTTCTAGATGATGAACTTGGCTTGTGACAACAAATACCGAAGGGTAGATTTACTAAAATAATTTCTGCTTGGATACAAATATTGATTAGCCCTAAAAGAAAGCATACTGTGTGACTGCACCAAAATGAAAACCTTAGGGTCACCTTTAAAACTATTTCACGTTGTTATACGCCAGTCCTGGCTTAACTACAGGCACAACAAAAATATGGGTTTCAGTTATGTCGGTATTTAGGATGCCACCAGTTCCAACACTGCTGGCCAGATCTCCAACACCACAAAATCCTGACTATATGCATCCCTGAATGTATGTATGTCAGGGAGGGATAGGGTTAGGAACTAAGAAGGGAAGGATAGTGTTATGCTGCGGGGTGGGGACGGTTAGGGTTAAGTGCTAAGAGGAGGGGTTAGGGTTAGACTACAGGAAGGGGAGGGTTTAGCATTAGCCTGCAGGAGAGAAGGGTTGTAGGGGTCAGTATTTTTCACATTGGAGTGCTAACAGCACATATACAACCCCAAAAATATAGCATTGGTTGCTAAAGGAGTTAAAAATATCAGAAATTTGACTACTTATAAAGATCTGGTGACTGCTAGATATTAACAGTCTGGCTCCTGAGTACCAGTTCTTTCTAGATACATATATTGACATGAATTTATATTTAATTTATTGTACTGCAAACAAATACCACAGTAAAAAAGGCCCAATTGTATTCATGTCTGCCCTACTTAACTATCCCTGGGGGGTGTCAATACAATGACTGTGTAGTGAAGCGCGATGAGAATGTGGGCTTCTATACTAGAGCGCTGTATATACAGCGGGTGCTTCATTGGTTTGACTGGGAAAAAAAAAAAGGACAACTGTGCGACAGAGCTGAAAGCGTTAAGGCAAAGTATTCTATAGGTTACATAATTATCCTGTCCCCTCTGGAGACTCCTCAGCAGCGATGCATCTGCCAATGTATGGATCGGTTGTAGCAGCTGCCATACAAGGATTTATTCCAAAGCCGTTCCACAATTTGCTGTACCCGGAGCACACTCCTAATCTCTATAAAAGCACATGGTTAGATATGCTGGGGTTAGGCAGGAGGATCCCCCCCCCACACACACACACACACACACAAAGTCCCATTTTACAGTGGTTATCATCAACATTGCATCTGCCCCCTTGCAACATAAATCTACAAGCACTTGTAACCAGCCAATATATTATCATCAGATTACCATCCTGTGCACATGTGAAGATATGACACCGACACCAAAGGGGGTGGACAGCTTTCCATAGCAGGACGATGATGCGGGGCCGCGCACCAGCACTTATTGCGGCCCCATACACACTGGGCGGTAAAAGTAACCAGTGTTTATGGGCCTGAAGACCACTTTTTGGAATATACAGAAAGGGAGATGTATTAAGCCTTGGAAAGAGATCAAGTGGACCCGGATGAAGAACCAGCCATTCAAGCTCCTAACTGCCAACAGGTTGTGTTTGAAAAATGTCAGGAGCTAAAAAGATTGGTCATCTCTCTCTCTCTCTCTCTCTCTTAGGTTTAGAACATCTGCCCCACAATATGGTGACTTTCTGGAATGTTCAGGAACTAGTATGAAAGCCACCTAAGGGCTATCCAACATATACATGTATCTTCTCACTAACGTTCCATAGCTGCAGACAATAAATACGCCAATACACTTACACGTCACACAGCAACAAAACAACAGCACTGTGCACGTTGCATAGGCAAAATTACCTGTATTGGAGGCACTTCGATGACTTTATCCACATTTATTAGAGATAGAGGCACGTACCATAGAGTTGCTCGGTTGGTTAATCTTTTTGCTCCTACAAAGAAAAAGAAGACACAACACACACATTTAGAAAGAAGTTAGTTTTTTGATAAAATGTGGCAAGAGCGGATAACCTACAAGATTTTGGCCATTGTGCTCCTTACCTCTGGTATTATCTACTCCTCCCTACAAAATTTTAAACAGGCTCTCAAGAACCACTGCTTCATTAAACCCAGCCAGCTTTCAACCTAACCTTGGTTTATTATCCTTTCTACTCATATGGGTCATTAGGTCGACATAGAGGGGGTTGACAAAGCTTTGGTCAACACATGAATAAGGTAGACATGGCTGAGGTTGACAGGGTCAAAAGGTCGTCAAAAGCATACGGTCGACAATGGGAATGACGGCAGACAAAATGACGACATGGATTTTCCCTTTTCTTTTTATCCGACAGGTGGTATTTCATGCCCTACCATCCACCGGTGAAGTGGTTCTCAACCTGGGTCCTCAGGAGGCCCCCCGGCCCACCCCAACTGTTCTCGTTTTCCAGGTCTCCACACAGACTCACAAGTGACGTAATTATCTCCACCTGTGGATCTTTTAAAATGTGTCAGTGAATAATGAGTGCACCTGTGGAAAACGTGAACTGTTGGGGGGTCCTGAGGACCGAGGTTGAGAACCACTGCCAGGTGCAAGGGGTGCAGCTGCTATGGGGCCCAGAGCTGAAGGTGGCCCATCTTTACTATGCCAGTTGCTAAATAAGGGGCCCTTACAAACTTGCTATGAATATCTAGTTATGCCCCTGATTACAGGTCATCATGATGAATAAAAAAGGTTTGCTTGGCAATTTTCACATCTATTTTGACAAAGTCCCTTGGCATTTAAAGGATTAAATAATGTTCTAAGACTTCTCAAAATGCTAAAAATGATTTTGTGGCTTTTAGCACAAGTACTGATAAGTCACATTTTGGCACATTCTTATCTGGAAATACTACAGGTGTATATATAGAGTGTTCCCTATATCCTCCTCTTCACCCTGATGGGCCTTGTACCTCCATGATACTATAAGCTTTGAGAGAAATGATCGGCTTCACATCGGGTGCCTCCATGGTGCCTATGCGATGCTCTGTATACAAGTTACACAACATGACAGAGCAGGAGTTTTTTTCCTTAATTAAAAATATGTACAGATTACGTTCTTTGCATTGTGAGGAATACAGACTAGCACATGAATATGAGGTATTAATACACTGCTAAATAAATGAAACGTTATTCTAATTACTGGAACCGTTTGGTTTGTTTTTGTAAAGAAAGGACAATGGTTCAAAAGACATATGTAATATTTTTTATTGCATTTGTTTAACATCGCACATATGCCGGGCATACACTGTGACATGAAATCACTGGCAGACATTTTATCTGATGAGCTAAAACCATCACATATCTTGGTCATACACCGCAAGCTATTTCCCTGCACAAAGTGTTTTTTCACCCCCTCTATAAAAATTGGGGGCATGGCCTAATCACGGGAGGTGGTCATGCCCCCCAAATTTTTACCGGGGCCCGGCATACCTCTTGGCTGCCCTGCCTCTGTGTCTAGCCGCTGCCTGTGTACTGTCTCCGGTAGCGGAGGAGTAGTGTGCAGTCAGGAATCCGGTACCTCTGTGTCTAGCCGCTGGCTGTGTACTGTCTCCGGTAGCGGAGGAGTAGTGTGCAGTCAGGAATCCGGTACCTCTGTGTCTAGCCGCTGGCTGTGTACTGTCTCCGGTAGCAGAGCAGTAGTGTGCAGTCAGGAATCCTGTACCTCTGTATCGCTGCTCTAGAACATCTGGTAATCAGCTCTGTGACCCACTGTTCAGCATATCAATAATGTATTTAATAGAACTTTAGACTGGTCTATTTATTGTTTCCTTTGTTGTGGCTTGAGTCTTGACGCTTAAACATCAGAGATAAGCCACAAAAAAATCCTCATTCTTTCATCTGTGGAACATCCAGAATCAAGCACTTAATTCCCTCTGAAGATCCGCCTACACTCATACATGTATTTGTAGCATCACACCTAGACTACTGCAATAACCTGGGACATGGTCTCCCAGCTGATAGATAAATCAGCTGACCAGCGGATAACCAACCAGCCCCATTCCTCCCATTTTCTACTTCTCCCTGGCTATCTTAAAGATTGGCTTACCTCAGGGGTTCCCAATCTTTTTCGAATCATGGCACCCTAGAGTAGTAGAATTTGTCCACAGCACCCCTAGGCCCCCAAAAATATATATAAAATTAAGTAGATTGTGTTTGTATGTGCTTCTTAGGTTCAGTTATGCGGTAAAGGGCAGGATTTGCTTCTGATTGTACACATTTTATGATTGGCATCCACCAGCACTGGTTTTATCCATAAATAATTGATCATAAATAATTTGAATTGGTCCTGGACCACCAACCCGTGGCACCCCTGCAAGTGTCCCGAGGAACACCAGGGAGCCACGGCACACAGTTTGGGAACCACTGGCTTACCTTATCACAATAAAAATTTGTGTCAGCACAATTCAAACACACACACACACAGTACACTATAAAATACCAGTGTAAAACATAGCTTCTCACACAGTTCTAGAAAACATCCAGCATTTTAGCCTCTAGGGTGTCATTATACAGCCAGTTCAATTCAAGTACCTGGCTGCTGTACCCTGGGCAATTGATGGCAGACTCATTAGCTCTGCACTGCTTGCTAAAATTTTAATTAAAATTCAATTATAAATTTAGATGAAACACAAGTGTCCTTTGACAGTACAGTAAAAAAGAGCTTATTTACTCATCTATTAATCTATGAATTAAATCACATTATAGTTTTCTTGCCATGGTATGGGTTACAACGCATGTGTAGAAAACAACAGCTATTGTCTGCCAGGCTGAGGAGCTTACATACAAAACTTATTGAAGAGAAAAAAATAAATGTATATTTTTACCAGGATCATCTGGCAGCGCACTGTCAGACTTTAACCCTTTGATGGACAACATCTATGAGCAAATTATCCGCTTAAAAATTCCAGCATCGCACATATTTGTTACATAAATTCAAATAAAAAATGTTGAGTAAAAACAAAAAAAGGTAAATATTACAGGTCATTATGAAGAATAAAAATGGTTTCCTTGGCAATTTTCACACCAGTTTTGTCAAATTCACTTGGCACTCAAAGGGTTAACTGGCAGCTCTGGTAAAATGTACAGTACTACCTGAGGCACTTAGGCAATGCATTTATTGGGTTTTCAACTGAGGTACATTCCATGATATGGTCAGCCATGGGTGAAATTGTCCTTTGGGGAAGTGCCCTAGAAGGATGGCACCACTCGCTTTTGCATTGACTAGAAATGGTTAAATGAGGCGACAGTGACCAAAGTACACCCCATGGTAAAAGTATTTCAGCTCTTGGACTAGCTAGAAGTGGGTCACAATGCACCAGATGTACTAAGCTTCAAAAAGTGATAAACTGGAGAGTGATAAACTACCAGGCAATAAGCTTCAACCTGCCATGATAGATTGTTTGAAACATGACAGTTAGGGGCTGTTCATTTATAACTTCCCTTTTTCGATTTTTGAAGCTTACTACTGGCCCAATGTGACCACTTTCTTAGCATAGAGTACTAGCAAATTTCAAGAGGTGCAGAAGCATTCATTACACTAATTGGGAAATTGGAATTCAATAAATGCCCCTTGGTATGAGGGTGGTGGGTGATCTTTTGTCAGACCTGTCAGATTCCAAGTGGAAATAGCAGAGGTCCAGTCCCAGGGGCACAGGTTGGGTGGAGGCAAAGTGCAACCTACGTCAGCCAAATTATAGGGCAGTGATGGCTAACCTTGACACTACAGCTGTTGTTGAACTACACATCCCAGCATGCCCTGCATCAGTTTTAGCATGGCCAAATAGTAAAACTGTAGCAGGGCATGCTGGGATGTGTTGTTCAACAACAGCTGGCGTGTCAAGGTTATGCTGCTTTCCCACTGCCAAACCTGCTTTGACCCGGTTTTTTAAACGGTTCTTTAAACGGGTCAAAGCAGGTTTAACCCCTTTCCCACTGCATGTAGTAAACGGTATATTACTGGTTAATTACCGTTTTTGTACCTTTCACATTGAACCCCTTGTAAAAGCTACAAAACGGTAATTAACCAGTAATATACCCCCCCCTTCCCTGGTACCTGCCCTGTGCCCACCCTCCCCTGATACTTACCTGCGTGGGGGATCCCGGCAGCGGGGATCACGCACTGCTGAGGAGGCAGCGATGTCAGGCATGGGCACAGTACTTCGGGTCTCTCTGTATGCTGGGCAGTGGGAACGCTGCGGGGTCCATCCCGCATGGGCACTGTGCTAGTTGTGCAGCAGGGTCCATTCGGGGTCCATAGGGCATCAGGGCAGTCCCTGCAGCTGATGAGAATAGTTCCCACTATGCGCATGTCTACTGAGCGCTGTGCATATCATTGAGCCGCTCATTACATGCATATGTAATGAGCGGCTCATTGATATGCACGGTGCTCATTAGACATGCGCATAGTGGGAATTATTAGTTCCCATCAGCTGCAGGGACTGCCCCGATGCCCTATGGACCCCGCTGCACCACCAGCACCCACAGCACAGTGCCCATGCGGGATGGACCCCGCAGCGTTCCCACTGCCCAGCATACAGAGGGACCCGAAGTACTGTGCCCATGCCGGACCCCGCTGCCTCCTCAGCAGTGCGTGAACCCCGCTGCCCGGATCCCCCACGCAGGTAAGTATAAGGGGAGGGTGGGCACAGGGCAGGTACCAGGGGAGGGGGAAGTAGTGTGGGATTTTAAATACCGTTTAAGAGGCATTCCCACTGCCTAAAAAACGGTATTTAAACGTGTAGGACTCTATTTTTTAAACGGGTTGAAATACCGGTTAACCGGTAAATCAACTCTGGCGCTTTCCCACTGCAGCCTTAAACGGTAAATAGTGGGGAAAAAACGTAAATTTACCGTTTAAGAGCTGCAGTGGGAAAGGGGCATTAGCCATCACTGGTATAGAGCATTTTGTTCTGGTGTCCCTCCTCCAACAACATAAACACTGCCAAAATTGTTGCTAGTTGCATGTTGAAACAATGTAACAGCTCTTTGCAAAAACAGATAAACCTAACAAAGGCCCTAATTCAGATCTGATTGCAGTACAAATTTGTTTGGAAAATGAGCAAAATGTGCAGAGAAATACTAGTGTTCCCGCTAGGCTGTTTTAGCGGGGCGCTGCGCCCTGCCCGATTTTTAAAGGGCAAAATGCGCCCTGCCCGTCTCGCAGTGCCCCGCTAAAACAGCCTCACGGGGAATCCCAGCGTCGCCGTTGACGGCGATGCCTGGCGCTTCCCCGGCAGCGCAGTGTATTCGTAGGGGCCGGGCCCGCCCCCTTTGATGACTGTGGCGGCCGGGCCCGCCCCCTTTGATGACAATGGCGGCCCAAGCACGCCTCTCATAACGGCGGCGGCCCGGGCACGCCCCCTTCATGACGTTGGTGGCCCGGGCACGCCCCTTTCATGCCGTCGCGGCCCGGGCACGCCCCCAGCTGTGACGTCGGTGTGCCCGGTCCGCCCCCCAGCGCCCTGCCCGGTGTCACTCCTAGAGTGAACACTAAATACATTTTGGTGGGGTGTGTTGAAACTGAAATCTAAACTGCAGTGTAAAAATAATGCAGACAGTATTTACCCTGCACAGAAACAAAGTAACTCACACAAATCTAAAACACTCTCTGCACAGGGTACATCTGCCCCACCTGCAGTGCACATGGTTTTGCAGATTTTCCAAACAAATTTGTACTGCGATCAGATCTGAATAAGGGCCAAAGTTCCTCCACACAGCACAGTGTAGTAAGCGCTTAATGGGCGCTCAAATAGAACTTCACGGCACTCTGAGAGCGCTCACTTCTCAGAGTGTTGCCTGAATCGGGAATGGGTGCAAAGCAACAAGAAGAGCGTAGGAAAGGAGATATGTGCAGGAGGCAAAGCTCATTTCACATGTTCTAATGTGACGAAGAGCCGCTGACAGCATTAATGCATTAAATGAAGCCTTAAAACTTCTATCTCGAATAGAAAGTATTAATAGAAATAATGAGAGAATTCAAAGGGAGAAGGAATCTGACCCAAGGCCTGGACACAAATAAGATCACATGATCTGTTCTTTTAAAAGTTACATTTTATATTTATTTTATATTCTATCACCATTTCTAGTTTTGGGGTGCCCTATGGTTTGTGACCACATTGTACACACACACACACACACACACACACACACGTATATATCCATCAGACACTAAGCATAACAGTCTGAGGATTTAGTTAGTTTTCTTCCATTACATCCGACAAAAGGAGATATTTTTGTGCAAAAAAAAAAAAAAAGGAAAAGGTTCTTTAATACCTCCACCATTGGATGTTACCATAGTGATCAGATTCTTTGGTGAGACATCTTCTCCTGACCTCTCTGTGACAGTGATCTGCATTAAAGTCTCCAATTTACAAGAATAACCGCACTGAGTCATGAGGGGTTATTCTGTGATAGATCGGCTTCTAGTTTTAGGCATTTCCAGTACTGACAATCTCCACTCCCCTTACTAAAAACTTTATGCCCATCAAACTGCAAACATCTCTATCCTGATCACGCGCTCTGCACAGAGGAGAAACCATCACTGAATACCATATTATCATTCAATGCTAATTTTATTACAAATATCCAATTATGTATAAGAATTCAATTTTTTTTTTTTTTTTTAAAGCCGCACTAACAATAGTTACAAGTTACTAACCGGCTCCTCCTCTCCAAGACATCAGTTTCCTGTAATATAAATCTAGAAGAATAATTTACCAACTAACAGAGGAGAGAAATGCGATGACCAACCAGAAAGCACAATCTCTAACACTGCCTCATGATTGATCCTCACACACCACCTCCCACAGCCTCTGTTTTCAACCGAGCTGGGACATGATTGATGGAGCGCCAGGAAAATCTTTAATGTTAAGCAGACTAGTCTACTTTTTGGATGATCCCATTGTAGATCCTGTAAAGGAGTTCCAAGAGGCAAGTGCAAAGGGCACTGTTTAATTATTCATACCCATGTGCTGCGGTGTGGGGATATGACATAAGTCACTGATTATTTCTGCATTCATTATTGGCTTACATACAGTATGGAGAATTGGGATACGAGAGAAGTGTGACCACAACCATTGACACAAATAGACTAAAAGGTGCCCACACACAGTGTGCTCAGTGCGCTTTGTAATAGATCGCATCAAGTTCAAAACGCATGCGATACATGCCAGTGGGAACCTCCCCCATCTTTCGATGGTTGAATAAGACCACCCTTACATGTGTGTGTGTAGAATTGCAGGGAATTGGGTGGGCAGCAGACATCCGGTTATGTCAGCAAGTGGCTCAAACTACATTTCTAAGATAGGAACTAGCCGCAATGAAAAGCGCAGAGTGTATGGGCACCTTGAGAGCTGGCAGACCCGTCCAGCCAATCAGCTCCTTACAGTCATGTTATATGCTGTGACTGTTGGGAACCGATTGGCTGGACATTTATCACCCTAGCTTTTTAAAGCTTATACAATAATGGCCAATACAGTGTTAAAAAATGGCCCAGTAATGAGAACGGCACCGTAATAACGGAAAGAGTACGATTCTCACATTTCATGGGGATTTACCAATGTATTAAAGGCTGCACAATTATGGATATTTCTGTTTTACTATTCTATCACTGCCAAAGCGGTTACATTTAAACGTAATTATACATTATGTGAAAAGTACAGGCAAATAATATGGAAAATATTGCTAGCGCTCTTTGAATAAAAGTGATTCTGACAACATGTTTTTGGGAATAAGAATTACCATTGGACCTTAATAAACTATACTGACAGGCTAGTTGCTATAGCAACCGTGAGCCGTGTCTTTGTCTTTCGGCCTAAGTGAGCAAAGGAGCGGATTTCAGGAATCAGATCTATGATATTGTATTCCTCATACGCGAGCACAAGGGGAGACAGGCTGCTGACCTATGGCCAAATATTTGATCTGTATTTTATGGTGGGGACTTCTGACCCAGGCTCCTCTACAGCGCAGTACTCTGCCCGATCGCAACAAGCAATTCATATCAGAGTAATGAACAGCACCCAGTGGGGAGCAGAGACTACTGTGACCGTTATTAAATAATTAAACACCAGTCACAATGTTTCCACGGAGGATTATAATTTATGCATATTGAATACATTTTAATGAGCAGAGTTCTGATCGGGCCCTGGAATAACATCACATAAAAATAACCTTAATCCAAATGATTGCAGCCAGTTTCGGTGTGTAAACTCAGGGAGGGCAAAACAGACACATTGCATGATTATCTCATCGCGGCCATGTTATGTGGGGTATAATTGGCTTTGGCGGTAGAGGCATGAAGCAGAGATAAGGGAGAAGTGATAAACTACTTAGTACTTTATTATCGGCCAATCAGCTACTAACTGTTCCTTTTTAAACCCAGCCTGTAGCTTAACAGTCAGGAGCTGATTGGCCGGTGATAAAGTACCAGCCACTTTATTACTTCTCCTCCCTTATCACTGCTTCATACATCTACCCCTGAGTGACCAGGAGGTGCCAAACTGCAACGCCATGACTAAAGCGCAAATGTGACATCGCACCATCATTTATCTGGCTCACAGATTATACATTTGCTGCACTCTGGCCCAGAAGCATGGCGAGCAAAGTGTACACAGTATAGTAAAGGGTATGGGTCATAAAGTCGACTCAATGAAGGTGGACATGCATTAGGTCCACCACTGAAGGTTGACAGGGCTTAGAGTCAACACCTGAAATAGGTTGACATGGCTAGAATCGACAGGGTCAGAATGTCGACACAGGCATTTGGTAGACAATGGGAATGTAGACAGTTAAAATGTCAACAAGAGTTTTGAGTTTTGTAGAGCATGTCGTCAGTGTTGACATGGTACGGTGCTTCACGTCGTAGTGCAGTGGTTCCCAACCCTGGTCCTCAAGTACCCCCAACAGTGCACATTTTCCAGGTCACCCGGCAGGTGCACTCATTATTCAGGCACATTTGAAAAGATCCACAGGTGGAGCTAATTATAACACTTGTGATTCTGTGTGGAGACCTGCAAAACATGCACTGTTGGGGGTACTTGAGGACCAGGGTTGGAAACCACTGTCGTAGTGGATGGTAGGGCATAAAATACTGCCTGTTGGCATATGTCAGCTCAAAAAACCATGAAATACCCATGCCGAACTTTTGACTGTTGACCTTCCCATTGTCCACCTAATGCTTGTGTCAACCTTCCAACACTGTCAACCTAAGCTATGTCGATTTTTTTTACTTGCTCAAACTACAAAGTACCAATAAACAAGCTCCTGATGTTTTCATACAGCTTTGTAAAATATCAGAATCTGATTGGCTGGTACTTTATTTCTCACACCTTTCATAGGTAAATGCTGCCGAGAAATCCCCCCTTCCTCAGTCTGGACGCTACTTGCAGTATGAAGTGTGGACTGGAGCCTCAGAACGTGCACAGCGGCAGCACATTTTCCTACCAGGTCTGCTGTGTGCATCTGTAGGTCTGAGCGGCGCTTGGATTTAGCAGATGTATTAAGTCTGGTACATTGATAAAGAGTTGGTCATAAGGCACCAGCCAATCAGCTGTGTGTGAAAAATAACAGTTAGGAGTTGATTGGCTAGTGCATTAATCACCTGTTTTTTGTTTTTTTATTACCGCTTTATTACTATGCCAGGCTTCATACAGCTACAGTCCTCATCCCAGACAGAGAATCTGGTAAGTGACGGACCCTGATCATTGGGCCTGCGAATGTTGGATGTACCGTATTACATACACTGCACTTTGTTTGGGGCCAGGGCCCCCATCAGGGGGGTGCTATGGGGACAACTGTCCCGGCCTCTCTAACAGGAGGGTAGGGACGGGCCACTCTATCCCCACAGCTACCAGCACTCCCTTTCACTGCAGCCGCCGGCCCGGTCTGGCCACCATCCCCCTTCATTACAGAGGTGGCCCGCGAGTCATCTGCAGCCTGCGGCACAGATAAAGTCCCCTGGACCCGAAGCCTGTGACAGTGCTCCTGCTGCCTGCATACTTTCACAGGCAGTTTAGTGGGCAGTAGGTATGCCAGGACCCCTACAGGAAGCCCCCCCCTACCCCCGTTCGAAGTGAAGTAATTATGTCACGCTGTGCGCCAGAAGAAGGACGAGCCCGAGGAGCCAGTACTGCCATCCTTTAATGGTAAGTATTTATTGTAATTTTTAAACACACCGGAGGGGGGAGTCCTAGGCTCCACAATTTCTGATGGCAGCCCTGTTTGGGGCAGACTATAGCTTGCTAAATGCTAATTATACATTCTACATACATACATTTACATTGTGAAATCAAACCTTTAGGAACATCCCCGCAGGATCATTGGTTTTCCCTGACTTTTCTACCTCCACAGTTTGATCCCTCTCCCCCTCAGTCTCATTAGCTGTAATATCCACAAACTGACTGAAACAACTGCTGCGAATTCGCCATCTGTCCTTGGCTGCAATTCCCGAGAGAAGAAAAACAGCCAAAGACAACAGTTCATAAGATGATATGGATAGAAGAATGCCAAGGGCCCACCGGGGCCACAGTTTATGTCTAACGTGTGCATCAGTATCAGATTTTCAGTTTTATTTTCATGTTATCTTTTTGTTTCTCACTATAAATTGGTAATCTGTACTTCCCTTAAAACGTAAATATCCCCTGAACGTATTATACCAGCAGCAGATATCCCGGTTTCCCATCAAAATAGCAATGGTGTTTACCATTTAACCTATGGGCTACATAACACAATTCACCAGGAGAGGGATTGCCTGGATCAGCACGGACGGTGTAATAAATAAATAATAATAAATCCTGCCCCAATAACGACCACTGGGACATGCTCTGTCTAATGACTGTGCATGCATAGTACAGGTCTGCAGTATAAAGTGATCTCGGTACTTATTTCCTAGCACGGCGCCCACGATCTAGATTGTATGTGTCGGGCTGATATCTCAAGCATTGCATGCATCTTATGTGTTTGTGCGGCATAAGATGATGCAATCGACGAGATTTTTTACATTGGAATCAATGTGAAATGGTCCCCGAGACCCAATTTTACATTTATTCCAATGTAAAAAGCCCCCAAAACCCCAATTTTAATTGCTAACCCCCCTTATGGGTGAAATGGCCCCCCCATTGTTAACGCCACCCCACTATTTATGACAACCCGAAGCGTGGCGAGCTCGCGAGGGGTGGTGGTACACGTCCTCTGACCTTTTCATACCCCCACTATCCACGTCGGCGTGGAGTGGATTATATATAGTGTGGCGAGCGCAGCGAGCCACCGAGCCCGAAGCGTGGCGAGCCCCGCGAGGGGACGCAGAATACATGTGAAGTAGTCCTCGTCCCCTCGCCACGCTTCGGGCTCGGTGGCTCGCTGTGCTCGCCACACTATATAAAAACAACTCCATGCCGACGTGGATAGTGGGGGTATGAAAAGGCCGGAGGATGCGTACCGCTGCTCTCGCCACGATTTGGGTTGGCGTTGATAGTGCTGGTGGCGTTAACAATGGTTATTGGGGGCTCACAAATTTTTTCTTATAGCATCTTATGGATCTATAAGATCCATGAGATGCATAAGATGAGATCCATACAATTAAAAAATCATTTCAATCGTATTGATTGTATGCCTTAAGTAAGGCATGCAATCAATGAGACGGGCGCCGTGCTAGGAAATAAGTACTGTGATCTCTTATATGGGGCTTAAACACAGGGCGAATTTGGTCCATTTTCTAAGCGATCTGACTAGATTGCTTAGAACTTAAGCACATATCACTGTGTGTTTAGGGCCCCTCGCGACGGCGATGTGTGGTCCTGTGTTGCTATAGCTTGATTAAATTTATACTGCACGAAGTAAAATACTAGTCATCGCCTGTGTTCTCTCTAGCGCTGGTGCATCGCTGTATGCTGAGCGATCAGCACACTGCTAGCGCCTCCCCATGTGTAGGCCCCAATACAATCACATTATCTGACACATTGCAGGGATAGACTCCTATCTGTGCACTTTTTAAATATTGGCATAAATGTACATTTCTTATCGCCCGGATAGTGTCAATAAGAAATTTAAATTTATCGAGTCTAGACCTCACAAAAAACAGTAAAAATTTATTTCCCATAGTGTCCTCCTTGCGTTTCTTTTTTACTGTAAAACGTGTCCGTATAGAACTGGAAATGCATTTTACAATTATCAAACAAAAAACACACACATACAAAACAAATACACACACACGGTGCCCATACACTAGCGGTGTATTATGGCAATCTGCTGATCTCGGTGGTCGCGCCAGGGGATCATGGATAGTAAACAGGTAAAGATCCCGATCCCAGCGTGGATGGTGGAATCAGGAATCTTTTTAAAATGCTCAAAATCCCCAATAGATCACCAATCAGTGATGATCTGCGCACCTAGATGGGGGAACGTCAGGTTGGCGCCCTGCTGGTGTATGGGCCTCTTAAAATAAACCAAAACCGAAAGCAGTGTACCTGGTATTGTATAGGACTTATGTAAACCTAACAGGGTAAGACCTGCCTAATCAGCACCCAATAAAATCAGCAAGAGTACAACATCTGGTCAGCAAAAGGTCAGAGTAAAACACTAATAATGCTAGCAATGGCTACTTCCTATAGGTTTATTTATTTACCGTTTCTTTTTTAGTGCAGCAAATTCTGTGGCGCTTTACTATTGTAGACAATGGTAGAACAAACGGATAAATAAAAGCAGACAGACATGGGAGGAAGGAGGGCCCTGCTGCAAGCTTACAGTCTATGTACAGAAATTATTCTGAAAGACACTGTAGATGGTAATTAGACAGCAATGTGCCAGTAAGACATCAAATTAATGTTTAGTCAACACAATTACCTATTATGAGGTTGTAGGTTCCAAAGAGGGTGGTATTCAATTGTTCTATCATGATCAATCTCCTGTCTAAAGTGATGGGAGATTGTGGGGTGATATTCGATCGTTCTATTTTTTTGAGCATATCACGGTCATCATGGTCAAGTTTAGCCATGGATTTGCACATTTCAGCTCACCCTTTGGGGATGGCGAGCGGAAATTCTGGTAACAAACAATTGAATACCGCCCTTCATGTGAAATATGTGGATTTGTCATTGTCCGTTATGGGTTCTGTTTGATTACATAGGCTTCATAAAGAAATACCTATGTATTCGCATACATCATCACAGCAGGCGAACCAAAAAGCAACTCTTGGCATGCCAGACCCGCAAGACTGCTAAAGTTAGCCATCTTTGAATCGTCATAGAAAGTGCCAAGATGCAGCGTCCTCGGCTTATATCCAATCCATTGTGCTTTGTGTACAGACAAAGGGACAGATTCTCTAAGCTTCAAAAGTGATAAAATGGAAAGTGATAAACAGCCAGCCAATCAGCTCCTACCTTCCATGTCACAGACTGTTTGAAAAATGTCAGACAGGAGCTGATTGGCTGGCTGTTTATCACTCTCCATTTTATCACTTTTGAAGCTTAGAGAATCTGGCCCTCAGTCCCACACAAACATACAAGTCTCCTGGTGCAGCGTATTGCGTATTGCGGCGGTTACAGCCAAAACTAGACACCCAATGTTAGCAGAGTGGCATCAGACTTGGTGGCATCTTGCGCTGCATGGAGTATTGAGGCTAGATATAGGGCACATCTATTGTTGCTTATATACATATCCACTTTACCACTTCTGACTTGAGAAATACAGAGTATACACAAAACACGCACACATGTAACAATAATTCAATTGGCTATGTAGCATGGAACAGACAGGCACTGCAAGAGAGTTTTGGTTGTTTCTCTTGGTGCCAAAAAAGCAATGTATTATGACAAAGGCAAAGCAGAAATACAATAAACACAAAAACCAAAACAAATGTTTTCAGTAAAATACATCCACACCACAGTCCGCAGAAATAGACGAAGCAGAACTGAAATGAATGGATTAGAAAGGTTTGCTCTTTTTATTCTTTATATTACCGGAATTCCTAGATCTGGCCAATGGTCATCGATGGCTGAAAGTGCCAGGCCCCAGGGTGATCACTTACTATATTGACGTATCTAACGTGGCATGTTTATTTAAAGTATATCTCTGAAATATGGCTTGTTAGAAGGCTCAGCGCTGGATCAAAATCATCCCCTGCTCACTCCATGCAGCAGAAATGGCCACTTGGAAAGCTTAATCCACATTCATGAGATGGATTCATATTTATAAGATGCTTAGGGCTTGATTTGGTCCAGAGTCTCTGAAGGATGTGATCTATTCCTAGGCTGGATTCTCCGTGGTGGGAGGCACGGTCTCTTTGGTCAGTCCCAGGACCCATCATTTCTGTTGACAGCCCTGGTGTAAACCTGATATCCAATACCCCCTCACTATGGGGTTTATTCTAGTTCATTCTTTCTGACAAAATCCTTCTTAGATGGACAAAACCATGTGCACTGCAGGGGGGCAGATGTAACATGTGCAGAGAGAATTAGATTTGGGTGAGTTTTTTTTGTTTCTGTGCAGGGAAAATACTGACTGCATGATTTTACACTGCAATATAGATCTCACTTTGAAGAAAAACCCCACCCAAATCTAATTCTCTCTGCACAAGTTACATCTGCCCCACCCGCAGTGCACATGGTTTTGTCCATCTAAGAAGGATTTTGTGAGAAAGAATGAACTAGAATAACCACCAATGTTACAGGCAACTAAAGCTCCACCAATACATCAGTTTGGGACTGCAGTTGTTTGAGCTACTGTGACATCACTAGCCTTCAAGCTAAATCAAACAGTCCATCAAACAATCCAAATCTGCAAATACCACCCCTTCCACATCGCAAAGCGGGGTCGGACCTGGGCCGTTTGCGACAGCATTGAAGGCAGATTTTGACAATAAAGATCAGAGTTTGAAACCAGTTAGATCAGTTTTGATAGAAATGTCTATAAATTGTCAAATTCGCTGCGGTTTTTAAAACAAAATATCCATGCCTGTTTTTGCTGACACCCCCCCCCCCCCCACACACACCTGTTGGGGTGTTTTGACAGTCAGAATCCCACATTGAATACCCCCATATACCTAGGTCGCCCATTATACAGAGGGAAACCTGGGTTGCCCTCTGTATAACACAGGTCGAATTGCCGGGTGCTTTCACACCACACTTCGACCCCAGGTCCATAAGTCACCATCCTGGCAATAACCCAGTCTGAGTTGTGATATTGAAATCAATGGAATTGTATCAAGCCTTGTAGAGAGATAAAGCGGAGAGGTTGGCGAAAATCAACCATCCGGCTTCTATAATTTATCTAGCACTGTATACGCAGTGACAGATAGAAGCCGATTGGCCGCTTTGCTGGCCTGCTATATTAGATTAGAACTTTCCTTCTAACTTGGGAACACGTTGCAGGCACACTGAAGTCAGCATGGTGGACTTTATTTCCTATTTAGTACGATGTGTATAAACAGTCCCCTGATTTCACATACATTATTCAGAAAAGTAATGCACATCCTTTGTATGTTATCTACTTCCCAGCTGCTGAATGCTTTTAAAAGACAACTCAGACAGGCATGAAGCCATCGGTGCGTAAACACGACAGCGGATCTAGAGCTGGAACCAGGACATCAGAGACTGTCTCCAGCTCCAACACTGTGCCTAGGACCCATTTAATTTGGTGATCAATGTCATAACAAGATGAACTACCATGCTAAGCACGTGCGTGCCTCTACACTTGTGAATCATAACGGTGTCTGACCTAGTACCAACAACATCTATTTATTCCCAGTTTTTAGCCCGTTTCATCCTATGAGAAGACAAAAAAAAAAAAAAAGAATGTATTCCTGTATATTAAAGAAAAACAAAATCAGTCTACAATCTACGTGCACAGACTAATACATAACAAAGTTATTCCATGCAGTGAATAAATCTCAAACAAAAACGTTGTCTGGTTCTAAAGTTATAAAGCGGTTAAAGCAAAGGACGACCTGAATGAGGACTTTGTCTCTCGTGGAACCGCCTCGATTTACTCTCCTCAGCGAGGTCCCATCTGCAGTTCTGTATAGCAGGGACCTGTGCAGGCTCCTTTACCGCTCCGCAGGGGGATGCAGTGATCAGGTGGACTTCAACATTCTGAAGATCACCATTGTTAGGTTCTAGAGCAGTGTTTTCCTACCTCGGTTTCCAGAACGAACTAAGGGGGGTATTTAATCTCCCGCTGCGATTCCCAACAGGGGAAATGGCGGCGAGGCCCTATTCAATGCTGTCTTCCCTGACAGCATTGAACAGGGATCTCGGCAGAACGTGCCCGACTTCACAAGCAGTCAGGCACATTCTGCAGAGAACGGCTGGGAATGGTCAAGCTCCTGGCTCCAGCTCGTCGATTTCTGGCTGCTTCTCGCGGACATGCCCCCTTCTCGGTGCTTGGCAGGCAGGACATTGAATCCCGCCTGCAAAATCAGGGAGTGGGGGTTAGGATTACACATTAAGGAAGTATTAGGGGTAGAAGGATTGTACTTACAGGAAAGTCCCTTGGACCTGGGAGCCGCAGTGCAACTGGGACCCGGTAACTATTCTTCGGGCATCATGGACAATATGCGGTTAATCGCTTAATGCAGGCCTGGCCAACCTGTGGCACTCCAGATGTTGTGAAACTACACATCCCAGCATGCTTTGCCACAGTTCTAGCATTCCATAACAGCAAAACTGTGGCAGTGCATGCTGGGACTTGTGGTTTTGCAACAGCTGGAGTGCCACAGGTTGGCCAGGCCATTGTGTAACTGATCGCGGATCCAAAGATTAAACAACATATGGTTATAGTGTGTACCCAAATTTAGGCTTTCAGCGAGCACGGACGGAAGGGACCCTATTTAATGTTCCAGAACAGTTTTATACCATCAGTCCAAGTACTGTATAAAAGTTCAGAGTTTTCAGCAAGTAGAAGTACAAGTCAGAAGACGGGGTATTGATTACACATTAGAAGTCTGAGTCACACATTTCAAATCAGTCAACCCAGAGGTGGGTTACCAGGGAAACTGCACAACTTCACATAGCACCACAGCTGGATCAGTGAGGAAGACAGATTTAGCATAATTTAAATGAAAACAAAGCTTATGTAACCCCTGACTTGCCACAATACCGACTGATTTCTATACTACCCAAGTACAACTTTAAGGTTTTTTTTTTTCTTTTAGCACTGCATTGTAAATCAGTCAAAAATATAACTTTACATGGCAAAATGGGCACCTAGGGCACAGTTGCCCCCTCTGACATATGGTAGTACACATTAGATGATATATTAAAGGATATGCATGCATGGTAACGACAGTCGTTAACAGGGACAGGGAGATTGAGGCCAGAGGGGACGTCACACACCCTACCCGAAAAAGCCTTGACACCCTCTCATTTTTCAGACACTCCCAGAAGACCGGTAACCGACCTGAAACGGTGAATTCCTGTCAATTAAACTGCAATTAACTTCTATCTAATATAAGTTATACAAGGTTTGAAATATCCCATAGCTTGCAATAATATATTACATGCATGCAGTGTTAATAAATAACCCCAGGTGGTTAATTAAAGAAAAATTTCAGTCCAGCTATGTAGCAAAGGGAAACAGAGAAACCCCTTCCCAGTGACTGTACTTGATCCAGTAGGGCCTGATGCTTACTATAAATTATTCATGGTGGCAATGGTAATCAAGACTTGTCTGTCCTCATCTCAAACTATGCTGAGCTCAGGAAAACGACTTGTCCAGGAATAATATCAGCTGGTGTCAAGGTCACCACAGACGTACAGTGTGCGCAGAGGTCAGGCTGTTTTCCAACAAATTGCGCCTGTTTTCAGGACTATACGACACGCGACTGTCGGTACCATAGAATACCAACAGTCGAATTGGTCTGGGATTCTGACTGTCGGGACTTTCCGATGGATTTAATACCCACCATGGGGGTCTATTCAATGCCGTGGGCGAGCGGCAACAGTGAGCAGGGCTTCCTGCTCGCTGTCACCACTTGCCCTGTCAGTATTCAACTCACCCCCCTCATATGCCAATTCCCCCTCGCTCCGTTTTTTGAGCGAGGGGGAATCGGCGTATGCGGCTGCAGAAGCAGCGAGACTCGTGGCTAAGTACAGTGGGTTTGCTGCATTAGCCGCGGGTCTCGCTGTTTGGGGGAATCCTCGCCGGCGAGGATTCCCCCGGAACGTGAATAGGGCGAGCGGCTGGCAAGGGGGTTAAACAGCGAGGATCGCTGGTTTTCTGCGATCCTCCTTGTTTAACACCCTCGCCGGCCACTCGCCACGGCATTGAATACTACCCATAGTGTCTAAAAAGCAGTGACCAAGGACAGACACCGGCACAGTCACCCTCGGATGCACACACATGCAAGCCTTGTCCATAAGACTTCTATATGCACAGTTAAGGGAACGTCTTAAGCTGGGTACACACTCGGCGATGTCGTTAACAATATTGTCCAGTGTCTACGACCAATATGATTAATAATGAGCATGGGTTGTTAACGGCCCCCACCTGTCATCTGCACGTGCAGTTCAATTTGACAATATTATAAGTGACTGCATGTACAGAGCAGGGGGGGCTTGGCGAGATCACTAAAATCGGTCAGCGCTGATATTAACTATACCAGCAGTGACGGGGATCGCTTCAGTTGTGAAAATGGTTACCCCTGGTAATATTTGTTTATATGATCCCCATGTTAAAAAAAATATTTTTGGTAAGAGAAATAATGAAATCTATTAAAGAAATTTTTTTTTTTGTAATTAAGTTACCCCCAAAAGGTTGACACTGGGTAAAAGTTGATACATGAAAAAAGAGCGACACAAGATTTTCACATTTTATTGATGTCCATGTGCTTGTGAGCCCCAATTAAAGCACTGCTTTGCTCCCCATGCATCAAACAATACTTTACCATCCCCAATCATATCCATAGTAAAGTATGCAAAAAGTCTAAATAAAAATGAGAAACAGTTTTTGTGTGTCAGCCATTGTCACGTCGACTTTTCATCTATATCAACCATATGGTGTCAATCAATTGACTGTCAACCTATCTTCTGGTTCCCATGAGGATCCACAGCTGCTAACTGTTATTATTCAGACTACTGTGGCAGTTAGGAGACAATTGGCTGGTACTCAATGTGAGTATTGGTTTCTTTCCATCTATCCTGGATAATAAAAACCTGTTCTCCTTATCCATGGTTCCATAGCTGTAACAGTTACGGAAGCACAGAACTACCTTCAGAACAACCTATTAATTGGACTTCTCAGCTTTCTTCCGGCTTTCCACATATACAGTGAAAAAGCCGCTGTGAAGTTGCTGTTTTTTTCCCGTATTTAAAAAAAAAAATGCAATTTTCTCCTTCCTCCAGGTATAAAATGACAGCCCGACATCTCCCATGGATGTATATTTTTAGTATATTCCGCCCACACAAAGATCTGAAAGTAAAAATAAAAAAAGAGAAAGTAATAAAACTTCATGCACCAGAGCTTTATAGAAAAACCGCGCGTCGGCTTTCAAGAAACTTCACAAACCAGAGATCTGAAATTCCCTGGTCCGCCGCTTGTGTTAGGAGACTGCCGCACAAAAAAGTGTTCCACCTGAGGAAAAATCTATCCCCTCCAGAGGAGGTCAGATGAGGGATTTGGGTAATGTGAAGAAACAGGAAACCAAAACTTCAGTCGTTGCGAATTTAACCATCAAACTGCCGATAATACAATGAAGGTTCAGGGGCGGAATGCTACCACTGTTAAAATTACATAGCAAGAGAATTTTCTGATGAATAATGAGGGAAAGGTTTTCATTACCCAAAAAAAGGTGAAGTTGGAAACATTTCTCAAACTGTATTTAATGGCTTACATTAATATCATTAATTAGGTAGAGTTTGCAGTGCAACCTAACATGTGGAGTAGACCGATGATACACAGAGGGGAATAGAGAATGTACAACATAATATTAAACTCAGCGCAGACAGATGTGCCGGCCCGAACGGAGGAACACTTGAATTGCTCTGTCAGGCGCCATCTAGTGGCTGCTGCCACACCTGAATTCATCCCATAGAGGCGAGGAGCAAGAGGAGCAATGTTAGTGCTTTATTATATAGGATTTAATGATTATTTATAGCGTGTACACCAAAAATCACCCACAAAATTGTCCCTACATTGTTCATAAAGGAAAATCCATAAATAGATATTATTTACCAAAATCCCCCTTCCCAACTGTATGAAGTACCAAACTTCATTCCCAGTCATATCCAATGTAAAATATGAATACATAATTTATTAAGGCCAATCTCTTATTCCTCGCGATGGAGTATATCCCAATGAAACCATTATTAAAATTATCTACAAAAAAAAAGTCCTTAGTCTAGGACCGGGCTAGGTCATCCTGTTGTAAAAGTACACATCCCAGCATGCATTGCCACAGTTTTAGCATTCTCTAATAGCAAAACTGTGGCAAAGCATGCTGGGACTTGTAGTTTAGCAACAACTAGATAGCCACAGATTTGCCAGGCCTGGTCTAAGGGGTCCATAAAGAACAGGAGGAACAACTATTAGATGGTCTAGATCTGGGGTAGCCAACTCCAGTCCTCGAGAGCTACCAACAGTTAATGTTTTCCAGATCTCCTCACAGAAACACAAGTGAAATAACTAGCTCCTCCTGTGGATCTTTGAAAAAGTTTCAGCTAGTAATGAGTGCACCTATGCAGCAGCTAAGTTGTCTGGAAAATGTGAACGGTTGGTAGCTCTCAAGGACCGTAGTTGGCTACCACTGGTCTAGACTCTATTTGAAAATTTAAATTCTACTGTATCTAATACTAAAATACAGGCAACAATTGGAATACATTTTCCCACAATTTAAAGAAACACTACAACACCAACAACACCCCTACTTCTCCCAGAATGAGTTATACAAATGATACATAGGTCATATGGAAGCAGTGACTCATGTATAGGACACAGAGACAAAGTTATGGTGGAAAGCTTATGGCAATGTTGGTGTACTGCGCAAAACACACCGTTGTAATGCTGGCTGTACACTAGCGCTGGATCGGATAGTCTCTGGCAGCGGTGAATGGGAACACATACAATATATTTCATGCAAAAGGAAGGTCCCAGATGGTTCGAGGGAAACCTTATGAGACTTCTCCCTCCAAGAAGTCCCATAAGTGTATGGCCAGCATTAGAGTGCATGGTCATGCAAATGTTTTAGCTCTTGTGTAGAATACCTAGGGGGAGCTGTATCAAAGCTTGGAGAGAGATACAGTACTAACCAATCAGTTCCTGTAATTTTTGTCACCTACCCCTGAGGGGAGAAAAAAAACAAAACAAAAAAAAAAAACAGTGATTTTAAAAATGGCTCAGATGGGGAATTTCAGATGAGCCCCAAATTCAGTAACGGAGTGAGTTCTGCTTGTTGTGGGGAACGAGAGAGATTCTTCAGTGCACTTATTATACCAACAGTCACAAATAGACAGAGACTTCGCCAATCTTGTGTGAAATTCATGGCCCTCCAGCTGTTGTGTAACTACACGTCTCAGCATGTCCTGCCACATTTTATATATTGGAATGATAAAACTGTGGCAGGGCATGCTGGGACGTGTAGTTCCACAACAGCTGGAGGGGCATGAGTTTGACGCCACTGCTGTACGATGACAGTAATTGAAGCAGTAAAGCTACACGGGGACAAAGCACATCTGATCATACAACAGTGGGCACAGCGACACTTGATCTGAGGAGATAACAATTGTTAGTCTAAGAGCAAGGCGTGTGCCTGCGAGTTCTGCCATTCTGTCTGCAATTGGAAGTGCGGCTTCAGATGCATTTCCCGCTGTGGTAAAACAATGAGGTGCTTTGGCTGGGAACACTTACACTGCTGTAATAAACAAGAACGTTAAAGAGATATTTCAGTACTCCGTGTCCTTTACGGAGCAGCCAAACTCTCTGCTTGGAGACGTCTGCACAGGACACATTGTCTGCACAGACACAGCCTGGCTACTACCCCGGCCATCTCTCACTATCCAACACAGGCCTGGCTGCATTTTAGCCTATCATTGCTGAACGCCTTATATGCCTGTGACACTAAAGAAAAAGTTAGGCGACAGCTTTACACGAATGTACTGCAATCTGGGAGTTAGAACAATAATAGCTACCTAAAACTCCTTTTGTATGATAAATGGTGCTCCAATTAGCACCAAACTGCCATTTTTCAAACTGTTGCTACAGACAATCCACTTCAGCTATCACATGTTTGAAAAATGGCAATTAGGAACTGACTGGAGCACCATTTATCAGCATACGAAAGGAGTTTTAAATAGCCAAAACACGTTGGTAAATGGGCCACCAGTTTATATAAAGATTTAATATACCAAGGGAGAAAAGAAAAAAAAATCTATGTTTATTAAACAGCAGCTACAACAGGATAGGAATTGTGCGCACACTAACTTTCGGCAACACCTTATCTTATGCGAAGTAGAACCCCACAGCCTCGATCATATATAGTGGATGATATCCTAAAACATTTAAAAAATAAAAAGTTGGCATGTTGCCATATCAACCATTCAGATTCTACCATTTTCTAGAATGTGTCCATATCATATAGCCACATTTCTGTCATTGTCATCGCTCTCTGATAAATCCCAGAATTCAGGCTCAAGTCCCCAGTGGAGAGAAGGTTGGGAATGGGGAGGTGGCGAGGTGACTCACAGCTTCATGTGCCCCCCTCCCCCTTTCACTAGTGGGATGTTTGCATATGAATTGTGAAAACATTGTACATGGTTCACATTTTAAAAGTATATTACATGTTACCTCAGTTGTATGATCCTAAAACACTTTCGGACAGCTGCCTTGTAAATGGTCTTTTTATAGGGGGTTATTCTGATTCACTGGGAAAGGTATACCCATTCTCTAATGGACAGAAACCATATGCAATGCAGGTGGGGCAGATGTAACATGTGCAGAGAGTTAGATTTGGGTGGGGGGTGCACTTCAAACGGATATCTATATTGCAGTGTAAAAATAAAGCAGTCCGTATTTTCCCTGCACAGAAACAAAATAAATCACCCAAATCTAACTCTCTCTGCACATGTTACATCTGCCCCCCTGCAGTGCACATGGTTTTGTCCATTAGAGAGTGATTGTGCCTTTCCGAGTGAATCAGAATAACCCCCATAGTCTACAGTACGGGATACCTGATCAACTATACAAGAAGCTGTCCTTGACGCGAACATGGTAATTGGTACTTGTGTATCACGGCATTTGCGTAGTGGGCTATTCAGGGTAGTGAAATCTCATCGCATCGCATGCCATTATTGTATGGTGTGCGATTTTCCTATGCAATCTATTCACTGCTTTCTGTCAGTGAATACATTACAAAAATATGGTAAGATACAATAATGGCATGCGATGTGATCAGATATCGGTTCCGATTGGACATATAATAATGGCATATAATATGCTATACAATTAAATTACATGTCATTTATTTAGGGACCGCCCCCCCCCCCCCCCCCCCACTGTCCACGTCATCCCGAAGCATGTCGGGCAGCGAGCCCCACGAGGGGCGGCGGAACACGTCAGGCAGTCCTTTTCATACCCCCACTTTCCACGTCGGCGTGGAGTTGATTTTCTCTAGTGTGGCGAGCGCAGCAAGCCATCAAGCCCGAAGCATGGCGAGCGCAGCGAGCCCTGCCAGGGGACGCGTAATACATGTAAAATAATTATGCGTCCCCTTGCGGGGCTCGCTGCGCTCGCCACTCTTCGGGCTCGCCACACTATATAAAGTCATCTCCACGCCGACGTGGATAGTGGGGGTATGAAAAGGTCGGGCGGACTTGTTCCACCGCCCCTCACAGGGCTCGCCACGCTTCGGGATGACGTGGATACTGGGGGGGGTGCATAAATAAATGCCATTATAACAGCATCTCATCGCATCACATGCCATACAACAATAGCATGCAATGCGATTTCACTACGTTTGCGTACGTAGTAAAAATCGGGCGCCGTTATAATACACAAGTACCTGTTTTTTTCCTACTCTCTATTCTTTTATCAGCACTTGACTTTATGATATAGATTATAAAAAAAAAAAGAAAGAAGTATTTACTATTCTTTCATCAGCACTTTATTTAATTAGATAGATAGGACACATGTAGAAAGGGTAAGATCGCAGACCAACTGCCATGGTGTTCAAATGTGATTACATCATTTTTGAGACTCATTATTGATCAAAGATGCATCAAAGCTTGGAGAGAGCTCAAGTTCTGAGAGATAAAGTACCAATCAGTTCTCATGTTCCAAACAGCCTTAAAATGGCAGAAACTAATTAGTTGGTACTTAATCTCTCTCGGTTTTGCTAAACCTACCCTATACAGCAGCGGTGGCCAAATAAGTCCTCAAGGATGCCTAACATGTGTTTTCCAAGTCACCTATGGATCACTACAGTGTGTTATTCAGGAATTCATCCACCTGTGCCTCTGCAAGAAGATCTGAAAAAGGTAAACTGCAAGGGCTCCTTATAGCCCCCATACACAATGCGATTTGGGCCAAATTTCACCCAATTCCAGGCATCAGGCAGAGAAATAGAGTGAAAAATAAAAATAGTAAATCTTATGTGCAGCAGTCAGCGGCACACTGCGGGGGCTTTTTAGCACCCATGATGTATCGCATCCGGTGTGGGTGGATGCTGAATCAAAATTTTTTTTAAGAACACCATACAAATGAACAGGCAGCAGCTGATTGGCTGAGAGAGTTCTCTCAGCCAATTAGTGGCTTCCCATTCCGTTGTATGCTTTTTTTTTTTTTATTCTTCTGCAGCCCGGCTGTCGGTGTCCCTCCGCCTGCAGCTACCTGGAGTTACATGCGATTTATCACATAAAAAAGTGCCAAATTGTAGGACAAGTCGGCCTAATGTATGAAGGGCCTATAAGGAGATAGATAGATAGATAGATAGATAGATAGATAGATAGATAGATAGATAGATGCACCCTCTTATGCATTTATATGATAACACAACATGTGGGTAATTTATAATACTTGTGTAATTTACAGAACACCTAGACCAGACTCCCACTTACTGTATTCCCCACCAACGTCATGCTCACCTGTTAATATGTTTTCTGCCTGGACATCTACTTGTACTTCCACAGAGTGCTTTGAAGTATACGTAATCTCTGCACTGACGTGACCTACTTCTCCAATACACATGGGTGACAGGAAGTCTGTGCGCTCCACGCGAGCCAGCGCTGCTACGCATCTCTCCTGGAACAAGATACGGGTGATGTCAGGCGGAAATAACACCAAGCAGACATTCAGCTGCCTAGCGCTCCAATTCCTTATACCCCAAATACTGTGCGCGTCATCCCAGCCAGCACACCAACATAATAAGCGGTATACACAAACAACAGTCGTGATAAAGGAACATAGAACAACTACACATACAAATCATTCTACATTGTGGACACCATTATTATGTTAATTCATTATGGTTTATGCCATGTTAATTTAGATGTAATGGGTGAGCATGTTAGAAATGCAATTTAAGCCTATTTTTTAATAGGTCCAGTAGTAATATTATCTTATGGGATCTAATACCCTACAACAGGGAATGGATTTGCATGTGATGAGTTTGTCTTGCTGAAAAAGCAGTCTCTGTACACAGTATGCAGACGCCATTGAGTATCTTGTACATTTTATACTTGAGCTGCAGCACCATCTAGAGGAATAAATGCATATTACACAACAGTTTAACGTTTTTCATATTGAAGAGGTTGGACATTTTTGGACTGAGCCGGGTGCAGGATTTCACCAAGGTCTTCCTATTTCAAAGAATAAGGCTTGGGCCCCACATTGCGTTTTAGCAGCACCTGTTCAACAGGCTGTGTTTGGCAGGAAGGAGTTGGCAAATGTGTTTCTATTGGGCAGTCTACACATACTCAACTAGAACACATTCATTGGAATGTATGTACAGTATTCACAGAGTGTGGCTGTACCACAAATACTGCTATCTTATTATGGCGGCACTTACCGGACACAGCAGGTCCACTGCATCCGGCTAAAATGCAATGTGCAGCATATGCAGAGGCGGAAATACCGCTGGCGAAGCAGGTGCTATGCACCGGGTCCCGAAGGACTAAGGGGCCCACTGCCACCCCTGTCACCCTCTTCTTGTCAAAACTTTTTCCCCATCACCCTCTGCCGTATTGCAATATTGTGAACTTAAGTTGGGGTGGAGTAGCAGGGCCACGTTATATTTTTGCACCTGGGTTTACCACCTATGAGTTCCACCACTGGGCATGTGTCAACCCCAAAAAGCTATATCCTGCCAAAAAGGTCCTGTTCTGCTGCATCCTGCTAAAACTCAATGCGTGGCCCACGCCTAAGTCATTGAGGGTCTGGAGACCTGTGCCGATACCTGTAAAGGGACAGGGACAACCACCAAACTCTTGGCCGTTTCACTGGGGAGAATCCAGGCCACTGTACCCGAGTGTGTGTAGGCCAGGAGGGGTTTTGCTTAAAGCCTGGGGGTTACATGCAATGAAACAGGCCAGACCATGGGACCATGTATATAAAAGCACCTGTGGCAACCAAAAGCCAGGCAAGGCTGGGAAGGGAGAAGCCAGAGGCCAAGCCATCAGACTCTACTATATCACAGTAATATCAAACCTCTATGTACACACTACAAACACCAGCGCAGCCAGGTGCTTAAATGGGAACAAACACGATTTTAATTTTGATTACTAAATTTCCACATGACTACCTGAAAACTGGTCTGGAACACTGCCAAATCTCATACTCCGGTTAACGCATCCCAGATATCGCCAGTGTAAATCTTAGATTATTTTCAAGAGACCACGTGATAACCAGAGAAGAACCACGTGATAACTCCATTTCAGAAAAGGGAGGCCTGACATTTTCATCACTGGAGGGTTGGATTAATTCTAGGGTTCTTTGGAATAATGGGTGGGTACCAAATAACTCACCTGATTGGCAAGCTTCAGCCCTTATCAGGTGCCATATTCAGGACGTACCTCCCATTTTAGCAGACTCTAGTCAGCAGCTATCAGACAGCGGCTCTTCTCAGGTTAAAGGGTTTGCAGAACTGTACCTAGACAGACACATAACATGTCCCCCCACCTCTGTACAGCAACAACAAAGGGGAGTGGGTGTCTCACAAATTGTTTGATGCCATTCTACTACTGTATATATGGAATATGTGATTGCATAATTGAGAAAAACGATCAATGTCCTGGGGGGGGGGGGGGGTATGGGGGTTGCTTTAGGTGGTAATTTTAAACTTGCAGATGGGAGTAATCGGTTGTCTTTTGGACGTTTTTTGAAAGAGGCTTAAAATTACCCGAATATATACTTATACCCCTTTTTATGCAGCCCCAATATAATTTTGCTCTTATTTTGATGGAAAAATAGACTGTCTTTTTTATTTTTTTAGAAAAATGCATTCAAGAGCCCTTTGACACACGAAGTACCCCACATCTTTTTATCATAACCACGAATAAACTTATATTCTGTTTTAGCTTGGCTTTTGTCCTGGCACTGGCAGATTTCTCCAATTTATCTGGTTTTGAGAGTAAGAACTATTAAACAATCCAGTTTTTCATAAATTTGCATAGTGGCCAATTGTGGAAGCGCACAAAACCACGATAAGCAACTTTAAGGTAATTGTTTTGCCATATCCTCAAAAATTTATTGCGGTTAATTGATTTCAGAAGCCTCCCAAGTGTGTGTGTGTGCTCAGATTATTCTTACCCCAGACTGGCTGTTACAGTGGCGGGTACTTATAATAGCGCCAGCTTCCTCAATCATCTTCAAAATGGTTCCTCCGTGAACGTTTCCTGCAATGTTGGCGTCATCAGGACGCATAATCCTGTCAAAAATCAAAGGGAAAAAAAACACTTCATATTAGGATTTTTCTGGACATACAATAGGGTCTTCTCATTTTTGGCACAATCTAAACGGAACAGGCAAGAAACATTACCTCAAGTTTTCTCCTGGCTATTTAGACTTTCCTACATACTGGCATTTTTACCACCGGTATACAAGATCAGAGTAACCTATGGAGGCTGCTGTGCCATGAATAGGTAGTGGATATCACAGATATCTGCTGCGAGTCTTTTTACTACTTATGGGCGTCCACATGGAATGCAGTAAATCTCAAAAACAAAATGGTAGTTTCAGAGGTTTTACTGCATTTTTATATTCCATATTTCCCATCCTAAAAAAACAAAGCCGTGTAGCAACTCAAAGGTGGTAGAAACAAGTCTGACACTGATTTTGCAGCTCCCTATTTACAGTATCCACATAATCTAGTAACAGCGGAGGCAGCCATTTTGGGAGCTGAACCCACATCCAAAAGGAAAACAGTTTATCAATTCCCCAGGAACTGGAGCACTGCTAGCACAAAGAATGAAGTGATCAGCAAAATGGCTGCCTTAACAACATGTGGGGACCGAAAGCATAAATATATTATTCTTTGGTGTTGCTATGGGCAACAACTACTTCCGTGTTACCTGTAGAACAATTTCCAAAATCTGGTTGCCATGACGACCTGGCGCACAGGATTTGTCAAGCCCTGACTGAAACTAAATAATATGTAACAGGTTGTGTTTAGCATCCTGGAAGATGGGATGCCGGAATTCTGAATCCCAATCCCAGCATCCGTAGCTATTCCTATGTAACGTTGTAAGAATTTAGACAATACAAATATAAAAAAAAAAAGACAAGGGCATTAAGGGCCAGATGTACTAAGCTTGAAAAGTGATAAAATGGAGAGTGATAAACCACCAACCAATCAGCTACTAACTGCCATGTCACAGGCTGGGCTTGAAAAATGACAGAATGACAGGTTGGAGCTGATTGGTTGGTGATTTATCACTCTCCAGACCAAGCAGTACACCAGCAGCAGAAACTGATAATCCATGGCTCCATGTAATTGCACTACAGGTCCCAGAACTTCTGTACATGATATACAGTAGTAGACTTAAACCAGGAATAACACCCATTTTGTGCAACATACAGGAAAGTACGCCACAAAAAAAACATTGGTCATAGTTCCTGAAATTTGTGTTAGCTTTTAATAGAAGTTTGCTTTACAGCTTAAAATCTAGAAACTATAAATTCAAAAGCATATTAATACAATCACTTTACAGGAAGCTACACAAAGGAGTCACACTACCTTGTAAGGACATCTTCCATCTATATAGGAAACCAGACCAGTGTTAACCAAGCGAGCAGCCAGCCTGTGTTATGAATGAAGTCTAATGTTCATTGTAAAAATGCAGCAAATGTGATGTCGTCATCTGTGATGTCAAAAGTCTTTTGTTAACCACACGTGTAGGGAAATGAGTACAGCTAAGGGGTCCTATCTGGACTAAGGACGAGCCATTAGCCAATCACAGTGACTGTGGTGTTTCCATGGCAAGTCGGTGGCTAAATTATCAGAACAGCAGATGGAAACAGCTTCCTGTTTGTAAATTACCTAACCTGCAGCAACGCAACCCAATGCAAACAGTATAAGTATCCTCAATATTACATTATTCATTATTTCTCTACGTTTATAAATGGATTACAGTGTTTAAGAATGGTGCTACTATTTTGCAATGGTATAATATATATATATATATATATATATATATATATATATATATATATATATATATATATATATATATATATATATACATACACACACACACACACATACATACATATATATACATACATACACACACACACACACACAAATTTATAAAATGGCAAGGTTATGACACTAAATTGCATGACTGTGCATTATTTCCCAATGCCTGCACACTTTCCAGCATAACTGCACACTTCCAACTGTGACCAGGGATCTACAGCAAAAAGGTGGGCATGCAAAAAAGGTCGACATTCAAAACGTCGACGTGGGTTTTTCACCTGGATGTCGACATGGAGACCATTTGGTACTCTTTACCTAGAAGGGCGCCAGCGATTGAAATCGCGGTCGTCGGGGGTAAAAATCGCGGTCATCGCGGGTAAATCGGGATGGCCGCGATGCCCGCGATTTTCCCATAGGGAACAATGTTAAAACGGCAGATTGACCGCGATTTTACTGTTAAATGCCTCAATGGACCCGATTTGGGGCCAAATAGGCCAAATTAACCCTTAAATGTCCCCCCAAATTTTTAACGCCACCCCACGATCCACGCCAACCCGAAGCGTGGCGAGCGCAGCGAGCCCGCGAGGGGCGGCGGTACGCGTCCTCCGACCTTTTCATGCCCTACTATCCACTAGGGCGTGGTGTGAGAATATAATAGTGTGGCGAGCGCAGCGAGCCACCGAGCCCGAAGCGTGGCAAGCGCAGCGAGCCCCGCGAGGGGACGCGGATACCTTCACAGGTAGACGCGTCCCCTCGCGGGCTTCACAGGTGTCCGCCTCTCCACGGACATCTGTGAAGCCCGCGAGGGGACGCGCATAACTGTGAAGGTATCCGCGTCCGCTCGCCACGCTTCGGGCTCGATGGCTCGCTGCGCTCGCCACACTATTATATTCTCACACCACGCCCTAGTGAATAGTAGGGCATGAAAAGGTCGGAGGACGCGTACCGCCGCCCCTCGCGGGCTCGCTGCGCTCGCCACGCTTCGGGTTGCCGTGGATCGTGGGGTGCCGTTAAAAATTTGGGGGGACATTTAAGGGTTAATGGGCTCTGTGGCCCATTTAACATTGATTCCTATGGCCAAATCGGGTGGATTGAGCCATTTAACACTAAAATCGGGTCCATCGCGCCTTTTAACATTGATTCCTATGGGAAATCGGGAGCATCGCGTCGCGGGCATCGCGGGTACATTTATGGCCGGCCGCGACGCGACCGACACGATTTCCATGTTTAACATTGGTTTCAATGGGAAATCGCGGGCATCGCGTCGGTCACGTCGCGGCCATACATAAATGTACCCGCGATGCCCGCGACGGGCGCCCTTCTAGGTAAAGAGTACCCATCATTTGAAGTGCACCGCATCCGCTCGCTATGCTTCGGGCACGCTCATGTTAAGGGGCCCGATTCTGGTTCACACTTTAACCTTTATTCAGATCTGATTGCAGTACAAATTTGTTTGGCAAATGGGCAAAACCATGTGCACTGCAGGTGGGGCAGATGTAACATGTATAGAGAGAGTTAGGTTTGTGCGAGTTATTTTGTTTCTGTGCAGGGTAAATACTGGCTGCATTATTTTTACACTGCAATTTAGATTTCAGTTTCAACACACCCCACCCAAATTTAATTCTCTCTGCACATGTTACATCTGCCCCACCTGCAGTGCACATGGTTTTTCCCATTTTCCAAACAAATTTCTACTGTGCATGTGCAGATCCTCGAATGTGACTGCCCTCGGCGATTTACAGGCTGATGACAGAGGGGAGGCCCAGAGTTTCATGAGTGTTCAAATAAGTATGTGGGCAGTGCGATGCCGGGCGGAGCACCCTATCTTCATCCCGGCGAAGTCAGTTACACTGACTTATATTTGCAAAGGCGGGGAAATCATTTGACAGTCGGCGAGCATCGAATGATTTTATTCTGCTGCAGGCACATGGGAGGGGATGTGTCTTCGGATCACATCCCCTCACATGGTTGCGGGGGTCATCGGCGGCAGAGGGACCTGAACTGTGAATGGGTCATGGGGAAGAGCATGTACAACAGATATGATAACATGCCTGGCCAGCTGCAGTGGTCACTAGGTCTACAAGCATTAGGTCAACATGATTGAAGGCCGACAGGGTCATTAGGTCAACATGGGATTTTCATTTTGAACCGACAGGCGGTATTTCATGCCCCATCATCCATTAGGGTGTGGTGGGAGAATTAAATAGTGTGCCGAGCGCAGCGAGCCATGCACGGGGATGTCGAATGAATGCTTGTTGAGGGGGGATTGTGTATACTTTGCGCTGCTGGATTTGTGTACAGAATAGAATAGAATAATAAATGAAAAAGGTGTTCCACACTGATCACAAAGACACTGGACACTACGCCACAAACATCCGCGAGCCTGCCGCCTTCGTCACGGCTGTGAATGGCAGCAGGGGAGCTCTGGTGTACGATGGCCGGGAGCGGAGGTGATGGGGGGGGGGGGGGGGGCTACAGGTCAGGATGGGAACCTAAAGGTGGTGCGCCAGTGTTGCACAGCTGGAGGCACCATTGGCACGCACCTACTGCATAGTGGTATCACAACACTCAAGTGGTTACTGCTTGTCAACCTGGTTCATGTCTATCCATTGATCCATACCCCTGCAGTGTATGGCCACAAGTCTACTGGCATCAGGTAAGGTTTAGCGCTGCTAATACTGTGTGCTGACCCTGCACACTTAAGCCACTACCCTGGAGTGGTCTCATCAGATGCACCCACGACCCCACCTGGGCATATACTGGCATGGTTGCACTATGAGGGTTATTTTGGTTCACTCCTTCTGGCAAATTCCTCCTTAGATGGACAAAACCATGTGCACTGCAGGTGGGGCAGATGTAACTTGTGCAGAGAAAATTAGATTTGGGTGGTATTGAGCTCTATATTGCAGTGTAAAAATAAAGCAGTCAGTACTTTCCTTGCACAGAAACAAAATAACTCACACAAATCTATCTGTCTCTGCACATGTTACATCACCCCACCTGCAGTGCAGCATGGTTTTGTCCATCTAAGAAGGAATTTGCCAGAAAGGGTGAACCAGAATAACCCCCTATGTCAGCAGCAGTGTACCCAACCCAAATGAGTAGGAAATAGAGATCACACACACGTAAGAGGTCTTGTTACCTTACTTAGGGTCTGATTCAGAACGGTTTGCTAAGCAGTGAATATACGCAGGTAAATTGCTGCCTGTCGTGTGCCCACCCAAATCCGTTCAAGTTCTCATACACATCAGCTCGCATTGGCCGGTACAGCAGAGAACGTTTCTTCCCCCTTCACTGATAAATGTACTCTAGACTGACTTTTATTGTGGCTGGAGGTGGCCGAATTCAGGACAGGCGCTGCGTTCACAGGGGTACGGCCCAGCGTTTCTGTGGGCGCACAGATAAAACGTTCAGCATTCCCTTGCCTCCGCCCCCTTGGAGTGAAGGCATTTGCTCCGGGGGTTTGCACATGCACAAACCACAAACATTGGGCAGGGGAGCCAATTAGGCCGCAGCGACCAGGTCTGAAATCACCCCCTTAGTAACGCACCCTTGTATATATTTATTAATATACATGTTAACATTTTTTTTTGTAATAAAATGTTGGAAGTTATATATAGATGTTCCATCATTAATAAAACAAACATTTTAACGCTTTTTGGAAAAAACATTATCCAGTGCACCAGTCAGTAAATATACCCCACTGCATCCATCAATACAAATAAAACATGATACAACGATACGTCTACAAACGGGAATATGACCTAAACAAATAGACTTCGAAAACATAAATGGCAAATATATTCTAAACAAGCAATAAAACCTAATTCTACAATATACAGATTTAGGGGGCGATTCTAATCACCATGCTCCGCTTTTATGCGCAAGTGCAGCCGCTTGGTGCGAGCAGGCGCGGGGAACTGCTTGTTCGCCGTTCCCACCTAGCTGTGTGGATGGGAGGCGTGGGGCTACGCTCATGGGAACTCCTAGTGTTTCATGTGCTGGTGACACGGGTGCGGGGGGCAGGCAGCTGACGTCAGCTTCCCGTACAGTGCACCTGCAGATATAAGATACCAGAGAGGTGTCCTACATCTGCGAGCGCCTGTAAAATCATTCTATGGTCGGCAACCATGAAATGATTGTGGGCGGGATGTTGTAACATCCTCTGCCCATTATCGCCGGGCATCGCATTATTAATAACCGCATATGTTCTAACATATGCGGTTATTAACGCAAGGGACAGCTGTACCTTGCGATGCGGTGCAGATGGGCGGGATCTGTGACGGATCCCTCACACAGCGCTGCGGTAAGAAGCCCATAGGCTTCTGCAGGGAAGCGGTGACACTGCGGAGGGGGGTTAGAGCATACAGAAATGCGGTAAAAACCCAGATAACAGGGATTTTACCAAATTTCTGTGTTAGAGAATCACCCCCTTTGTCCCCACAGGCAAGGCTGAACATCCATTCGCAAGCGTGCACAGAAATCAGCATGGGGGGGGGGGGGGGCATTCCTGCGGGTGGTGATAAAACGACACACAAAATTCACAGCTTTGAGTGTTAACCAGAATAACCTCCTCAATGTCTTGCTGGAACAAAAAAAAAAAAACTACTAATATTAAAAAAGTGCAAACTGTGCAATCACCCATAACAACCAATCAACCAGCAATTCGCTTTTACTGGTGCCAAGTAGAGAATATTGGTTATTACTTGTGGTGTCTCATTGCAAAGGTTTCATCCATACTGACATACTCTCTCAGAATGCCCGTAAGACTCCTGAAATTCTCCTACACTCGTGGGACAACAGGCCGGCCTCTCGTTTCCAAACCACCTTGTTCTCCAGTGAAGTGGGTGGTCCTGGGGTCATACCGCACAATTTGCAGGAAATGACATCGTCGTGACCCCACCCACCACTGCATAATGCAACCACGAATGGCAAAACTGTAGCAGAGATGCAAAGACAACATTAGTAGAACCTCGGCCACTCCGCCTCCACAATCTCCCAGTGGGAACCATTAAAAGGAAAGAGTCAAATAGCACCACCTGGTTGTGGTGTAACCAAGTCATCCCACAGGAAACCATAAGACATACATGTAAATAAGGGACCATAAAGACAACCAGATTTCATACCTTCCAACTTTAAAAATCAGCTTCCAGGACTGAATGCCCATTTTGAAGATATCCATAAATCTTATGACCGGCAACATGTTGACTATCCATGCATGCACAGAGCGCGAGACTGGATATTGCATAAAGCCCGAAAACTAAATACACACGTCAGTGACATCACACCATCTGCCAGTGTCACATTTGTGCAAACAGAGTGCTGCACTTTCTTTCCCTTTGTGTTACATTTCTTGTGCAGGGGTCTGTATCTCTGAAGGAGGAATTTGAAGTGAACAGAGCTCACCTGGAGTGGAACAGAAGTCCTTCCAAAAACCGTCTGATATGTGTGGGCCGCATCCCAAAGGAATGGTGGGTCCTGGAGGTGCAGTCAGGAGTATGGGATTTTTAGGAAACTCCTATGAGCTGAATGAAATGAAATAAGTTTTGCAGTTCGGAAGTGTTACCTTTGTACTGCATCAGCCAGGTAAAAGCAGTTATTAAGCACAGCCTTAGGGGAAATGACTAACTTCATACATACTGTACATGCACATTTCATAATGTAGATTAGTTTTGCAACAGGCTTAGTCAACCTCCGGCTGCTTTGGAAAATGCATTAGGTCAACACAAAAAAAAGTCAATATTAGTTTCTCATGATTTTTTTTTTCTACCGACATGTTAATACCCAGTGGGCATAGAGCAGTGGTTCCCAAATTGTGTGCCATAGCACCCTGGGGTGCTTTAGGACACTTGCAGTGCGTATGGGGCTTAAAATTATTGTTTGAGGCCACCCTGCACCTGGAAGAGGTCACTGGTCCGGGCAGCACACAGGTGAGGGGGAGAAAGGAAGCCCATAAGCTTTTGGCCTAGGGGTGCAATGAATCAATTACTGATACTTTAGGGTGCCTGTGATTCAAAAAAGTTTGGGAACCACTGGCATAGAGGGAGAATGTAATCGTGTCTGAAGCATGAGGGGACGCAGTACACACGGTGTCCATGTCAACCTATAATCAACAGTCACCAAAAAAGTCATGTAGACCTTTTCCCGTGTCAACCTAATGCATGTCGAACTTTTTCAAGTGTCAACCAATAGTGATCAATCTATTGACTTTATGCTTGTTGAAATAATGAGCCACACCCACCCAACAGGGGTGCGTCCAAGAGACTAAGGATACTTCAGGCTGTTAAACTGAGCTTAAAGATACATTCTAGAACTGAAGTTCAAATATTTTATTGTAAAAGACGTGGTCTTTATATGAATGTAGTAAGATTTAGAACTAAATGACCCGCTATAAATTACCGCAGGTGATGAACCCCAATAATGGCTGTCTGAGGGGGGATAGCTGAATAGCGCTAGGGGACCCTAAGGGCAGGGGTGTATCAAGTAAGGAGAAAACCTGCATGCTGCCTCAGCTGCGGGCCCCCTCCTCCATGTATGTGCTGTCTGCTGACTAAAAAAGGGTTTGTAACCAGTCGCGCAGGAAAAATTAACGGTAACCCCTATATCACTGATAACAGTGTATTGATATTTGTGTGGGGTGTGCTGCCACTAAGACAGGGAATTGACATAAATACAAGAAAAAGAGAAGACTGTCATGTGCTGTGGCGCACTCAGGATATCAGAAGAAAAACAATCATAAAATTTAACTTTTAATAATTTTTTATTTAAAGAACTGCGACATATAAAAACATTTACCATAGGAGGTACATAGAAAGTAGGAAACTTTAAAAAAGGGGATATTATCCTCTTATGGTGAACTCCAATGTCAGTTCCCCTGTATGAAATTGGTCGGGGCGTCTTACAGTGTGTATCCGCTTTGCTGCAGAGGACTAAATAAAATAAATTGGTATAGCTATTATTGTCAGTGTCTTATTCAGATAGTCCTCTAGCAGTTGGACACTTCATACCCGCTCTATAAGAAAGTTCTGTTTAGGGTAAGTGCCCAAATGAGGCAGTGGGGATGTCAGCGAGTGGTGGTATATATTTATCACACACTATCTTAGCCAGTATCTGTTGCCGTATATTGTTCTTTAAACTGCGTATCAATATCAGCCTCTGTGAAGAGATCGCATTCAGGTGTGGATGCGCGACTCTTACATAGGGGGAGATTCTCTAAGCGAAAAATGCGGTAAAAACCCTGTTATCGGGGGACCTTCTGCAGTAACTTACTGGGGTCCCGTAATTATTTTTATTGTCTGATGGAGTTTGAGGACCCCTGGGTTAAACAATCCAAGGCAATTTTATTTAAGTGTTCCTGTTGCCTATACACCATTGAGGCAGCCATTTTTGCTGTGCTTCAGCCTATCAATTCATTAGGCAGGAAACATGGGTACATTCGGTAACAACTATAACTTCATTTTCATGCATATTGCCCACTCTGTACTAATTTGCGCCTATGTGTCATGAACAACAGTGGCCATGGATGACATACAGTAGTTTGTATAATCGCTTTAGAGTGTATGTGCTATACTATTTGCCAGGGAGCTCTCAGGAAATAGTGGATAACATTGCTTCGTTTGCAGTGTTGTCTAATGTGTGCCTAGCACTGGCCACAAAATGGCTGCCAACTGTGAGGGCATAACAGGCAATGATATTTCAACATTACCTTGCACTGGAGATGTTTTATATATACGCTACATCACATAGAACCCACAAATTACTACTGTACCTTTAAGATTACAATTAAATAAAAGTTTCTTGGTAACAGAAATGAGTCATATTACCATTAGCATTTCAAAGGACAGATCATGAAACAGAATACGGTTATCTGTTCCCTTGTGACTCCAGAGGTAATGAACTGTTCAGTTCCCTTGATAGCTATATAATAAGCAGATGTGTATTTTATTAATTATATGCGCCATATAATTCATTCCAAGACCCAAGGGTACAAAATAAAAGGTTTCTAGATACAGTCAAAAGGTCAACAGGGTCAAAAGATCAATGTAAGTTTTTACATTTTTGTGGTAATTTGGTTGACACCTGTCGACATGGACCACCACCGCAGGACTCGCCATGTACCACCACTGCCCTCACCACGCTGCGGCCTGAAAAAAAATTAAGGTCAACCTTTTTATGGAACAAACTTTTCATGTCGACCTTTTGACTGCCTACCTAGACTGGAACCAGTTCTATTTTATGCAAAGAAAGACATGTGGTGCAGATGCACACTCCATATTATTAATCAAAATCAATCAATAATAGAGGTTCTTGGTATATTCATTGGCCAAGAAATATTTGCCAACCAACCAGCTTCACGGTAACCTCATTTCTGGTGGGTCCCTAATACTAAGAATCTGGGGCGCGGAACCCCAAAAAGGCCAGCATTAGCCAGTCACCCCAGGGCAGCACACAAGTGAAAAACTAAGCTATAAATGTGTGTTAATAAGAAAGAAGCAGGAGCTAGAGGTTAAAAAGTGTAGTGCTAGGAAGTGTGGAGTGAGCATCTGCACCACATGTCTTTCTTTGCAGAACTACAAGTCCCAGCATGATAGCACCTCATGTAAATCGGGTGTGCATTCTAAGATTCCCCCCCCCCCTATAAGCTAACATTGTGTACACCTGTACACCTGAAGGTTGGGACTCCTTCAACTTAGAGTAGCACCCCGCCCACCTGATCTGAACATTAGTTCACCAGTTTGGTCCCTGGTAGCCACAGACTGCAAACTGAGGGCACAATGAAGGTAAGACCTAAAAATTTACACTAATTGCTAGTCTTGGAGATGAATTAGGGGTGCGGCTCCGCTTGGGTTGGTGTAACCGAGTTGCTTTCAGGGTGGCACACCCTAACATTTATTTAGCACTATTTATTTTCACTAATATTATACTTCCTAGCACTACACTTTTTAACCTCTAGCTCCTGCTTCTTTCTTATTAACACACATTTATAGCTTAGTTTTTCACTTGTGTGCTGCCCTGGGGTGACTGGCTAATGCTGGCCTTTTTGGGGTTCCGCGCCCCAGATTCTTAGTATTAGGGACCCACCAGAAATGAGGTTACCGTGAAGCTGGTTGGTGGGCAAATATTTCTTGGCCAATGAATATACCAAGAACCTCTATTATTGATTGATTTTGATTAATAATATGGAGTGTGCATCTGCACCACATGTCTTTCTTTGCAGAACTACAAGTCCCAGCATGATAGCACCTCATGTAAATCGGGTGTGCATTCTAAGATCCCCCCCCAGTTCTATTTTATCCAACAACAACATAATAGATAGGCATCATGATGGATAATGTGCAGTTTACGTTTTAAGTCGATATGGTTTCTTTAGAAAGAATCCACTATTGCCATCCAGCTTATTGCAATGCACCAGTCACATTCGCACAGTGAAGGAAGCCATTTTGGGGCCTGAAAAATTGCAGGTTATGAATTAATTATAATCATAACGGTCTACCACCATCATGTTTATACAAGGGATTAGGCTATGCAGGCCCATTAAACAATAATAGGATGTATATGGTTAACAAAAAAGGGGTGTAAAGAAAGTTCCTCTCAGAAATACCAGTTTATAGCTATAATATACAGAGTACATTTTTTAAAGTGATCGCTGGATTCGGATGCATTTTTGCCTTCAGGAGGCAGGAGGCTTTACTTAATCTACCCCCGGACAGACTGATTTCACAAAAAAAATATTCTCCAAGTAACAACTATGTTTACACAAACCCTTATGGAAAGGTGTGAAAAGGTTTTGTCTCAGAGAGCTATTCCTGTACACAGACAGCAGAAAGTGCATTACAGCTCTCAAATAAAAAGCACAAGTTACACTGGGCCAGATGTACTAAGCTTGACAAGTGATAAAATGGGGAATAACAATGCACCAGCCAATCAGCTCCTAACTGTCATGTTTTTACAGATACAGTTAGAAGCAGATTGGTGGGTGGTTTATCACTCTCCACTTTTCAAAGCATTCGTACATCTCGCCCTCTGCCACCAGGGGGCGCTGATACGTTAAAATTAGAGTTGTGGTTGGGAATTTTAACTAGGGGCGGGATGTATCAATATTCACTTTTCTGTAGTGAAGTGGACTCCGTTTTTTCGCGCTTTTTTCGCGATTGTTTTGCGATGATTTTCGCGTTATTTACGATGATTTTATGCATATCTTTGGTCCGCGCTAATGTGGACCTCTCCCGAAATCTTTTCGTTTTTTTTTTTTTTGTGCGCATGCGCAGATGCGTCCTGCTGCTGGCTGGGTTTCCCCGGCTCGCAGCGCTCAGCTTGACTTGCTGACGAACTGCAGTTGTGACAGGTCAATTATTAAAGTATAATGTATTTTTACAGTGTGTTATTTACCTTATGAAAACAGGTTGTGCTGTGGGATGTATTTTACTTGTTGTATGGGAGGCAAGATTGATTCTTTTTTGGAAGGTGTGAGGCACAGATCATCAGGGCTAGGCAAGAGGCAGTGAGGTGTGAGGCACACTGCCTCTTGCCTAGCCCTGATGATCTGTGCCTCACACCTTCCAAAAAAGAACCAATCTTGCCTCCCATACAACAAGTAAAATACATCCCACAGCACAACCTGTTTTCATAAGGTAAATAACACACTGTAAAAATACATTATACTTTAATAATTGACCTGTCACAACTGCAGTTCGCCAGCAATATAAGGCGAATTATATAGAAGAGAAGCTGAGCGCTGCGAGTGTTAATACATCACACAGCGCTTCAGCTACAATGCTGTCCAATGGGAGGATGTTTCGCGCCGGAAACTCCGCGATACTTCAACCCGGCGGAGTTTTTTCAACAATAGAAAACGAAAACTTTATTAATACATGAAGCGAACAAGGGACCAACGCGAAAACGGGATGTCAACGCCACGGTAAGCGTTGATACATCCCGCCCCTAGTGCTGGGTGTCTATAGCCAAAAAGGCATCTTATTCTAAATGCAATGTCTAGGGGTATGGGTCATAGGGTCGATGGAACTTCAATCAACCACTGTAGGTCAACACATGAAATAGGTCGACATGGTAAAGGTAGACATGAGCTTTTGGCTCTCCATGCTTTGGGCACGGTGCCCCGCTACCCTATTATATTCTCACTCTAAGCCCACTTGAATAGTATAGTATGAAAAACCACCTTTAAAAATAAAAAACACGAGAAACTCAGGTCAACTTTTTCCATGTGTCGACCTACTGACCGTATACTCTGTTTTGGACCCAACAGAAGACCGTGTGGATTAATTTAATAAGCAACACTTGTATATCAGTGTGCGACTGAGGGGGTTATTCTGATTCACTCAGAAAGGCACAATCGCTCTCTAAGGGACAAAACCATATGCACTGCAGGTGGGGCAGATGTAACATGTGCAGAGAGTTTGATTTGGGCGTTTTATTGTTTTTGTGCTGGCTGCTTTATTTTTACACTGCAATATAGATATCAGTTTGAAGTACAAACCCCACCGAAATCTAACTCTCTCTGCACATGTTACATCAGCCCCACCTGCAGTGCAGCATGGTTGTGTCCATTAGAGAGTGATTGGGCCTTTCCGAGTTAATCAGAATAACCCCCTGAGTCCGCAGGTGATTCACAGCAGAAACTGGTATGGGAAAAGGGCCCTGCGAATGAATCGTATCACTCTGTGGCCCTTATTCAGATCTGATCGCAGTACAAATTTGTTTGGAAAATGGTCAAAACCATGTGCACTGCAGATGGGGCAGATGTGCAGAGAGAGTTAGATTTGGGTGGGGTGTGTTGAAACTGAAATCTAAATTGCAGTGTAAAAATAATGCAGCCAGTATTTACCCTGCACAGAAACAAAATAACTCACACAAATCTAACTCTGTGCACATGTTACATCTGCCCTGGAACGTTACCAGTAACCAGGGGCGGATCCAGAATAAAATGACAGGGGGGGCACCATGATAAAAAAGGGTTTGGGTGGGGGAGGGGCGGTGTTAGTGGTGCCAGTGTACATGCTAAGAGAGTGGCAGGAGAGTGTGGGAATGGAATTAAAAATAGGCCCTGGCATTTAAAGTACGCCGGCCCACCATGGCGACAAAAGTGAAGGATGTAGTTGTGCGCGCGCCAAAGGCGCGCTCCGGAAAAGGGTGTGTGGCCACTCAACAGGGGGCGTGTCAACACCATATACAACTTCTACACATTATGCAACAAAATACTAGACCCCATTATACTTGCCCCTTACACATGATGCCAAATGGAATGAGCCAAAATTGACATAATGCCACATGGATTGAGCCAAAATTCACATAATGCCACACGGATTGAGCCAAAATTCACATAATGCCAAATGGATTGTGTCAAAATTCACATAATGCCACATGGATTGAGCCAGAATTCACATAATGCCACACAGATTAAGCCAAAATTCACAATACACTTCATAAACAGGGACATTGTCCACCAAAGGCTCGCATTAAACATTTACACCATAATGTCCATTACACGTTAAATTACACGCCATTATGTCAATTATGTGTTATGCCAAACACCATAATGCCTATTAAAAATTATGCTACATAAGTGCTACTTCTCTACATGCTCATTGCCAAGGGTTCCATGCTCATTGCCAGAGGTTCCATGCTTGTTGCCATGTGGGATTACATGCTCATTGCCAAGGGGGAATACATGTTCGTGGTAAATGGGGGACAGCAGAAGTGACAGCCACTGACAGTGGCAGAGCCTGGCTGTATTCAGAGCACTGCAGGCAGTGTTCCCTCTAAGCTGTGCGCACGTGCGCGCGCACACAACTCGACGAGCGTGCGCACAGACATTACAACAGAGCGCACAAAGCAGCAGTGGTCCATTTTTGCAGTTGTGGACTCAATTAATGTATGTTTCACCCATTAACTACATTGTGTGCTGTGTTTTGAATGTTCAAATGTTTAATATCATTTTGAAGTAAAGTTAACACAAATGCTGAACGTCATTTTCCAGTTATATATAAGTGACGCACAAAAATGTAAATTTCCTTCCAAAGTTGCACAGCCAAAATCTTTTGCCGCACACAACCTTCGTAAAATTAGAGGGAACATTGACTGCAGGTCCCGGCTATTTGAAATAATACCCCTTTCACACCAGTAAATGCATTCCCAGGTTGGCCCCTTTTACACCAGCCTAGTCCCTGCATTTTCTGGTGTGAGGGGGAGAGAAAACCACCCCTCCCCCCTTTAACTAGTTATCTCATTTAACCGGCTATATCTTCGGAAGCAACTGACCCATTTACATGAGACAAGTATTATATTGAAGAACTTTTGAGTGGGCTTTGAATGATTTTGGTCCAGTGAAACTGCAACGTTTGGTTCCAGAGTAATCTGCCCTCAAAGAACATGAACAGCCATGAAATTACATTTAAAAAATAAAATAAAAAAAATCGGTTTATACGCAATATCTCTGGAACCGATTGACCGATTTGGACCAGCCTGGTATTATATTGAAGGCCCAGCGATTTGGAATTGAATGAAATCAACCACGAGCTTCTGTGATGCCAGGGTGGGAACTGGCAGCCGTCGGAACCGGGTGGGGTCGAAATTGACGGGTCCCATATTATCCTATGGGGAAAAAACGTTACAGGTTTGCCAGACGATATCTCCGGTTCCCGGGGGGCTAGATACACGGGGCTGGGCTCGTTGGAAAGCCCTGGTCCTCAGCTATAAAATTAATGACAGGGGGACACGTGCCCGGGTGCCCCCCCCCCTGAATCCGCCACTGCCAGTAACAATATAGTTTGTAAAATAGTTCAGTGTGTATGCACTATATCGTTTGTCAGTGGGTTCCAAGCAATTCAAGAGAAATCGTTAGAAGACATTGCATCGTTTGTGGTGATGTCTAATTCCTACACACCTGAAGACTCTCTTTTTGGGGTAAAAGCGTCAACCAGCGCTAGCAGAAATTGTCGGGACCTGACACGCCGAGAAGGGCTGTTAGGTGCGACTGAAGCAAGGACGTATGAGGGCACAAGGGGGTTATTCTGATTCATTCGGAAAGGCACAATCATTCTCTAATGGACAAAACCATGTGCACTGCAGGTGGGGCTGATGTAACATGTGCGGAGAGAGTTAGATTTGGGTGGGTGTGTATTTCAAACTGATATCTATATTGCAGTGTAAAAATAAAGCAACCAGTATTTACCCTGCACAGAAACAATAAAACACCCAAATCTAACTCTCTCTGCACATGTTACATCAGCACCACCTGCAGTGCACATGGTTTTGTCCATTAGAGTGATTGTGCCTTTCCGAGTGAATCCGAATAACCCCCAATATGCACAATCCTCATGGAGGATATTTTGTTAAATAATAAAAATAACAGAGAACATGGCACAAGGCTGGATGCTAGTCACTTTGTAGTTTAATCCTGGGCCTACAATGTATTTGTGAAAGCTGCATACATACCTCCCCACTCATTACTGACTGCAGTGACTGGTGCAATGCCTGCAAATGCCTACGCAGCCTAGGCAGCCAAATGTCCTCTCACAGGCACAACCTCTGCTCTATCCCCTCCCTCACTCACTCTCTGTGCTACGGAAGCCCAGCCGATTCCAAACTTTTCCAACACACACCACCCATCTGATTAACAGCAAGCAGTGAGCAGAGGGTCAGAGGGAAGCAGGAGCACCACTTGTGGTGATGTTATTGTGGGGCTGAGGGGGGGTTAAAAATCCACCGTTGAAATCATTAGGAGATGCAAATGTTCGCGATTTAGCCTGGAATGGACACAGAACTCAAGTAAAGAATTTTAATTCTAAAGAAAAGATTTTTTAAAAAGCACTTGTTTTGAAGATATCATGGATGCATGCACACAGGTGTAAAGGTGCCCATACCTCTCTCACATGCGATACCCACCTACTGCCTGCTAGGGAGCCACGGGGCTCCTGGTGGGTGGGGGGGGGATCTGACAAATACTTAGTGCAGCCCTCGCGATCTCCAGCTCCGATGCACACAGGACCACGCTTCGGAATCGGAGGTTAGACACATACGATTTAACACTTCACCTGATTTCTCAGCTTGACGCGTCGAAATCAGGTGAAAAGCACCCAAATCGTAGAAGTTTATGGGCACCTTAAGAAGCAACTATTGGGCTCTGTGAGGATCGCAGGAGCATGTTCCATGCAATACCAGGCAAACCATAGGAATTCTGCTGTTCTGGAAACTGCCACCTGACGTCCCGTGCATTAATTATAGGGACCAGTTATCCATTTGATCTAGGTCTTGTTCAATAGCAACAGTGCACATGGCAGGGTGTGCAGGCCCAACGCCCTCTACAAGTAAATACAATACATGTCACAGTGATACTGTAGCGTCAGATCGCCTTAGAACCGATTACGGCTGCCAAATATTAGGCCAATAATTGGCAAACAGAAAGTGACATGCAAATAGGTATAAACAAAAGGGTATGGGTCATATTGTCAACAATATGAAGGAAGACATACCACTAAAAAAAATCAACCTTCCCATTGTCAACCTAATGCTTGTGTCGATCTTCTGACCCGGACAACCCAATGTATGTCGAACTAGCAACCGTACCCCGAACAAATGAAAAACAAGAACAAAGTGAATGGTGAGGTTGCTATGGGCAACCAGTCAGAATCTACTTATTTAGCACCTTCTAGAAGATAATAGATAGTATCGAATTGATTGCCCATAGCAACATCTTAGGGGGGGAAGGGGATAAAACAGAGTGTGATAAATAACCAACCAATCAGCTGCTACCTGCCATGGCACAGGCTGTGTTTGAAAAATGTCAGACAGAAGATAATTGGCTGGCTGTTTATCACTCTCCATTTTATCGCTTTTGAATCTTAGTGCATCTGGCCCCTGGAGAGGTAAAGCAGAGAGAGCTAGGTACCAACTAGTCAGATTTCAATTCAATAATAAGCACTACTACTGTACGTTGGCGGTACTACCACTAGGATGCAGTTATAATCCCGGCGTTCAAAATTCCGACGCTGGAAACCCGACACCCATAGAGGGAGAATTAGTGTAGCGAGGCACCGGGCCCACTGCTTGGTGAGCCTGCAAGGGGGGATCCACGTCCCCCCCCCCTTGTCGGGATTTTGGCGGTCGGGATTCCGTCATTGGGATTTCAACCGCCGGGATTTCGTATCAAACCCCTACCACCCCTGGTGTTACATCTTTCATCAGTGGCTGTTTCCAAGGGTTGGATGCTGGACCTGCAAACCTACTCTGCACTTTTACCATTCCTGTATGTGCATTATCAGCACCTGTACGTGCATTTTTCATTTTGCCAATTACATTTTCACTGTTAAAACAGATATATTCCAGCATGACTCAAAAAGAAATGGTTACAGTATAGATGGTAGACAGTGTCTATGTTGACAGTCAAAGGTCGACATGGGTTTGTCTCAGATGTAGATGAATAATACATTTTGTGTGTCTTAGGGGGTGTACACACAGAGTGATCCTTAAGTGATTTTGACTAAAATTGCTTAGAAGGTTAACAAATATCGCTGTTAAGGTTAGAACAGGGGTAGCAAACTCCAGTCCTGGAGAGCTACCAACAGTGCTCGTTTTCCAGGTCTCCTCACAGAATCACAAGTGAATTATTTAGCTCCACCTGTGGATCTTTTAAAATGTGTCAGTCAGTAATGAGTGTACCTGTGTGCCTGTGAGGTGAGCTGGAAACCGTGAACTGTTGGTAGCTCTCGAGGACTGGAGTTGGCTACCCCTGGGTTAGACAAATCGCTCTATAATATCGCTTAGTAAAAAAAAAAAAGTTGCCAGGCAATAATATTTTGAGTAGATCACTGGCTTAGTCAAAAATCGCAGGTATTCACTGCGAAGGGAGATATTCACTAGGCGATCTGCAACTAAATACCAACCTAGTATGTTAATTCTAGCTCACTTGCAAAAACCGTTCCGTGTGTACGGGATGCGGTCATTCGTCAGACTGCATTTAGGTCTACAGTCATTAGGTCGACCCCACTAGGTCGACTGGCAGGAAGGTCGACCTGACTTAAGGTCGACATGGGCCAAGGTCGACATGACTTAAGGTCGAATTTGCATAAAGGTCGACATGAGGAAGGTCGACTGGTCATAAGGTCGACATGGGTTTTTCACTGTTTTTTGAGCCGACATGTGCCGACAGGCGGTATTTCATGCCTTACCATCCACTAGGGCGTGGTGGGAGAATAAAATAGTGTGCCGAGCGCAGCGAGGCACCGTGCCCGAAGCATTGCGAGCGAAGCGAGCGATGCGAGGGTCCGATTCTCATTGCCAACTGTGTCCATGTCGTGGCGACATTCGGATCAAAAAACAGTGAAAAACCCATGTCGACCTTATGACCAGTCGACCTTCCTCATGTCGACCTTTATGCAAATTCGACCTTAAGTCATGTCGACCTTGGCCCATGTCGACCTTAAGTCAGGTCGACCTTCCTGCCAGTCGACCTAGTGGGGTCGACCTAATGACTGTAGACCTAAATGCAGTCTGACGAATGATCCCATTCCGTGTGTACACCCCATTACAAAGTGCTTATCACAGGGTTTTATATTCAAGACCCAGTGGGTCATGAATTAAACCTACAGATAATTCACTGATTGCCTGGGAGTGTCTGTTCTCCCCCCCAAACACCTAGAAACAGGATACCTAGTGCATATAACCCTGATCAGCTAGGTTATGTAGTTACAGTAGGGTTGCCGACTTTTAAATGCTCCTCTCCGGGAGAAGAACGGAGAGGAGACTTTCCTTACCCGATCGGGGGCGGGGCTTGACTGTGACGCCATTAAGCCCTGCCCCATTACGGGAAATAGGAGAAATGAGTGATCTCCATGGAGGGGGGGGGGGTGCTAAACTGACACGATTGTGCCATTTTAGCTCCGCCCCCTCCTCTGAGACCCGCGGATTGCGGCATTTACATGCCGCGATTCGGGGGGCTCAGGGGGGTCCCCCAGATTCCGGGAGGGTTGCCCACCCTTCCGGGGGCCGGGAGGGGGACCCGATTTTCGGGAGACTCCCGGGAGGGTCGGCAACCCTGAGTTACAGCTAAACTGAGTAATACTCCATGTACATCACAAATGTCGGGTCGCACACAGGATTTGGGCATGGGTACGTCCCGGGAGTGACCCGGCATTTGTGAGGTGAAGCTCCCCTTAGCACCCTGGCAATAAGCCTGCTGCTCTGCCCCCGCTGATGTCACACGGGGGCGGAGCAGCAACGCAGCATCCTCCCTATAGAGTGAACAGACCCAGGGTTGCTTGACCCAGGTTACCCATTTACCCAGCAACCCGGGTAAAACCAGGTGGGAGTGTCGGGTTGATGGACCCGGGTTTTTCCTGTTGGCGCGTTCATACCGCACAGTGACCCTGGTCAACCCGGATGAGACCCTGGTTATTTGACACAATGGAGATAGTCTAATTCCTGCTACCCTGACAAGGGTACAACAACAATCATACACTAATGTAATAACAGTACACTGCTCTGCTCGCACACCGCTAGCCGGCATGCGCGGTGCAGAGCAGCTTCATCAGGGCCAGGTTGACATTGGCAGAAGGTCTACATGAACATGGTTGACATACATAACCAGGGCTTTAGGAGAGATTAGCCACCATTTGCAGCTAAATCCTGACAAGTTGAGGGCAACCAGCGCTAAAAAAAACAAAAAACACACACACAAAAAATTTGAATTGCGACTCCCAATCTCCCATCACTTAAAAAGAAAAAGAGGTTGGGTGTGCAAAAACAAATGGTATTACACTTATTATTACATGTTATTTATAAGGAGTCTTTGGGCAGCACCTTACATATAACACACACTAGGTGATTCATCGAGCCCTAAGGGCGCTCTTCACACCGGCGTAAGGGGCTGCGCCCCCTTCATTTGTAAACGTTTGTATTATGGTCACGACACAGTAGAACAGGAAGCTGGGTAGTGATAGGGGTGTGTGGGCATTAGGGGGACTAAAGAGGAGGGTGGGGGACACTGTGCAGCTTCTGCCAGTGGGTGAGGGTCCAGCGTGGCAGCACAGGAGTACAGGACGGTGGCCCTGAGTCAGTGTCTCCTCCTACTGGGTGGGAGTTAGGGTGCATGAGAGCAGGAGGCTGGGCTATGAGGCATGATAGGGGTAGGTGGGCAACACAGCGTCAGCGACTCCCCAGTGGTGGAAGCTACGGTTCAGGAGAGCAGGAAGCTGGGTAGTGATAGGGGTGGGTGGGCCTACAGGGGACTAAAGAGGAGGGTGGGGGACACTGTGCAGCTTCTACCAGTGGGTGAGGGTCCAGCATGGCCGCACAGGAGTACAGGATGGTGCCCCTGAGTCAGTGTCTCCTCCTACTGGGTGGGAGTAAAGATGAGTACACACGGGTGCAATTTCATGTAAAATCGCTGGCAATATGGTCGCTGAGCGACCATATTGCCAGTGATTTGGAGCGCAGCTGGCGATAAATCGACCAGCGGCTTTCCCCGGCGATCGCTGTGCCGGGAGATCAGCGCCGGGGAGATCAGCGTTGATCTCCCCAGCCCCTTGCCGCTGCTCCCTCCCTCCTCCCATCAAAGTGACAGCAGCAGCGTCTGCTGCGCTCCCCCTCCGCCCCGTAGCAGTGTCTCCTTTTCATCGCTGATGAAAAGGAGACACTGAGCAATATGATTGCTGGGGATATATTGCTAGCAATATATCCCCAGCAATCATATTACCCCGTGTGTACACAGCATTAGGGTGCATGAGAGCAGGAGGCTGGGTGGTAAAGCATGATAGGGGAATGTGGGCAACACAGGGTGAGCGGGTCCCCACTGGCGGAAGTTACGGGGCAGGAGAACAGGAGGCAGGGCAGTGATAGAGGTGTGTGGGCATGAGGGGTAGGAAAGGTTTTTGGCTGTTGCTGCGTAGGGATAGACATTGGTGCAGACGCTATCGATGGTTGGCATTGATGGCGATTTTGCACCCTGCCATCAAAAGTAGTAATATATTACTTGGATAACCATCGATTGTTGTAGCTATCGATGGTCATCCATTATATCTGACTCAATAGGCCGTGGGTCAATCAGAACTTGGTGGCGGGACTTCCGGATGTGGGGGGTGAGCTATGCTCCGTGTCCCGGCACCTTAAAAATTTTTTTTTAAACTTGATTGGTTCTCCTTTGCCATCGATGTAGGGAAACCATCTGGTCCTCCCACATCGATGGCAAAAGTATTCAACATCGGCCATAAAACATCGATTATTTTAAATCATTGATGGTCGATGGGCATCCCTAGAACTGGAGGAGGGTGGGGGACAGTATGCAGCTCCTGGCAGTGGGTGGGCGTCTCCTCCCACTGGGAGGGAGTGAGCGTGCATGAGAGCAGGAGGCTGTATAATAGTGGTATGTGGGCAAGACATTGATAAAAGTTGTGGCGCTGGTGCAGAGGAATGTGGGGACACTTCTGGCAGTGGGAGAAACCTGCAGTGTGGCAGCCAGGGCAGGATTTCCCACCTAGGGGCGGCACCTGCTTGTGGCGGTACAGGGGGGGGGGCGTGAATGGCGGGTCCGCGAATCGTGGGAGGGGGTCTGCAAATCGCGGGAGGGGGCGCTTGATGGGGGTGTGTGAATCGCGGGGGTGGGGTCCGTGAATCGCGGGAGGGGGGGCGCGTGAGGTTCCCGAGGGGGTCCGCAAACCGCGGGAGGGGGCGCTATGGGGGGTTCCATGAATCGCTGGAGGGGGGTCCGCAAATCACGCGGGCGGTGGCTTGAATCGCGGGAGGGGGTCGAAAATTGCGGTAGCCACAAATCGCAGGAGGAGGGGAGGTCGCAGGGGTCCCGCGAATCGTGGGAGGGTTCATGGGGGTCCCGCGAATCGCGGTAGGGGGGGTCGCGGGAGTAATGGTGGATGGTGGCTGTGGAGTAATGGTGGATAGTTCAACAGCTTGGCCCTCCAGCTGTTGAACTATCCCAGCATGCCCTGCTACTATTTGGCCATGATAAAACGGTTGCAGGGCAAGCTGGGATATGTAGTTCCACAACAGCTGGAGGGCCAAAGTTGCCTGCATTAGAACAATACAGGGTACAGAAAACTAAACAGAACAGTAACTGAAAAACAGAGAACAGGTAACATTCAAGACAATACTCACACACGATACAGCCGAGATGTAGGGGAGCAAAGGAGATGTCCATGTACTACCAGGGGTTAGTTGTCATTGATAGAGATGAATAATTATAAGTTAGAGATACGGGTATAGAAAGTAGCAGAGCAAAGGCCCCCATACATTACTGAGACTTCTCCGAGGGGAGAAGTCACTGTTAATACCCCTTGAACCGCCCAGGATGTGGTCCCTGCAAATGCCGCCAGAAGTTGTCCGATCCATCATGCCGCACTTGCAAGCTAGTGGCTCTGATCCTATGAACACTGGACCGTGCACTGGATCTAGAACACATGTGATTTGCCCGTTTTCACTGAGTAGATGCATCGAATTGGTTGAAATCGGACAAAATCACATAAGTGTATGGCGAGCTTAAGAGAGCGCTGTACCTGAAGTGCGAGAGAAGAGGGCTAGTGATCCTTCTAGGTTCAGGGCAGGGTGCTGGGGTATGGGGGCAGCATGAGAGGGGCAGGCCTGGCCCACAGGCATCACCGCTGGGGGTGGGCATCGGGTGCCCCCCTGAGTGCACTGGTTTAGGTAAATAGATCTGTGCGCATGCCATCTATTCATGCAGTGGCAGAGACATATGGGCAGGCTGTTCTAGCAGGGTGCTGCTAGCGGGGCAGCAAGAATTTTGCCCTTTGAAAAAACATTAAAAAAAAAAAAAAAAAATCAGCCAGGGCATGGCCGCCTTCTAAAATCAGCCTAGCGTGAACACTAAGGGCTGTTAGAACAGGAGGGTAGACGGCCCTGCTCCAAGGAGCTTACAGTCTACTCAAGAGCAGCGGTTCTCAAACTGTGGGTCTCGACCTTCTCAGCATGGGGTCGCGACTCCATGTTTCTGACCATCAGGCTGTTCCTCCACAATGCTGCCCTGTATGTGCTGTCTGCTGACCACACATGTGATGTGATGTGATGACCTTCTGCAGGGAATCGGGACATCTGTCAGAATGAACTTAGGTCTACAGTCATTAGGTCGACCCCACTAGGTCGACTGGCTTAAGGTCGACATGGGCCAAGGTCGACATGACTTAAGGTCGAATTTGCATAAAGGTCGACATGAGGAAGGTCGACTGGTCATAAGGTCGACATGGGTTTTTCACTGGTTTTTGGTCCGAATGTCGACACAGTCGACATGGACACAGTTGGCAATGAGAATCGGACCCTCGCAACGCTCGCAATGCTTCGGGCGCGGTGCCTCGCTGCGCTCGGCACACTATTTTATTCTCCCACCACGCCCTAGTGCAGGGCTGGGCAATTGCGGCCCTCCAGATGTTGAGGAACTACACATCCCAGGATGCTTTGCATTAGTTTTGCTATGTGGCCATGCTGAAACTGCTGCAAGGCATGCTGGGATGTGTAGTTCCTCAACATCTGGAGGGCCGCAATTGCCCAGCCCTGCCCTAGTGGATGGTAGGGCATGAAATACCGCCTGTCGGCACATGTCGGCTCAAAAAACAGTGAAAAACCCATGTCGACCTTATGACCAGTCGACCTTCCTCATGTCGACCTTTATGCAAATTCGACCTTAAGTCATGTCGACCTTAAGTCAGGTCGACCTTCCTGCCAGTCGACCTAGTGGGGTCGACCTAATGACTGTAGACCTAAGTTCATTCTAATAGATGACCGCATCCCCTTCTGCAGTAACTTCTTAGGGTCCTCTAATTATTTTTATTGTCTGATGGGGTCCCATAGTTTGAGGATTCCTAGGGAGGAATTCAATTGAACGAGAGCAAGTCTGATTTATCCTTAAATAGTTTATATTCAGAAAAATCACCAGACTTGCACCTTACCAGTACCAGCCCATGGGCCAGATTCTCTAAGCTTCAAAAGTGATAAACAGCCAGCCAATCAGCTCCAGTCTGACATTTTTCAAACACAATCTGGGACATGGCAGGTAGGAGCGGATTGGCTGGCTGTTTATCACTCTCCATTTTATCACTTTTGAAGCTTAGAGAATCTGGCTCCATATCCCTTAGGACTAATTAAGCAATTGGACATTTCCAATTAGCTTAGTCAGTAATTACTCACCTTCCAAAGAGAAGGTGAGCAACAGTAAGTGTTACGTTTGTGTGTGTCTTTTAATGTGTTTTGGTATGTGCGACCCCCCTCTTGTCAGTGCATTATTCCTCGGAAGCAGCAGCTGGGAGAACTACATCCCCCAGCAGTCCACTCCCCAGTGCAAAGATGGAGACCACTGGGCAGTATTTATTTTTTCCATTTGCACACTGCAGGGATTTCAATGCTGAAAACCCAGCAGCCAACTTTTTATTGTATACCATCGGAAGCGGGCATACCCACTCTAATCCCAAATTTGGTGCCAGGTACACAAGTTTTTTTTTTTTTTTTAACTCACACTCAACTGAATTCGCACCATGTTCTCCCTTTTAATGGTCTTTGTGTAAATTTATTAGGTGTGGCCACAAGATGTCCTCATGCCAGACATGTGAGTTTACAGACTAAGGCTGGTTTCACACACTCCGACTCCTGCCGGACGGCGAAAACCTGCACGGCCAGGGAGCCGTGCCGCACACAGTAGATTATCATGGAGGGGATGGCCACAGCCCGGCAGCCGTCCCTTCCAGTGGCGGGGTCCGGCTGCAACCGTGCGGCCAGGTCGTGGCCGTCCCGTGTGAATAGACACAATAGTGTCCATTCACAACTAATGTGTGCGGCACGGCTCCCTAGCCGTGCAGGATTTCACTGTCCGGCAGGAGCCGGAGTGTGTGAAACCAGCCTAAAGCTGTGTACACATGGGGGCGATAGCGATCGCTGGCGACCATATTGCCAGTGATGGAAGTGTGCCCCAGCGATAAATTGCCAGGTGCGCGCTCCCGTTTTCAGCCCCATTGTAAATCGGCAGAGGTTCCCTTTCATCAGCGACCATCTCTGGTCGCTGATGAAAAGGAGACACTGGGCAATATATTGCTGAGCAATGTATTGCTAGCAATATATTGCTGAGCAATATATCTCCCCCGTGTGTACGGGGCTTTTGGGGGGTATTCAATTAGTTTGGGTTTTCAGATTGCCTAAAAACTGAACTATTTAGACATTTTGCATTTTTCACTTTTTATTGGGTGAAAAGGCATTGGCGGAAAATGCCTCAAAAAGCAGCAAAGGGTCTATAACACGTGCGTCATTTGCTAATTCTCTGGGAGTTTTTTACCACTGCCACATTTTTTGCATAGGTGAAAATTCGGCCTCTATTTGAATAGGGTGAATCCTAGGCAGAAAGTCAGAACTTATTGAATACCTCCCTAATGGGCATTCAATAAAAAGTTTACAGAAAATGCCAGAGCCGCTCATGTGTTATAGACGTTCAAATAAAAATTTAAATTTCCTATAAAAAAAATAAAAATGGTAAACATTACTGGTCATTATGATGAATAAAAATGATTGCTTGGCAATTTTCACACCTATTTTGACAAGTTCTGTATGCACTCAAAGGGTTAAGCAGCAGAATGGGTGAAAGCTGTACCAGAACCTGGCTCCAACCCCAGTTCCCAGGATCATAAAGCGATTATATTTTACAGCCTGTACACAGGGCACTGAGGATCTGATGGACATGGACAGTGGATGGTGGATCCTGTGCAGTCTGGTGGGAGCCATTTGTGAGAGCCGTGGTACATTGCATTGGCGCACTGTAAATCTGACACCACTCGTAATTGCGAAAGATGCAAGCTTATGCAACCCGGCGGGTTGCTAATGACACGCACCCCCACTCTTCCTCCCAGTTGTTCTGTAAATGCAGCTCAGTTTAACTAGAACATCAATGACTGCGTGTACGGAGCAGGGAACTATACCTCCCAACTGTCCCGATTTCCACGGGAACGTCTCGGTTTTCAGGAATGTTCCTGAAACTCGGCAGTGTCCCGCGGCGGAGGGGAGTCATCCCCCCAGTCTGCGCACAGCATCTATTCCCGCAGTCAGAGGGGCTGGGGGCATGGCTATAGGCTCACAGAGCCTCTGGGCCATGCCCCCACAGCAGCAAAACAGGGCGTGGCCTCACCAAAAGACGCGAGTATAGGCCATGACTCCTTTTTGGCAAACCACGCCCCCTGCCTATTTCCTTCTTCTAGAAGCCTAAAAGTTGGGAGGTATGGGGACCAGATGACATCACTGAATTATATTGTTAAGGATATCGTTCCGTGTGTATTTACTATATCATTCGCTTGGCAATTCAGGGGAAATAACTGATGATATCGCTTGGGAAGGGTATCATACATTGTGTACGCACCTTGTGATTTAAATGAAAATAGATAGCATGTTTTTATCAGAACGTATTTATTGTTTGAACAAATAAACTCCCAACATAAGATGCTTAAGTAAAAGATAGTTTACTAAATAAGGGGCAGATGTATTAAGCCTGGCGAAGAGATAAACTGGAGATAAAGTACCAGCCAATCAGCTGTGTTTGAAATATGACAGTTGGAAGCTGATTGGCTGGTGCGTTATCTCCTTCCACTTTTTGTCCAGTTTATCTCTTTGCCAGGCTTAATACATCTGCCCCATTGACTCCTAGCCACACCTAACGTAACTTCCCTGGACCCAACTGCCGCCCTGTTCACTCTATCACTCATTCAAATATTTGTTTATACTGTAAAATGATGGTTTTAATTTAGACTAATCTCAGCCTGTAAACCAGGAAATAAGGGTGTCATAAAAATACTTATGCGGAGATAGAAAAATACTGATGGCACGGATAGTACGAGGGAAGAGACCCTGGTGAATAAGTTTTTAGCATTTTTTTTCAGATTTTACCCTCCACATAGACTGTGATTGGCCATTTGTGCCCCAAAGTGAGGTGACACGGTACACTAATTGGGGGTCCTCATTCTCAGGTGTTGACACGGACATCCCCATACCCCAAAAAAATATCAACCTAATATACCACATCCAACATCAACAATACATAACTTTTGGTGAATGGATCAAAGACAAAGGCTAGTTCGATCGTCAATATGTCGACACCAAAATGTCAATATTGGTCGACTTTTCTTCCTGTGACACCCAATTATATACTGTGTATAATAGTAGGTGACTGGGTGCCCTGGCATCAGACGTAGTGCCACGCAGTATGTTGGCAATTCAATTGCTTAATCATCCGCACAGCTCCTGTCACGCTGTGTAGCTGGGCACATGTGCCCCAGGTGCCCAGCTATTTATTTCTGCTGGCACCATCCCGAGGTGGCGAGAAGAAATCCGTTCACAGTTGGGCACCAGTAGTTTGCATGGGTTTAGCTGCTGTACGTGCCTAAAGCTGGTGCATTCCCCCATGCCCAGCGGCACAAAGAACTAAGGACCTTATTCAGCTTGGTGCTTAGCAAGTGGGTTAATGCCACCCCCTAGGCGAACGAACACCTGCCTCCCATGAATATACGCGGCAGCATGCGAACAGATGTGGACACTCACACATCCATTGGCCTGCAGGCATACAGGTGAAAAGGCATTTGATGGTTGCTAACCATCGAATGACTTTTACCCGTTCGTAGATAAGTCAGTCTAAGCCGACTTATTCACAAAGAATATGACGGAGAACGAGGCACTGACGTCGTGTGAGATTATACGCCTGCCCCGTGCAGGCTTCGACCTGCCTGTGTTCGCCCAGCGTATTTTTGAGCGCACCCACCATTTTTGTGGGCCTCCCCATGGCCACCAAAGGCATTCGCACAGCGGCCTTGCACATATTCACCTATACACACCCGCAGAGCCGCGCCATCAGTCCCCGCAGGCCAATTGATGCAGAATCATCATATAGCAGCTGTGCGTGTCAGAAAACACCAGTTATGGTCACCTCTGCCATTTACAGTAAACAGACATCTTATTGTTAAATAAGCCCAATGTGTTTCTTTTTACTCACTTTATTATGTAAAGAATTAAATATAAATGATATATACAATATTCTATATGCACAACCAAACTGTGGCCATACACTACTGCAACTTCCCATAGTCGTCTACCCCTTGAAAAATTGCTGGCAACCGTTCAATGTGTATGCAATGAGGGATTTTCAGCCCAGCAATTTTGCCCATCATCACTGCATCAGGGCCGCCAATAGGGGGTGCTGTGGGTACAGCTGTCACGGGCCCTGGCAGCTCATTTTGCCTACCGCAACACACCCCCCCCCCCCTCACTGCCTCCACTGCGCTGAACAAAGCCGGTCCCCAGAGCTCAGACTTATTCAACCCAGGACACCAGCAGCCAATAAAATTGCTGGATACTTGTGTATTATCACGGCGCCCATTGTGTAGTTTGCGTAGTGGTGTATTGAGAAAACTAATACACCACTATGCTGGCTACGTAAACTACGTAACTTGTTCTGGAGCTGTGATAATACACAATGCCTTCTATCCCCACTGCCCACGTCATACCCCAGTATCCATGTGGGCATGGAATTAATTTTATAAAGTGTGGCGTGCGCAGCATGCCACCGAGCCCGAAGCGTGGCGAGCCCCGCGGATACGCATTCGCTCGCTGCGCTTCGGGCTCGGTGGCTCGCCACACTTTATACAATTAACTCCACGCCCACGTGGATACTGGGGGTATATCATGGATAGTGGGGGGGAAATGTGTGTTGTGCTTTATACTTACCCTCCTCCGGCCCAGCCACCGCGTCCCTCACTCCCCAGCGGCAGCGTTCAGTCCCCCTCTTCCGGCAGTCACTACCTGGCACCAGCATTCAGTCCCCCTCCTCCGGCACTCGCAGCAGACAATGTACGCAATTAGCGTAGTGCCACTTGGGGAGCAGGGAAACCATGTGAAGCTCCCCCAGCGGCACTACGCTTACGTACATTGCTGGCGCCGGGGAGTGACTGCCAGAGGAGGGGGACTGAACGCTGCCGCCGGGGAGTGACAGTCAGCGGGGATCGTGATGGACGATGGACGCGGTGGCCGGCCCGGAGGAGGGTAAGAATAAACCACAACACACACACACAATGAACGACTGTATTATCACGGCGCCGGCTACGTTGTCAGCGCAGCATAGCCGGGCACCGTGATAATACACAAGTACCAAATGCTGCACCGGCTTTTGAACCAAGAACTCGCGTACCGGCAGCCAATCAGAGCGGCTGCCAGTACACAAACTCTGATTGGCTCACCAGCTGGTGCTACATTTTAATTGGCCGCCGGCATCCTGAGTTGAAGACGCCTGCGCTCCGGGACCTCTGGGCTGCAATTCAACGGAAGAGGAGATGGGGGAGCAGGAGCCGGGTTACCTTCTATTGTCAAGGTTTAGTACATAGACAACAGTCTGTGTAGACACCAGAAAGCCACCACTGAATACAGATATTAGGGTCTATGTACTAAGCTTTTGAGGTAGATAAAGCACCAGCTGCTGTACATTTTTAAACCCTGCTTTAAACATGGCATTTTGGAGCTGATTGGCTGGTACTTGATTTCATTGCAGGGCTCAGGATATAGACCCCATGGTTTAGTAGTATGTTATGCATAAAAGGTTAAAACGTCCTGGATTTCTGGTGTGCTGTCTGCAGAGTTAAGGTCAACATAGAGCACATAGACAAGATACCCTACCCATCCAATGAGGGCAGGATTGTGGCTTATGCCCATGGCATTGCCCTGCCAGCAGCAGAACCCTAAATGGCACATTTTATTTTTCAACCTCATCAGGGTGCAATTTTGATACGCCAATGAGTGACTACCATGTGTGCGGCACTACTTCATGGGCATTGCCCCTAAATGGATGGACCGCATAGAGTTCAAGTATGCCACTTATTCATCAGCACCAATGCCCAGGTGAAGAGCACCAATGCCCAGGTTGGAGCCACTCCCCCTCCCCTTATTGGGTTGTGTGCCATCACATAGGTAGTGACCCCAGAACACAGCTGCTTCCTGGGCATGACATGTGAGCTGCAGATGTCATACCTACAGGCCCCCACTCTGCAGCCCCAGCTGCTGCGCCTCCTCCTGCCCCCATCCTGTCCCCGGCCCGACCTCCCTGAAGCCGCTGCTGCTGGGCTCACCTGCTTATCTGGATGGCGGAGGCTACGGCGGGCTCCCGGTGCTGCGGCTGCTGAGCCATGGTGACTGCGGCTGCTGGAAGGAACGTGGCCGGCAAGTGGTGGTAGTGGTACGCCTCCTCCGGGATACCGATGCTGAGCCTGGGAGGGGAGGGAGAAGGGGCAGGGTGACACCTCTATAGCGCAGGACAGGTGGCTCCTCCTCCCGGGCACACGCTGCTGATGTGGGATTGCACTGTCAGTCTGGGAGCACGGGCACGGCGCAGACGTCACCGAGTCCGCCCATCTCTGGCATGTCGTTCCCTGGCCAGTGACGTCACTAGATGCCCGCCCCCTGGCTTTCCCCGTCTCTTCCTCTTTTCTAGCTGCTGCTGCAGCGGTGTCCTGTCATGCCGCTGCTGTCCGAGACGGGTTATAATGCAGCTGTGGGGGTGGGGGCGGTTTAGCACATGCTCAGGGGGGTAGGTATCAATAGTGACACCATATGGTCGACATGCTGAAAAGGTCGACGAGTTTTTTTTTGCTCTTTCATGCTTTACCATGTGCCCATGTGCTTGACATTATGTAGACCTTTTGCTTGTGTTGACCTTTCATCAATGTTGAACTAGATCATGTCGACTTTTAATTGTCGACTTAATGACCGCATACGCTCAGGGGCGGATTTAGGGATGAGGGCGCCCCTAGGCACAACAATAATGTTTACTAAGTAGGACAGTTTATAGGGGCAGTATCTGCATGTCCTATCCATTTAGACTCTATTTAAGATGGAATATAGTACAGTACAGTGGATATTTTGCCGTTATTGGTACATTTTGGGCTGACAGTACTATCACAGGCATCCAAGTGCCGCCCCCAAACATGTGCCGCCCCTAGGCACGTGCCTCACGTGCCTAATGGGAAATTCGGCTCTGCATACGCTCCCTTAAAGGTGGCCCTTGCTGTCTCATATTCCTCCCCGTCATGTGGCCTTTGCCGACTCCTAATCCTCCCATGACATGCGGTCCTTGCTGGCTCCTATTCCTCCCCTGACAGGCGGCCCTTGCCGACTCCTATTCCTCCCCTGACAGGCGGCCCTTGCCGACTCCTATTCCTGCCCTGACAGGCGGCCCTTGCCGACTCCTATTCCTCCCCTGACAGGCGGCCCTTGCCGACTCCTATTCCTCCCCTGACAGGCGGCCCTTGCCGACTCCTATTCCTCTCCTGACAGGCGGCCCTTGCCGACTCCTATTCCTCCCCTGACAGGCGGCCCTTGCCGACTCCTATTCCTCTCCTGACAGGCGGCCCTTGCCGACTCCTATTCCTCCCCTGACAGGCGGCCCTTGCCGACTCCTATTCCTTCCCTGAGAGGCGGCCCTTGCCGACTCCTATTCCTCCCCTGACAGGCGGCCCTTGCCGACTCCTATTCCTCCGCTGACAGGCGGCCCTTGCCGACTCCTATTCCTACCCTCATTACATAGGTGCCGATTCCGTGGGTGCTCAAGGGCCCGAGCACCCACAGGAAATAATGAGCACCCACGTGCTCGTAACTCCAGAGTCCCAATGCCGGGCCACTGTATTTGCTTGTTGAGCCTTTCAACAGGCTTGAGCACCCACCAGCAAAAACATAAATCGGCACCTCTGCCCCTCAATGCCTCTGCTGGTCTATCACACGTGCCCCCAATACAAATGCCTCTTACAAAATTGGCCATATTCAATGGGAGTAGGTGCAACGGACCTGCAGACATGAATCATCGGGTCCGAAAGCAAAGCTTTTTTTTGTGGATTTGAGCGCTTCTTAAGCTTTGCAGCCTTGGTTTAACACACATCAAGGTTTCTTTCAGGGTTTCAAGGAACTATCATACTTGTACTCTTGTGAATTGGTGTGATTATCAAATATATCGAGGTTTCTTTTCTGTCCCCACAAAACGTTTTAAAATGTATTTTTATTCACGTACAGTAAAATGGGAATATGATAATAATGACATAAAGTAAAAACAGCCTGTTCACCATAGATATTTCTCCCCACGGATTGTCTTTGCGGCCATCCACGTGTTCCGTTCGCGACCTTACCGGAAGTTCCCCTACTAGAAGTCGTTATAGAGGCAGCATGACTTCCAGCCATGTGTTTGCTGGCTTTCCCGCTAAGCCACCAGTGATTGAATGGCGAAGGATGGTCTTGTAAGAATTTATAAAATAATAATAAATTACTCAATGTTCTTCTCTAAAAGAACACATAAGCTATAAGAAATGGTAAACACTAAAAAGCATATTATAACTATATAAAAGGTTATAGAGAAATATATTAAAATTAATGAAACCAATTTAACTCAAAGTCCTGATTTAATCCCCCAGGGGTCAAAGTTTTTAGTTTGTTTATCAGCTTCATTTGCGCAATTGCCACATGTTTTCTATATTTTTAGTCTTCAAGTATCTGCAGATCCAGGCAGGGGTGAAGCAATAGTCCCTGCAGCCCCAGCGCCCACAAGTTACCCAACTCTGCCAAGCCACCGCGGGGCCTATTGCTAAGTCACTGGGGTTGGGAGATCCACCTAAAAAATCTCCTGCACCTTTTGGGAGATTAAGTAAGTACGATCTAAGCATAAACAATTATTACATGCATCAATATGACCAAAAAAAAGCTGAACACCACTTGTTATTAGCGCAAATATGAATCCATATATTCATATTATATGCAGTATATGCATTGTACTGTGTGTGTGTGTGTGTGTGTGTGTGTGTGTATAGATAGATATGTAACTGTGGGGCCAGGATTGTTCCATGTGGTAACCAGTGGGAGTTGTGCTGGAGTGGAACCCTTTAAGAAAGCAATCTCATTCAGGCCTCTTGGTGCCAATGTACCCAATTTGTGGATCCACATGGATTCTATCTGCAAAAGTTTTATTTTCCCTGATCACCCCCTCTAATGGATGGGGGAACGTGGTCTATCATACGTATTATAGTTGATACATTGGGTGAGATTTAATAGGATTAGAGATTCAGAAAGTGAGAGATTTGGTAAGAAATCTCCAGGTTGTTTTTTTAAAGCGGCAATCATTTACACTGCAAAATCAACTGGTTTTGCAGTGTAAATGATTGCCGCTTTAAAAAAACCCTGGAGATTTCTTCCCAAATCTCTCACTTTCTGAATCTCTCATCCTATTAAATATCACCTATAGTGTCTGGTCATGACAAAGAGGGACATTTACCAAAATGGATTCGTAGAAAAAAGGTGTATTCGTAGGGAGAAATACACCTTTTTTTTACGAATTTGTATTTTCGGGATTTACAATCCCAAAAATACAACAATTCGTAGTCCTAAAGATGGAACATTCGTATTTGCAGTTACAAATACGAATGCCCTACACCATATATAGGATACGACAGAAATCACCATTCAAAAGAATGGTGGTTTCTGATTTACTAAGCAGCCGTACTGACAATACGGCTGCTTAGTGGTGTGAAACACCCACGCAAATACGACAGGAAAATAGAACACCATTTTCCTGTTCTATTTGCGTTTTAGCCTGCACGGATCAGTCAGATCCGTGCAGGCTACAGTGTAAAAAAATAGAAAAATAAATAAATTAAAAAAAAAACGGCGTGGGGTCCCCCCTACAGCCATAACCAGCACCAGGCTGAAGGAGCCGGGGCCGGTAATTAAAAATCAGGGAACCCGACAAATAGGGGTTCCCCGATTTTTAACAACCAGCCCCAGGCTCCAGGTCCGGGGCTGGTTCCCAAAATACGGGGGACAAAATGAGTAGGGGTCCCCCGTATTTTAAGAACCAGCCCCAGGCACAACCAGCCGGCAGGGTAATGCCACAGCCGGGGGACACTTATAATATAAGGTCCCGCGGCCAAAACATTCTCCCTACCGACCAGTTAGCCTGGCCAGGGGCCCTGGGGGAGTGGGGACCCCCCCAATGAAGGGGTTCCCCCCCTCCAGGACTTACCTGACCAGGCTGAAGCCTGGTGCTGTCCTCGATGCCCCTGGGCGGTGGGCATCGAGCTGATAAATGGTGTAAAAAAAAGATGAACCTATTGTTTTTTACTGTGGCACTACAAGTGCCAGCAAGCCTCCCCAGCAAGCTGGGACTTGGAGAACCACAAGTCCCAGCCTGCTGGGCATTAAAGGGCCCGCTGGCACTTGTAGTTCTACAGTTAAAAAAATAGTGCACAAAACACACTGACACACTTTTAAAATAAAACTTTATTACACACAAAGCCCACACATACTAATACTTACCTATCTTCTTCCCATAGGTCGCCCTGGTCCTGTGTCGTCGTCTTCTGGTCCTGTGTCGTCTTCTTCCTCCATGTCGACCGTCGCTGTCGCCGTCCGGATCCGACGAAATCCATTTGGGAAGCTGTGGAAGGAAACCATACTCACCTGTCCCAGCGCGACGTAGTCCAGGTAAGGGTCTTTGCAAAAAAACAAACCGACAGCCCGAAACCAGACCGGACTGACGGAGACGCACGTGTGTTTGTTTACATCGTGCGGCTCCGCCTCCCGAATGCCGCTATTGGCCGCCTTGCGGCCTAGCAGCTCCTGATTGGCCGCTAGGCCGCAAGGCGGCCAATAGCGGCATTCGGGAGGCGGAGCCGCACGATGTAAACACCGTGCGTCTCCGTCAGTCCGGTCTGGTTTCGGGGTGTCGGTTTGTTTTTTTGCAAAGACCCTTACCTGGACTACGTCGCGCTGGGACAGGTGAGTATGGTTTCCTTCCACAGCTTCCCAAATGGATTTCGTCGGATCCGGACGGCGACAGCGACGGTCGACATGGAGGAAGAAGACGACACAGGACCAGAAGACGACGACACAGGACCAGGGCGACCTATGGGAAGAAGATAGGTAAGTATTAGTATGTGTGGGCTTTGTGTGTAATAAAGTTTTATTTTAAAAGTGTGTCAGTGTGTTTTGTGCACTATTTTTTTAACTGTAGAACTACAAGTGCCAGCGGGCCCTTTAATGCCCAGCAGGCTGGGACTTGTGGTTCTCCAAGTCCCAGCTTGCTGGGGAGGCTTGCTGGCACTTGTAGTGCCACAGTAAAAAACAATAGGTTCATCTTTTTTTTACACCATTTATCAGCTCGATGCCCACCGCCCAGGGGCATCGAGGACAGCACCAGGCTTCAGCCTGGTCAGGTAAGTCCTGGAGGGGGGGGGACCCCTTCATTGGGGGGGTCCCCACTCCCCCAGGGCCCCTGGCCAGGCTGACTGGTCGGTAGGGAGAATGTTTTGGCCGCGGGACCTTATATTATAAGTGTCCCCCGGCTGTGGCATTACCCTGCCGGCTGGTTGTGCCTGGGTCTGGTTCTTAAAATACGGGGGACCCCTACTCATTTTGTCCCCCGTATTTTGGGAACCAGCCCCGGACCTGGAGCCTGGGGCTGGTTGTTAAAAATCGGGGAACCCCTATTTGTCGGGTTCCCTGATTTTTAATTACCGGCCCCGGCTCCTTCAGCCTGGTGCTGGTTTCGGCTGTGGGGGGGACCCCACGCCGTTTTTTTTTTATTTATTTATTTTTTCTATTTTTTTTTTACACCTTGCAGCCTGCACGGATCTGACTGATCCGTGCAGACTGCTAGAAATAATTCGTATTAGCGGCCATATATACGGCCGCTAATACGAATCATTACACCATCGGAGGGTTACAAAGCAGTCGTATCTGACTGCTTTGTAACTGATCCTCCGGAACACGACTTTGCATACGACTTAAACAGTCGTATGCAGTCGTAGGGAAAATACCAATACGAAAAACTAGGTTTTTCATATTGGTAAATTTCCCCCAAAGTGTCTGGCCGCCGGTTGTTCACTGGACCCTTTGTTGTGGGTTGCCTTTATGGCCGACCGATGCAAAGCCATCTTACATACTGTAAGGAACAGGGACATGTGATGACATATATCACAGATCTACTTGTGCATGTTAAACGGTAGTTGATGGAAAATGTATTTCCCGAGAATGGGTGAAGAAATATAAATATAATTTATTGCTTTTGCTGCATTTTGCTCATAGTAATACCAGTCATTTTCAGCAATTTCTCATAGTAAATGAGAGTAAAGAGATGAGATAAGTGATTTCAGTTCATAATGAGCCCAATGCCGCTTACATGTCTGCTCTAGTGTTCTATATTGTTTCCCTATTTGTTGCCATCTTTAGGTACTGAGGGGCAGATTTATTAAGCTCGGTGAATTGATAATGTGGCTGGTACTTTTTCACCGGCCAATCAGCTCCTAACAGTGAAGTTACAGTTACAATTATGTAAAAAAAAAAAATTCTTTTTTTTTTAATGTGACCTCTAGGGGCAATGGTGAGCTGCAGTATACTCTATAGCTGTCTGGAGACTTAAACTAAATAAAAATGGTGTTATTTTAAATATGACCAGCAGAGGGCAGACAGTCTCCTATTGCTGCAGTAGTGACCGTCCACAAGTGTGTTTGTAATTCCTTTTTATATAAATAAAAAAAAGACTCTATTGCTAAGATGCAATGTAAACATTTGTGGTACGATTCCCAATCAATATCAGTTAAATCAGAGATAGTGATATTACTAAACCCAGGGTTCTTAGGGTCTTTCCCATTATACTCAAATTGAACATTTTCTTGTATGTTTTATGTACTGGGGAAAACATATAGGGTGAAATTTACTAATATGGATTCGTAGAAAAAAGGTGTATTCGTTCAAAATCAAACTGGTTTTGCAGTGTAAATGATTGCCGCTTTAAAAAAGTCAAGATATCTCACCAAATCTCTCACTTTCTGAATCTCTCATCCTATTAAGGGGGAAATTTACTAAAGTTTTGAAATTTGTAAAAAAAATCCCGAAAATACGGCAATTCGTATTCGTATTGATGTGCTATCAATACGAATACGAATTGCCGTATTTTCGGGATAGTAAATGTCAAAAATAAGTGTATTTCTGGATACAAATACACCTATTTTTTACAAATTTCCTTTAGTAAATTTCCCCCTAAATCTCACCCATAATTTCTACAGGACCTAAAATGACCTAAACTGGTTGTTACAACATAAAAAGATCTAATTACGTTAACCCTTTGAGTGCCAAGTGAATTTGTCCAAATAGGTGTGAAAATTGCCAAGCAAACATTGTTATTCATCATAATGACCTGATATATAGGAAATATAATCTTTTTTGCACAACACTTGATCGTTTGAATTTATATGACAAATGTGAGCCACGCTGGCATTTTCAGCCGATATTTTTAACATCACTCGCAGAGATGTTGGCACTGAAATGGTTAATTATATTGATTTAAAAGTATGAAAAGTTACCATGGAAACATGTAGAATTAGTCATTTTTAAGTGTAATTCATGTATACAGATGTGTCCTGCTACAGCCTTGCTGACTAGCGTACACAGACTCACAGCTGCTACACTTTGTGCCACTGGAGAAAATAGGTATAATTACAAAACTCCAGATGAACAGTCCGTACCCCCCTAGACGCACCGCTTTCTAGATACACAGAGGGTTAAAGACCATTGGCTGAAAGCGATGAAATGAAGGAGGTGCCAAACTCATGGCCCTCCAGCTGTTGTGGAACTACAGGTACTTGTGTATTATTTGTGCGCCCATAGCATCGCATACCACTAATTAAGGTATTCAATGGGACCCGATTTCCAGGCACACAGACCCACACTGTGCGATAAAATATTGCATCGCATCGCATGCCATTACAAATGGCATGCGATGCAATGCGATATTAAATTGTACAGGCACCCTGATGGGTGATTACTATGTTAAATGCACCCCCATTGTTAACACCACCCCCACTATCAACGGCCACCCGAAGTGTGGCGAGTGCAGCGAGCCTGTGAGGGGCGGAGGTACGCGTCCTCCGACCTTTTCATCCCCCACTATCCACGTCAGCGTGGAGTTGATTTTAGATAGTGTGGCGAGCGCAGTGAGCCACCGAGCCCGAAGCGTGGCGAGCGCAGCGAGCCCAGCGAGGGGACGCGGATTACTTCACATGTAATCCGCGTCCCCTCGCGGGACTCGCTGCGCACGCTTCGGCAAGCCACCGAGCCGAAGCGTGGCAAGCGCACACGGATGATTTCACATGTAATCCGCGTCTCCTCACGGGACTCGCTGCGCTCGCCATGCTTCGGGCTCGCCACACTATCTAAAATCTACTCCACGTCGACGTGGATAGTGGGGGTATGAAAAGGTCGGAGGACGCGTAACAATGGGGGTGCATTTAACATAGTAATCACCCATCAGGGTGCCTGTACAATTAAAAATTGGGTCCAAGTTGGTCTTATCGCATCGCATGCAATCGGATCGCATGTGATGCGATGCGATCAAAACTATGTTGTACGATGGAAATCTTGGGCACCCAGATAATACACAAGTACCGAACTACACGTTCCAGCATGTCCTGCCACAGATTTTACATAATGGATTGTTAATACTGTGCCAGCCCATGCTGGGACATGTAGTTCCACAACAGCTGGAGGGCCATGAGTTTGACACCACTGCCCTACACCATTGGAAATTTTTTAAAATTGCATAATTTTTTTGAGGAAATTCTAAACACATTTGTAATACCTATGATTTTTGGATCTTAATATTGCTGTCCATCAGAGAGAGACTGTCATTCTTCTCTGCTCGAATAAAGGCAGTCTGCTTCAACTGGGGTGTCCCTCTCAGCTCCCCACATGCCCTCAGACCAGCCAACATGCCATCAGATCCTCTCAGATGCCATTGGTCTTGTCAAATGCCTTTTATATGCTCATAAGATTTAGATTATCATAACTAGACATCTAAAAAGAAAAAAAAAACAGATAAGCATAAACAATTATTACATGCATCAATGTGACCAAAAAAAAGCTGAGCACCACTTTGGTATTAGCGCATATATGAAATTCAAATCCCACCATTTTTAGGCAAAATTCTGGGATCGGCCACCCTACTTAGGACCTCCCACAGGTCACGCTTTCCAGATCACCTGAAAGGTGCACTGTGTATCACTAACCTTCACATTTAAAAACAAGGTGACCTGGAAAACATGACCTGTGCGGGCTCCTGAGAAACGAGTCTGAGAACTAGATTAATAACCGGAATCTGTAACTTCCAGTTACCAATATATACTACCCCGTAGGACCTCCAGCATCTATCCATGTGTCCAGTAGGCCCTCTAGCATCTGTCTCCTCCAAGGCGGCGGGCATTTTTGGAGGGACATTTTCAGCAGATTCCATACAGATGGCTAGACCCATTGGAATCTGTAGGGACTATGCTCCCCCACAATTTTCAAACACAGCCTACAACATGACAGTTAGGAGCTGATTGGCCAGACATATCGCTCTTTATCCCCCTCGCGTTTATCTCTTTTTAAGGCTTAATCCATCTGCCCCAATGTGAGATGCCTTATGGTGGTACTGGCAGGGCCGGCGCCACCACTGGAGGGCGGCAGTTTGCCCCTCGCCCCCCTTGCAATGGGGGTACCTGCTGCACCATCTGGGGAGCAGGCAGGGGGTCCATGCTGGCTTCTGACAGGAGCCTGTAGTGGTGTCCTTGCCGCGTGGGTACCTGCGGCGCTGTGTATAAAGCTGGCGGGGGGGTCCCTGCAGTGAATAAGAAATAACTAGCGCTATCCGCCGGGCTATGCGGCGGCGCAGGAAGTGCTGCCGGGTTTGAAAACACTGGCCGCACGCTGATTGGCTGAGAATCAGCATGTGCCCAGTGTTTTTAAAACAGAAGTGCTTCCCGCGCCGCCGCATAGCACTAGTTATTTCTTATTCACTGCAGGGACCCCCCCACCGCCGCCAGCTTTATACACAGCGCCACAGGGTACCCGCGCGGCAAGGACACCACTGCAGGCTCCTGTCAGACGCCAGCATGGACCGCCCTAGCCCGCTCCCCAGACGGCGCAACAGGTACCCCCCGGTACCGGGGCTCCCCCACCCCGAGTCGCCTGGGGCGCTCCGGTGCCTTGCACCGGCCCTGGGTACTGGTTTATCAGCCCCGGTCTGGTGGTACAATGTTTTATATTTTAGTTTAGTTTCCCTTTACAGCAAATGTTTCAGACATCAGTACATGGCTGCATCTTATCTATAATAATGAGATTGATCTGAACAGAACTCCAGAGTGACTGACTCTATTGTCCCTGCCCATCCTGATTCTTGTAGCCCTTTGATCATGCCCCGTAGAAGTGATCTCTAGTCTCGTTTGGCCATCAGAGATAACATCATCAAAGCACAAAGGTGAATACAACACTAGCCCTAAAACATCCCCTTTATTACCAGTAACAACAAGCTGCGCTGATACTATTGTCCTGCAGGTAGCATCTTGTTATCCATGAAAAGTTACACTCATGGGATCATCTTGGCTTTGTAACCTTTGAACCAAAATCAATTCTGGAACAATTTAATTAATAGATATCTATTAGTGACCACAGGTATTTAGAGAGAAATTACCTGACCACAAACAAGATGCTCTTTCATTGCTGCATTGTCCAGGAAACGTTTAGACTATGATGTAACCGAACTGACCATTGTCTGAGCTATTCTGTGCTATAAAACAAATACAAAATAAAAAAAAAGTTAAAACAGCATTTTACAAATGCAGGATCGCTAACGCATGGGAGGACATTGAATAGGATGTGAATTTTAGTCACTTTCCAAAATCGCACAATATAAAAAAAATGTTTCCAGAATACGCATATTTAATGATATGCGAAATCTGGGCAAAAAGTTGCGATAATGAGCGATTTTTAGTCATGAAAATGTGCAATTTTAGTCATGAAAATGTGCAAATTTGAAGAAATGTGCGATTTTGTGTCTAAAAAATGGGAAAAAATGGCATGAGGTCCCCCCCTCCTGAGCATGACCAGCCCTGGGCTCATTGAGCCAGACCTGGTTCCAAAAATACAGGAGACAAAAAGCGCAGGGGTCCCCCAGTATTTCTGAAACCAGCCTCACTCTTGGACCGGCCCTGGTTCCAAAACTAAATAGAAACAAAAAATCTTGGACACTTTTTACATAAGGTCCCCCGGCCATACCATGGGGGAGTAGGGACCCCCCCCCAATAAAGGACTAAGCTATGTGTCTCCATGGAGACGCATTGACTAACCACGCTAACAGGCTCTATAGCGCTGGGACAGCGCTATTATAGAAGCTCTTAGCAATGCCGGAGGAAGCTGTGGGGTGAGCTGGCTGTGGAGGAGGGAGGGCAATCGCTGGACCCTGGTTCGGTAAGTATATTGGTGTAAAAGTGAGGTGTGTGTGTAATAAAGTTGTACTTTTCGGTGTGTGTGTTTTATTTAAACATTGTTTTTACGGGTGGACTACAAGTCCCAGCGGCCCATTAATGCCCCACATGCTGGGACTTGTGGTTCTCCAAGTCCCAGCATGCGGGGGAGGCCTGCTGGCACTTGTAGTGCACCTGTATAAAGCAATGTTATGTATGAATGATTTAACACTATCAGGCCTGCGTCCAATGGCCAGGGACACCGGTGACAGCCTCAGGCTTCAGCCCTGGATGGGTGAAGCCTGGGGGGGGACCCCTTTATTGGGGGGGGGGTCTCCACTCCCCCAGGTACCCTGTCCAAGCCTTGACCAGCCACGGTGCTCATGGTACGGCCGGGGACCTTATGTAAAAAGTGTCCCCCAGCTGTGTAATGACACCGCAGGCTGTTGGAGACTGGTGCTGGTTTCAAAATACAGCGGACCCACAGGTTTTTTGTCCCCCGTATTTTTTGAACCAGGACCGGTCCAAGAGTTCGGGGCTGGTTTCAGAAATACGGGGGACCCCTACGCTTTTTGTCCCCCGTATTTTTGGAACCAGGTCCGGCTCAATGAGACTGGGGCTGGTTATGCTCAGGATGGGGGACCTCACGGCATTTAAAAAAATAAAAAAAAAACTTTTACACATTTTTTAAGACAGGACCATGCAAAGATCTCAATGATCTGTGCATGGTTCTAGCAAATTCACCTGTCAGAACCTGGTCTACATGTGTGGCGATTTTTAGTAAGATTTTCCCGTCTTCGCATCTCATTAAATATGCGATTTGTATACTTTATACTGGGAAAACATCTGAATGCGAGTTCCGGCGTTACTAAAAATCGCACCTTCAGAATGTGTGAATTTGCAGCAAAATACATGTTTTTTGCCGCTTTTCACATTTCATTAAATATGCGATTTCGGAAATGTGCGATTTCGGCTGTTTTTGCTGAAAAAAATTGCCCAAAAAAGTTTTTGCAACTCATTAAATGTCACCCATGCACTGGAGGTTATAAATGGCAGCTCTTGTTATCACCAGTTATTTATACTGCGCGCACATACAGGTCGATTCTCCCTTATAGTGTATTCCAAAAACCGAAATATTCCGAAAATCATGTTTTTTCAGAATATTTGGGGGGGGGGGGGGGGGGGGTGGTACCCCGTCACCCCTTTTTTCATCCTTACCTCGTCCCCCGACGTCCATGGCGGCCTTCAGAATCCTGTTCAGTGACATCTCCGGTCCCATGGGGTGCATTGTGTGAGTGCGCGGGCGCGCTGATGATGTCACTGGCGCACTTGTGCAATGCACCCCTGGGACTGGAGCTGCTGCTGAAGAGGATCCTGAAGGACGCCTGGGGACACCGTGGACATCAAGGGGCCATTGGGGCACCACCAGGGGACCAGATAAGTATGAAAAAAAAATTCCAAAATCCGCAAAGATCCCTTACCCAAAATGCTTGTGGTCCTGAGCATTTCGGATAAGGGATACTTAACCCCTATTACGCAGCTGCAGTACTGTACAGATAATATTTAGTCACTGATTAGTCCATGTTCCAGTGGTGCTCTTTGGGGGTAATTCATTACCGCTCACCAAGCAGTGGTCCTTCGTTGCTTGCTTTGCAGTCGGCTTAACGCCATCAGGACGGCTGATCGCTCAGAGGCCACCACACACACAGAAATGTTTGAGCCTTCTGAGCCACAATAACAATCAGGGCTGTTCTGTATCGCGGAGCCACGCATCGGGGTTGCTGTGTGTGTGGCTACACACAGAGCGATATTCAGCCACTTTCTGAGTGATTATGTAAAATCGCTCAGAAAGTGGCTGAATGTCGCTCTGTGTTTAGGGCCCATAACTCTTTCTGCACATGTTACATCTGCCCCACCTGCAGTGCAGCATGGTTTTGCCCATTTTGAGAACAAATTTGTACTGCGATCAGGTCTGAATAAGCTTTTCTACTGAGAATCTTGTGGCGTATAATATTTCGGATGATGTTGACTTGCCTCCCTTATCTTACAGTGGTTCTGGTTACAATTCTGTAACACTAGGATTAAGCTTTTCTCAGTGGAAGAGCTTAAATCTAGTGTTACCGAATTTGTGGGGCAATAAAAGACCTATCCGTGTTCATGTAGAAACATCATACAGTAACACGCTACATCTGGCACTTCTACTTATTGAGCGGCGCCGCCGGGGCCTCTTCCAAACAAATATTTCTTTGGTTACGTCAATAACCTGCCCTAAGGCGCTGGCACAGACTTTAAATGCAATCTCTCTGCCACTCGGTGATACATGTGTTGAAGTGTGCTTTCTGCTATGATTGTCCACTGATTATGCCAGAATATCTATAGTACTTCCCGGAACGCATGCACGCAAGCACTTGGTGGTGTATTGCGCACCCTGATACTATCGCGTGCTATTGGAGAACCCATCGCTTATTCCTGCAAACAAACAAGTTTCAACTCAGAATAAAGAAATCACTTGTTACAATCTTCATCTACAAAAGCGGCTTTGCTGAAGATACATTTTCTTGTGTCACCTTAGGCCTGACAGGGCCAACTACTGCTGTTCGATGGGATCTGCTTGCTACATACAACCTGGGAATAGGACAAATCTCTCACAATATAGAAACTCCTCGTTGATATTTTCCCATATACTGTGTGTGCAGTGAGAACTGGCCAGGCTAGCCCCAGGCCAGTGATGGGAACTGTATACACAAACAACACCGTTCTTGTTTAAACCCCCTTAGGGCCTTTAATTTGTGTTTTAATATGGCAGCAAACCGAAACTGTGAACGTGGAGCCCCGCCCCAGACGCTAAAGGTAAATAGCTTTTAGCACAATCTTAATTAGGTCTAATATAAATGAAAACTGCTTTACAATATGATAGATGAAAATTTAATTTCTACAAAAGATGCAATATTTATAGAGGGTGGCCCACAAGTAGGTATATAGTAAGGATATGTCATTATTCTTTCTGGTAGATTATGTCTATTATTATTATAACTTTATTTATAAGGCGCCACAAGTGTTTCGCAGCGCCGTACAAAGGAACAATACAGGGAGACAAAACTTGGCATAACATTGAATAAATAACAAAAATACAGTACAAATAAAGAGCACCACAGATCAATACACATTACAGCTTGGATATAAGTAGTGAGGACTCAATCAACATACAACTAGAGGCTAGATGCCAATGATGGAGATGAGTATGCGGACAAAGATGGTCACTGAGTGTTGGAGTATAGGAGAGCTGTGAGTGAAATGTGAAGAGAAGAGGGCTTTGACAACAGGAGGGAAGAGGGCCCTACTCAGAGGAGCTTACAATCTAGTAGGAAGGGGAGACAGACAGATTACAAGAGGTGCAAGCAAGTGGGTGGTAGTTAGATAGCAGGATGTAAACAGGCAAGAGGTCGGAGGTCGGACCTCGTATGTCTAACCATCTTTCTCACCAACCTGACCTTCGTAATAGGATCATCTTCAGATTTCACCTCCTGCAGATTAGGGACATAAGCAAATCAATGTACCTTCTCATTGGGGAATGAATCAATATTCTGACATCCTACAAGTCTGACAAAGAAGTTTCAGTACTACTGATTGCACACTCCAGAGCAGCTATACGTACACAGTAAAGGGAAAGTCACCTAACCTTAACGCAAATCAGGGTTGCATACCCTCCAGGCAGTGCCAGATTAAGCCTTCGGGGGGCCTGGGGCCATTCAGACAGGGGGGCCCCCTTGCACTTGTCATTAATGGTCGCAAACTGCATGGGAGAATATTACACTGTGAAAACTCAGAGTAAAGGCAGTATAAACCTGGTCAATGACATATACATACATACATACATACCACATGAAAAGCCTGTGTTTGTTCCTCTGCACCTTACTGTAGGAGATCTCACAGTCCCAGTGCTGTCTCTGATTAAAAACCCTCCCATGACTCGGCTGCTGCTGCTTTCCTCCATGTAATGAGCTCCACCAATCAGAGCTCAGCACAAACCTCTCAGCCTCTGCCCTCTTGTGCAAAGTGTCATGAGACTTAGTCAACTCCCAGTAATGCACTTGTGCAGTCAGTGTGCTTTGGCACCTGATGCTCAGCACCATTAATCATTGTTACATTGGCAGATAGGCAAAGCTGCAGCACTACCCCACTCCCATGCACAAACCTTTAGCTAAATTTTTTGTTAAAATACATGCCAACCACAGGGTGCCCCTAGCTAGAGGGGGGCCCAGGGGTACTGACCCCTTTTGCCTCTGCTTTAATCCGGCCCTGCCTCCAGGAATGGCCAGGAGGGTCCTGGAAATTGGGGCCCCCGGAAAGGGGGGAAACCCTCCCGCATAACTCCCCCCCCCCCCATCTCCCGCAATCCACCCCTCGGCAGGGGGGGGGGAATGGCACAATCGCTGCATTTTAGCCCCCACGTGCTCGCCACGCTTCGGGCTGACGTGGATACTGGGGGTGACGCAAACCAATGGCAGAGGTGATTGCATCACATGTCATACTAAGCACCCATCACATGTCATGCCATGTGTGCTCCATGGGTGCTTATACAATGAAATATCGCTTCGCATCGCATCTCATCTCATTTGGTGCCATGCGATCTATGCGATATTTCATTGTATAAGCACTCCTGTGAAGTTAACATGGATATCGTATCGCATCGCACATCACTATAGACGGTACGCGATGCGATTCGATTTTCCTACGCAGAATAGCCCACTAAGCTATTTGCTTAGTGGGTGCAGTGATAATACACAAGTACCCTGCCTCTTTTCCACTCCCGGAGATGGCCCGCCCCCCTGTCTAACAGAGCTGGCTGCCCTCATATAGAATAATAGGTTCACAAGTATTCCCACTGGAGTCAATCTCCTTGCCCCCCCCCCCCCCCCCCCAACCGCTTATTACCGGGATTCAGAAGAGGTGGGGAGCATCAAAAGGGGTGCCAGTATAAACCACCCTAGGACCAAGAAGGACCATTTAATGATCAGACTGTCCACAACTGTCATATAATAACGCAGCCACCCTGAACCCAGCGAGGACATCGCTTATTTTTGGGCAATAGAGATTTCATTGATATATACAGGCTGTACGATATTAGTCAACTCCATCTATAAGGAGAGGTCTGATAATAAAATCATCTGGTCCGACTGCACCCGATCTGGCGGTTAGTCCGCTCAAATACGGATACAGGTATATGCAGATTGGACAAAAAATATAGAAGGGACATGTCACCTTTTACCTTATTTACAAAGGTCCCCCCCCCGCACTTCTCTAGTGCAGACATATATAAAATCACCACCCAGTCGTGAGAAAGATTACATACTACTGAACAGTATAGACGTTGCTCACATGAGGAAGATTGACACTGCAATATAGTACAATGCCTCTTTATTAATCGTGAAACCCTATAAACCCTAGTGGCAACATTATTGTTTGCTTAAACTGCAACATAATAGCAGTAGCAAGCAGCAACTATTAATAAAGGTAATAAGCCAAGAAATACATAATAAGCTGAAACACACACACGTTCATCCTTTTCTTCTCATTTTTAAATTTATACACATTTTTCATTTCTTTATCACATTGTTCTATCTTTTAATATTTCACTCTGAGACAAGGTCATATGGTCTCCTTCTGATTAAGAGACCTTTTTATGTGAATAAATAAAAGTTACATTTTACGATAAATATTTGATTCTCAGTGCACCCAACAAAATACTTCTTTTTCTCCTTGCCCCCCCCCCCCCCCTGAACCCCAGCAGGCATGCGAATGGATGATTTGTATAATCATCCATTCGCAGCCTTGGGTGCGGGGGAGAAATAATTCCATGGTCGGCGACCTCTATGGTGTCTCAGACCTGCATGCATCCTGTGCGAGGATGGGGCGGGCAGCTGACATCCGCTTACATCAGCTGCCCGCCCCCTGCACCCACATCACCGGGCAATTTGCATGGGAATGGCCAGCGTTCTCATGGGAACCCCTAATTCTTTTTGGAGGAGATTGAACTGCGCAAGAAAAATTGTGCATGTGTGTACGCGCATATCAGCTGTAGTTTGGATTCAATCGGGAATAAAGTCGATTGAACGCTCAAATGAAAACTAGACTTTGTAGGTGTGTACCCAGTTTAAGCCATAAACGGCAGCAATTTCAGGGCCGATAGCACCATGTTGATGGCTTGTGCGATGCAATGTGTGTGATTTTGTTCCAAATCGGGAGCCTTGGACTGCGAGGGAGCTGCCGGGGAAATGAATTGGATCGTGTACTGGTCGTCCTAATGCATGGCCAGCTCTACAGGAATCAGCTTGTCCAAGCTGTCAATGCACCCAGCTGCTGGCCAGGCTGAGAGTAATAATAATGATGGGCCTAATTCAGCATAGATGGGTATGGGTCATAGGTCGACAGTAATTAAGTCGACATTCAAAAGACCACTATTGGTTGACACTTGACAGTCTAAGGGTCGACATGGAAAATATAGACATGAAAAAAGTCAACATCAGTTTTTCATGTTTTTGGTCTATGTTGACATGTCGACACGGTAGTGTACCGCATCTCCTCGCATGGCTCGTTCGCTCGCCATGCTTCGGGCTTGGTACCTCGCCACCTTATTATATTCTCCCTTTATATCCACGTGGATAGTTAAGTATGAAAAACTGCCTTAAAAAAAAAAGAAGGAAAAACTCATGTCGACCTTTTTGATGTTGACCTTTATGTTGACCTTTTACATGCCGACCTATTGCTCTTGTCTACCTTTTTCAGGACCCTAAAATTGTACGGCCAGGCATGCGCAATGTGGCCGATGTGCGCGCATATAATGGGTGAATTGCGAAGCCGATGATTAGCAATCCATGCCTATGTCTGGTAGGGTACACTTAAAAGGTCAACATGCATTAGGTCAACCACTGAAGGTCGACACAAGAGAAAGGTCGACGTGGCATTTGGTCCACATGGTCATTAGGTTGACACAATAATTAGGTCGACAAAGGGAAGGTTGACAGTCAAAACGTCAACATGGGGTTTTTCGCTTTTGAGCCGACATGTGCCAACAGCTTTAAAGCTGCTGATTGGCTGTGTATGCAGAGGCCCGCCTCAAAGGAGTGTCTATGAGTGATGTGCAGGCCAGACCTGTTCAGTGTGATACACTTTCACACTGCAAAATTATCCCATTTCAATCCCGGGTTGTTACCGGTCTATGCAGGTCGACGTGCGGGGTGAAAGGGCCATGTCGAATATCCCAGGTCCAGCAAACCGGCAATCTGACCTCATTTCAAATAATTGTTATTCCCAGGTCAGACCCGGATTGCTGAGCGGTGTGATCAGGTAACTTGGGCCCCATTCATTTCTATGGAGGAGACAGCAGTGTCACCTCAGTGCTGACTCCTCCCCTGCCCCTGTCTGAGATGCCGCCGTTCTGCCTCCCACCCCCCCGGTTTCGGGAAGCAGGCGGCCAGAGCGCTGGCGTCGGCTGTCGGTGTAGCGTATCGCTGGGGAGTGCTGGCGTCGGCTGTCGGTGTAGCGTATCGCTGGGGAGTGCTGGCGTGTGGCAGGAGTCAGCGGCAGCAGCAGATTTTGAAAAAATAAAACATTTCAAATACTGGACGACCCTCAAATACTGGACACCAATCAGAGGGTCTCCCAGTGTATTAAACTGTTTTTTTTTTCTTTAATTCTGACACTGACTCTGACCCTTGTCGCCGGCCAGCGCTCTTTCACAGTGCTACGCTACTCTGCCGCCCACCGCCAGCCATCTTCCAGCACCATATGTGGCATTGCAGATTACATAAGACATCAGGTGCTGGAAGGGGATACGGTCATTGGGTCTACAGCAACTAGGTCGACAGACAGTAAGGTCGACATGGGTCTAGGTCGACATGGGTGTAGGTCGACAGGTCTTTAGGTCGACACAAGCATATGGTCGACATGGACAATGGCGACAGTCAAAGGGTTGACATGAGGTTTTTTGTGCCGACATGTGCCGACAGGCGGTATTTCATGCCCTACCATCCATTAGGTTGTGCTGGGAGAATAAAATAGTGTGCTGAGTGTAGCGAGGCACCATGCCCGATGCATAGCAAGCATCCTGCGTGCCCTGGAGCCGGTAGTAAGCGTGCCTGCAGATCTGTATATGGCACCCGTTCCAGGCATGGGTGGCTGTTGCACTTGCAGTCAGCTGACACGTGTGGAGTGATCCCGGGCTTTGCAGCCCAGGATTTTCTCACGCTTCTGAAGTAATTATACAGACTCATTAGAAATCCCTCAGCTGCCTGTGGCCTCGCCTGGGAAACGCCGAGTGAAACTGCTTACTCAGTGGGAGTGGGCCGCTGGGCCTGCTCACCTCTACAGTTGCATGTCTGGGCAGCTCACCTACAGTACATATGACATGGCTGAGACATCATGGTTAGCCTCACTCCCAGGCGTGTGTCCTGAGCTTCCTGCTCACTGAGTAGATTCTATTAGACACACACAGAACACCTCGCTGCATGGTGATGCAATGCCATGTCTGTGCACATTGCTGTAGCGAGCACACCTGCACATAGCCGGGAGATCTGTCTGTTGTATGGTAAAGTCAGGGATCTTCTGTTGTTTCAATGACTAATGGCAAGATGTGCCTTGAAAAGTGATAAAATGGAGAGTGATAAACGACCAACCAATGAGCTCCTACTTTTAGAAACACAGCCTGTGACATGGTAGGTAGGAGTTGATTGGCTGGTGGTTTATCACTCTCCATTTGATCACTTTTTAAGCGTAGTACATCTGGTCCTAATTCCATGTAGTCACAGTAACACATATCAGTTTGCAGGGAAGAATTAATATCTAAGCGATTAGCTAATTAGCCTGGATTAAGCGGGGGGGGGGGGGGGGGGGTATAAACTACACAGGTTGGTATAAAGAACACAGTAGTTCACATACACACCGACATTACTAAATCGAGAATAGCACCAAGTGGTATAAAGCTGGGTACACACTACACCATGCACCATATGTGGTATATAAAGCTGGGAACAGTACGGATGGTGTAGTGGTTAGCATTACTACCTCACAGCGCTGAGGTCACAGGTTCGATTCCCACCATGGCCCTAACTGTGCGGAGTTTGTATATTCTCCCCTTACTTGCGTGGGTTTCCTCCGGCTACTCCGGTTTCCTCCCACGATCCAAAAAATATACTGGTAGGCTAATTGGCTCCCAACAAAATTAACCCTAGTATGTCTGTGTGTGTGCATGGGGTAGGGAATATAGATTGTAAGCTCCACTGGGGCACGGGACTGATGTGAATGTTCAAATATTCTCTGTAAAGCACTGCGTAATATGTATGCGCTATACAAGAAACTGTAAATAAATAATGGTGCACAGTGTAGTGTGTACCCAGCTTTATACCACACATGGTGCATGGTTTAGTGTGTACCCAGCTTTATACCACACATGGTGCATGGTGTAGTGTGTACCCAGCTTTATACCACACATGGTGCACAGTGTAGTGTGTACCCAGCTTTATACCATACATGGTGCATGGTGTAGTGTGTACCCAGCTTTATACCACACATGGTGCATGGTTTAGTGTGTACCCAGCTTTATACCACACATGGTGCATGGTGTAGTGTGTACCCAGCTTTATACCACACATGGTGCACAGTGTAGTGTGTACCCAGCTTTATACCATACATAGTGCATGGTGTAGTGTGTACCCAGCTTTATACCACACATGGTGTATGGTGTAGTGTTTTCTTAGCTTTATACCACACATGGTGCACGGTGTATTGTGTACCCAGCTTTATACCACACATGGTGCATGGTGTAGTGTGTACCCAGCTTTATACCACACATGGTGCATGGTGTAGTGTGTACCCAGCTTTATACCACACATGGTGCACGGTGTAGTGTGTACCCAGCTTTATACCATACATGGTGCATGGTGTAGTGTGTACCCAGCTTTATACCACACATGGTGCACAGTGTAGTGTGTATGCAGCTTTATACCACACATGGTGCATGGTGTAGTGTGTACCCAGCTTTATACCATACATGGTGCACGGTGTAGTGTGTACCCAGCTTTATACCATACATGGTGCATGGTGTAGTGTGTAACCAGCTTTATACCACACATGGTGCACAGTGTAGTGTGTACCCAGCTTTATACCACACATGGTGCATGGTGTAGTGTGTACCCAGCTTTATACCATACATGGTGCACGGTGTAGTGTGTACCCAGCTTTATACCATACATGGTGCATGGTGTAGTGTGTACCCAGCTTTATACCATACATGGTGCACGGTGTAGTGTGTACCCAGCTTTATACCATACATGGTGCATGGTGTAGTGACTACACCATGCACCATGTGTGGTATAAAACTGGGTACACACTACTACACCATGCACCATGTGTGTACCCAGCCATTTCTAGAATAACGGGACCTGGCGGAGGTCTGAGATCGGCAAGTGCCGATGCCAGAAGTGAGGAGTGAGCAATGACGGAGGGAGCGGGGGCTATGCTGCGTCCTCAGTAACTATGTCCTCCCTCATCTGTACATGCAGGGCAACAGAGGACATCGCTAACAGTGAAAAACCCCATGTCGACCTTTTGACTGTCAACCTAGACATTGTCGAACTAATGACATGTCGAACTAACGACCTGTCAATTTAATGACCCTTCGACCTATAACCATGTCAACCTTTTCCCATGTCGACCTAATGACTGTCGACCTAATGACTGTCGACCATCATGCTGTGGAGCAAATGATCCCAACCCATGACCGTATCCCCTGCATTGCTGGGGGGCAAATGTAACATGCGCAGAGAGAGTTAGATTTGGGTGGGGTTTGTACTCCAAACTGATATATATTTCAGTGTGAAAATAAAGAAGTCAGTATTTAGACTTCACAGAAACAAAATAACTCACCAAAATTTAACATCATGTTACATCTGCCCCACCTGCAGTGCAGCATGGTTTTGTCCATTAGAGAGCAAATTTGCTTTTTGCGAGTGAACCAGAATCAGGCCTCGGCATCTCTATTGCATCCTAGAAAATGATATACAGACTCGAATTGGTTGCTATGGGCAACATCACCTCTTTTAATTTTTTAGAAAAGAGAGAGTTTGGAAATGTGGGTGAAACGCCATAGCATGTGGCCCTGCGTCCGCTCAGGAACCTTGTGGGACGCCTGGAAAGATTCACACCTGAAACTAAGTTATGTGACAAAGCACATGATATAATTTGCTTTACACTATAATTAATGGGTGCATGTGTTTCTGCTTGCCTGCCATATGTGAGGTGAGGACATATTATACACAGGACATGGGCAATACAGGTGTAAGTAAGGTTTAGGTGTCTCTTCCCCAAGGTGCTGTCACAGACACACACACAGGATGCACACACAGGACACACCAAATTACTAAATGCTGTAAGTATAGTATTGTGTGATTGGCGTCACCCTCCCTTATTATCCTGTGGTGGTTGTTGGTGAGTGTGGTCACTGTATTCACATTCAGTTCAGTTGGATTGATTCATTTTAATAACTGCAGATTGAGCAGTTTCCAAACAAGACGAGACACGGGCAGATATCCCAACAACAGACGTGAAGCCAATGCATTGCATCATGGGACAAAAGCCCCTATTGTTCTGTATGTGTCTCCTTTCCCAGAATGATCATTAGTTTCATAGCCTGACGGCACAGCATTAAAGGTGCCCATACACGTTACAATTATTGTATCCAATATTACATTATCGCATCTCATCGCATCTAGATCGCTTCTCGGCCTTTTGGCTAAGATCAAGTGTAGTATCTGTTCTTATCAGTTGAGTCTGGACCGCCCCCTGGCAGAGAATAGAGAAAGCAGTACCGTAGCATCTTGTTACTGGGCCTGAGGATAGTAGCCATCCTCATGTCCTGGGCGAGTGCTAGGAATGGCTTAGTCTCGATGCCCTGCTAGGGAGGGAATACCATTCTCTCCACTGGTAGGGAGGGGAGAAGCATCGGTGCTTTGAGATGGGGCTCTTGTTCAGGGGTCTTTGCCTCTGTGGGAGAGTCACTCGAAAAGCCCGGTCTAGTATCCACTCCCAGGAAGAAGGGAAAAGCTGGGACCGAGTAGATTGCTCTCTGGTCCGGGGGTAACATGTCGCCCTCGGCCAGGGAGACAGCGAAAAGCCCAGCCCAGTACTCAATCCCTGGGAGAGGTGAAACGTCGGGACTGAGTAGGTGGTTTCTTCTTCCTCAGTTGGTCTATTTGGGCCTCTGCGGGGGAGACTCACCGAAAAAGCCCGGTGGAGTATCCATTCCCATGCCGGGGGTCGGAAAGGGCCCACTGGTTGAGCGGAGAAACACTTGGTTGGACGCTGACTGGCTGGCTGCTTGGAGTCCGAGGCTGCACTGTGCCCCCGGGGAAACTCGGGGGTGCCGAACATGCACGGGTGATCCCCAAATCACCATGCACTAGTAAGCACTAGCACTGCGCACTTCCCCTCTAGGTTAGCGCTTCACGTCCTTACCTCGTCCTTTTGGATGGGGTAGGACAATTTTTCACACCCCCACCCCGGCCTTCTGGCTGGGGTCCTCTTTATTATTTATTTCTCTTCTTCTCCACGTTCGTGCACTTTTTCACGTTTTCTGTTTTCTGTAGTGTGTCACGTTTTTTTGGGTTGTGTGGTCGTCCCTTACGGGCCTTCCATTTCCCCAACGTGCCAAAGCTCTCGCCTTTTGGGGAGAGCTGCGGTCCCCCCGAGGACGACCCCGAGCCGCAAGGCGGAGGGAAGTCCACTGAGGGTCTCTCCAAACCTTCGGGTGCGGAGGACCCACCGTCCTAACCCTTTCGGGGGTTGAGGAATGAGGGTCTCTCTAAGCTTCGGCGAAGAGGACCCACCGTTCCCTATTTTCCCCTCTTCGGCCTTATGGTTGAGAGGGGTTAGGGGAAAAACGGGGCCCGTCTCCTTCGGGAGATAAGCCCACTCGATCGCACGGCCACTTTTGCACGTGTTTAGGCACAGCACTGGTGGTAGGGAGCACACCTCGGGCTCCTGAGTTTTTTCAAACTCATCTGTTCTTATCAGTGGGTAAGGACTGGCCTCTGGCAGAGAATAGAGAAAGGCTGGACTGAGTAGCTGCTCTGATGGGCGGAGGGTGTGGGACCCCTCTTTTTTTACCTGGGAGTGGTGAAAAGTCTGACTGAGTACCTTCACCTCTGCCAGTGGTAGGAGGTGTTGTTTCCGTAAACCCACTGGTGAGAGGGGGGGAGAAACACTGGGCCTAGTAGTTTGGCTCTCTTGACGGGGTTCGTAGCCCCGGAAGGATGAGACAGCGAAAGGCTCAGTCTAGTATCCATTCCTAAGGAGCAGAGAAAGGCTGGGACTGAGTAGATGGCTCCTGTTCCAGAGGTTCGTAGCCTCTGATGGGGAGACCGCGAAAGGCCCAGCTTAGTACCTTAACCTTGGGATCGGAGAAACACTGAGACTGAGTAGATTGCTATTCCGAGGGGGTCGCAGCCCCTAAGGGATTCAGTCGAAAAGCCCAGTGGAGTACCCATTCCCATGCCAGGGGCTGGAAAGTGCCCTATGATGAGAGCAGAGAAACCTTGGTCGGACGCTGATCGGTCGGTTGCTTGGAGTCCGAGGCTGCACTGTGCCCCCGGGGAAACTCGGGGGTGCCGAACATGCACGGGTGATCCCAAAATCACCATGCACTAGTAAGCACTTGCACTGCGCACTTCCCTTCAGGTAGCGCTTCACGTCCTTACCTCGTCCTTTTGGATGGGGTAGGACAATTTTTCACACACCCACCCCGGCCTTCTGGCTAGGGTATCTTTATTATTTATTTATCTTCCCCTCTCACGTTCGTCACTTTTCACGTTCCTTGTTTTTTGTAGTTTTGTCACGTTTTTTGGGTAGTGTGGTCGACCCTTTCGGGCCTTCCATTTCCCCAATGTGCCAAAGCTCTCGCCTTTTGGGGAGAGCTTCGGTCCCCAGAGGCGGAGGGAAGTCTACTGAGGGTCTCTCCAAAACTTCGGGTGCGGAGGACCCACCGTCCTAACCCTTCCGGGGGTTGAGGAATGAGGGTCTCTCTAAGCTTTGGCGAAGAGGACCCACCGTTCCCTATTTTCCCCTCTTCGGCCTTATGGTTGAGAGGGGTTAGGGGAAAAACGAGGCCCGTCTAGTTCGGGAGATGGCCCAATTCGATCGCATGGCCCCCTTTGCACGTGTTTAGGCACAGCACTGGTGGTAGGGAGCACACCTCGGGCTCCTGAGTTTTTTCAAACTCATCTCATCGCATCTAGATAAGATGAGATGAGATCTAGTACAAAAAGTAGCACATACTTTTTGTACTAGATCTCATCTCATCTTATCGCAAAATCAAGATGCGATGAGATGCGATATTGTATCCAATATTGGATACAATAATTGTAACGTGTATGGGCACCTTAAACATGATCCATCAATTCTCAGTGTTACTGTATATATTCTAGACCACACATGTTCACAATGACACTAATCACTGACAATCTAGTAGAGCAGCGGTGGGGAACCTCTGGCCCGTGGGTCATATACGGCCCCCGGAGCCGGTCTTTGGGGCACGCCCATCTGCCCGACGGCTGTGCAGCGAGTCAAGTACAGGGGAAATCTCGCGAGAGCTACTGAGCTCTTGCGAGATTTCCCCTGTTTCAGACTCCCTGCACAGCCGCCGGACCACACAGACCGGCGACTCGTAAACTGCGGCAGCCGCCGGAGCGTGGAACGGCTGCCGCAGGATGATTTGTAAGTTTGTTTTTTTTTAAATGGCCCCCGAGGCATTATGCCTCAATGCAAACGGCCCTTGGAGCCCAAAAGGTTCCCCACCCCTGTAGTAGTGGGAATTTCAGACCGATTTTTTTATCGATTTTCCTGGGGATGGACAATTTCCCATAAGGCCCATACACACTTGCCGATTTTCATCTGAAAATCACTCAAAACGGCTGTTTTGAGCGATTTTCATCTGAAAATCGCCTAGTGTGTATGGCCCACAGATGATAGATTAGCGATGATGCGCGCTCCCGCATCATCGCTAACGAGGTCCCACGTCGGCTGGTTTTACCAGCATGTCTAGCGATGATGGATGGTTTCCATCCATCATCGCTATGTGTGTACGCAAGGCCGGGCTGAAAGATTAACCACTTTAAGCCCGGACCGCCCCACCGCCTCCCCCTGCTCACTATGGTGCATTGAACCACCGCCGCCCATCTCCCTCCCCCTTCTCCACTGTGTCACTAACGTGTCACTCACGGACCCGGTCTGGCTCCCTTCCCGGCGCCCGCTGCCTCCCCCTGCTCCGTGCGGCGTGACAATACGGAGCAGGGGGAGAGAAAAGATACATTGCCGCAGCAGCACTCACGGGTCCTCCTCCAGCTCCCCCGGTCCGCGGTAGCTGCAGCGCCAGCACTAGCTGTCAAACTAGCAATAAAAGCACAATTGTATATAAACGGGACACACTGTCACCAATGTGAGGCTGCCCTATACATTATATATATATATATATATATATATATATATATGTATATATATATATATGTATATACAGTATAGTATACACTGGCTGCTTAATCTGGCAATTCAACCATAACATCAGCATTTTACATCTGCAAACAACTTTTACTATCACTGTTAAAGCTTGTACTTGCACTGTCAGTTTTGAAAATGACCAGCTGTACCTCTAATGACCTCACCTCTCCTGCTCTTCCATTGATAGTAGGTGTCCTCTTTCTCTATATATCCTCTCTGGGTGAGCTTATGTGCTCACTCGACTTCCGCTATCACATCTATGCTGATAACACTGAAATTTACCTCTCCTCTCCTGGGCCCTTATTCTGGTTGGTGTGGTCGAGCCGCATATGCGGCTCCGACCGCACCAGACGAATCCCCGCCTACAAGACGGATCGGCACGGCCGTCCGTACACGGACGGCTGCCGATCCGCATGAAAATGGCGGGGCGTACGCCTCCACCATGTTGGGAGCTGCCCCCTGCATTCGATGGTCGATGACCATCGAAGGCAGGGCCGCACGCTCCCCCCGCTCACGCAAGCTTAGAGCACACGGACAATCGTCCGTGTGAAAGCTTGTATTGGGGCGGGCAGCTGACATCCGGCGATGTCAGCTTTCCGCCCCCATCACTGGCGTCATAGCCTCATTACCATGCATACGCCCCGCGTTTGCATGGGAACGCCCATGAAACGCTGGGCGTATACATAGGGTAATGAGGCTATTAAGCCCCTCACACCCCTATACGCCCCCTTTGCGGCGTCTAAATTTTTTACTCTGCGAATTCCCCTGCACATGCGCAGAGTGACCTCTGCGCATGTGCAGAGTGTAAACATCGGCGGTACGGCCGCACGCGGTCCGTACCGCTCAGATCAAAATAAGGGCCCTGATCTCTCTCCCTCTATCCTCACTCATATCTCCAACTGTCTCTCTGCTGTCTACTCTTGGATGACTCAGCGCTTCTTTAGACTTAAAATATCAAAGACTAAGCTGTCATCTTCCCACTCTCCTGCATAAAACCTGACCATCTCTCATCCTAACCTGTTTATGCCCACTTCTTCCCCTTCTGTGTCACCCCTGTCTGTCTAACCCTCCCCTTTAGAATGTAAGCTCTCACGAGCAGGGCCCTCTCTCCTCATGTGCCTTTCTTAGAATATATAACTACTGCCACCCTGATGATTGCTTCAGTGTCCTGTCCCCTGATGCAACTATCCATATTAACCATGTACTTATCCTAAACTGTCTTGTAATGTAATTTGTTATGTGTTTTTGATTATAACTATGCTCTGTAAAGCGCTGCGGAATCTGTGTGCGCTATATAAGAAACTGTTAATAAATAAATAAATATATATGTGTATATATTATTGATATATTATATATATGTATAAATGGAGAGAATACCCTTTCAATGCGCTACAGGAAATATATGGGCAGCAACTATGTGGGTCCCCCCTGTTAGTGGGGGAAAAGGGGAAGAATAGCAGAAAATGGACAAAGTGCGCCCTCTTGAAATATATCCACCACCAATAGAACAAATGGTGACAATGCGGTCACAATACAACAAATTTAATGTATAAAACAGATAAAATATAACAATAAAACAATTTATTCATCTGTGTGGAGTCATGGATTCTAAAACGGTCAATCACGCACAAAACCCAACGCGTTTCGTCGTTAAAACGACGTATGGAAATTGTTCATGTTTTAGATGCTGACAGGCATAAGGATTGAGATCTGCTAAGGATCCACTCTCTCTCTTTCTAATGAAAGCTGTATTACACTTTGACTGAGAGTTATTCAGTTACTTGTGGACGGTTACCCCTGAGGAAGTCGTTTTAACGACGAAACGCGTTGGGTTTTGTGCGTGATTGACCGTTTTAGAATCCATGACTCCACACAGATGAATAAATTGTTTTATTGTTATATTTTATCTGTTTTATACATTAAATTTGTTGTATTGTGACCGCATTGTCACCATTTGTTCTATTGGTGGTGGATATATTTCAAGAGGGCGCACTTTGTCCATTTTCTGATATATATATGTATACATATATATATATATATATATATATATACGTATATATTATATATACATATATATATTTAATAATGTGTGTGTATATATATATATAAATATATTTTTTTTTTTTTTTGCACCACTGCCACCAATGTGAAGATGTTCACAATATATACTGTATATACATATCAGCACCACTGCAATGTATGCGTTGGGGAGTGTCGGCGGTAAGTAACGCATACATTGCAGGCGCAGGCCAGCAATGTATGCGTTACCGCCGCCACTGCCTCACCAATGTATATTGTGGTGGTAACGCATACATTGTTGTCGCATGCCCACGTGTGGACCAAGCCCTTTTTGCAATCACAGGCAGTGAACACCTGTGATTGATCTCTGCCCGTTTGCTGTCTGATTGACAGCAGTGGCCATTGGAGGGTGCCACCGCCATATTCTGGGAGTTCACCAGAAAATGCAGGCGTTCCCTGGCCATTGGAAGTCGCCAGCGGCCTCCATGGCGCTGTGAACAAGGGGAAAAACATTCAATGGTGACTGGTTTCTCCCTACTTTCTCGGCTGCAAATGAAATTGCTGCCGTTCACATGGGTGAGATTTCGGATCCTTGCGGGTATCGTGGGGTGGCTTTTACCTGATCACTCGCCTCTGAATATATGCAACCCATCGTTCACTTCTGAATCAGGCCCTAATTACAGAAATACACAGAATAATATGGCCCCTGCTTCCACCCTTGGAATTCAAACCCCGCCCATTATGTTAATAGCATTTTATATGAAAGATTTTCAGCAAAGTCTTCCACCTCCTGAAAATCTCTTGCTCTTTGGGGAAAATAGCTCAGTGTGTACGCACTACTTTGGTGACAGACATATCTATCAAAGATTTTGGCAAAGTCTTTTGAAATGAAAATCTTCGAGTGTGTATGGGCCTATACCAGGTCACTATGGAAAGCCATCCACCCTGCCCTGGTCAACCTAATGCTTGTGTCGACCTTCCAAACCTGTGGACTTTAGACATGTCGACCTATTTCACGTGTCAACCTAAGTCCTGTCAACCTTTAGTGGTCGACCTAATGTATGTCCCTACATATGACCCATACCCAATTAGGTTAGGGACTAGTGGGTGGGTTAGGTTGTGAGGTGGGGAAGGTTAAGTTCTGGTTGCTGGTAGGGAAGGCAGTAAAAAAGGGGGTAAGTTTTGTCACTAGGGGGAGGGCTAGGCTGCGGGCAGGGTAGGTTAGGTATTGGCTCTAGGGGAAGGGTTAGGTTTTGGCACTAGGGGTGGGTTAGGTTTTGGCACTAGGGGTGGGTTAGGGTGCAGGGGGAAACGTTAGGTTTAGGCTGCAGGGAGTAAGGGTTAGGGTGCAGGCGGATAGGGTGAGGTATTGGCACTAGGGGGAGGGTTAGGTTTTGGTACTAGGGGTGGGTTAGGGTGCAGGCGGGGTAGGGTTAGGTTTTGGCACTAGGGGGAGGGTTAGGTTTTGGTACTAGGGGTGGGTAAGGGTGCAGGGGGACACGTAAGGTTTAGGCTGCAGGGAGGAAGGGTTAGGGTTAGGCACAATAAGGGTAGGGTGCTGGGTAAGAACGGTTATGCGGTGGGTGGGGATGGTTGTGGTCAGACTGAGAAGGGAGGACTAAGGCAGGGAGAAGGTAAGTATACCTGCCAGACTGGCTCTGTGTACAAAGCTGCGGAATATGTGTCTACTATAAAACTAATTGTTAATAAATGATAATAGTACAATCCAGGAAAGTGCTAGCTCACCGGTGCATGCCTCTCCAATTAATTGCTCAGAGTATTACCACTGCATAAACTAGCTGGTTCTCCGACCCCTTGCCTGTTTACATCCTGCTATCTAACCACCACCCACTCGCTTGCACTTCTTGTAATCTGTCTGTCTCCCCTTCCTACTAGATTGTAAGCTCCTCCGAGCAGGTCCCTCTTCCCTCCTGTTGTCAAAGCCCTCTTCTCTTCACATTTACCTCACAGCTCTCCCATACTCCAACACTCAGTGACCATCTTCGTCCGCATACTCATCTCCATCATTGGCCACAAGCCTCTTATACTATGATGATTGAGTCCTCACTACTTATGTTTAACCTGTAATGTGTATTGAACTGTGGTGCTCTTTATTTGTACTCTATTTTTGTTATTTATTCAATGTTATGTCAAGTTTTGTCTCCCTGTACTGTTCCTTTGTACGGCGCTGCGATACACCTGTGGCGCCTTATAAATAAAATAATAATAATAATGTGTAGGCAACCAATCAAATTCTATCATTCCATCATAAATCTACTACTTTGTTAAAAATTAATGCCAGATTCTGTTCTTCTGTACCTCTCATTCCAGAGGTCACGGGAGCTTACGGGGGATCTATTTCCATAGCTCCAAGCTGTGATAGACTGTCCAGGTATTGTATATGGAGAGAGGAGCAAGACCCTAATTATAATGTGTGACCACTGCAGCAGGGTCAGTAATAACACCTTTGGCTCCATGATAATTATAGTGTTAGGGTCCAGGCTGTATTGTCCCTTTCTCCTGGATACATCACAAGAACAAACAGTCTGTATATAAATAATGCTCTCTTTTGTCCTGATTTTTCCAAGACAGTCCCTTTCTTCCAGCATAAACCTTCAACTAACAACACTTGCCGCCGTTTAGACCTCTGAATCCATTGACCTGTCAGAGAAGTGGTAGTATTAAATAGGGGGTGATTATTTCTGCCTGATCACATTTCATTTGGAAGCCCTATATAAACTCTTGGGGGTTATTCAATCCAGGACTGTCCCGGGCCGTTTTCGGCGTGTTGGAAAGTGAACATGTCCCCGAAAACTGCCGAGGCTTGTTGAAAAATGGCTGGGATTTCGACCATCGGCTGCTATTTTCACAGGCAGAAATAGCGGCCAGGATTGAATACCACCCTTGGTCTAATAATAGTAATAAGGCATTATATATTGCAAGCATTCCCACCAAGTGCTGCCGGATCCGGGGCTCCGATCTGATGCACATGGGACCATTGGATGCATTGGATCGGATCTTAAACACATGTGATTTGCCACTTTTCATCTGATTCCTCGTCCAATGCATTGCAATTAGGTGAAATCGGGCAAATTCTCATAATCGTATTAAACAACCAGGTGCTAGGTGTCATTTATAGAATGTACTTGATAACTGTGACTTCAAAGGTGATTATTTGCCTGGGCCCATTTCTCCATTGCTTCATACATCTGCCCCTCGGTCACTCACCACATGTACAGTAGCAGTGCGGGGACGTCCTTCCTTTTTCTATGTGCCATAATTATACTAAGTCTAGGAGTATCTGAGGCTGGAGCAGTGAATGGAGCTGTACAGGTACTATATAAAATACACCATTCAGTTCTGTGTGGTGTTATATGGATTGGAAGCATTACTGTGTGGCATAAAATAAGTCAGGTGATGAAGTTTAGAAAATTGATGGGGGTATACATTAGTGGGATTCATTCTGGACATTTTTAGGAAATTTATAACATTTTGCGTTTATTCATTATTTTTTTTTTTTTTTTCTGAAACAATTTTATTGAGCAAATACAGGGATAAACAGGCTATACAGACCAGCTGTTTTGCGTTTATTCATTATTTTTACAATATAATCACTTCTTTACAATAGCTGACTAAAACAATGATGAAATTGTTTGTAATGATTGCTAAGGCCTTCCTAATTGGTTATTGCAAAGAACCCATGCACCTTATAATTGGTTGATTTAAATCATGTGACGTTATGTGTTACTAGAACATAAAAGTTTCAACCCCAGAAAATAACAGTTTATATTTTTTTATGTAAAATTAAATGCATCAATATGACAAATCATGTTCAAATATTAAGTAGAAACATAATATATTAAAATAATAATTAAAATAAACATTAAAATGTTGATTTGATAAAGCAGAATATGAATTTTCTGCATAAATATCAAATAAAACATTTTATTTTTATGGAAAGTGTTCAGAATTAATTCCACTAATGTATGATGATATGTTGGGTGATGGGAGGGACAGGATGATTGAGGGGGGGTGGGGGGGGGGGGCGGGGATGGGCATATACAAATAGTCCTAGACATGCATGTGGATGCTGCTAGTTTTAGAGTATCCATCTCTGGATTTCCTTGATGAATGATCTACTGTAGTGGACCATGAAAGAGTGAAGTACACACAATGGTGCCTATGTGCACATACATACATACATACTGTGCATACATGCAATCATACATACATACATCCATACATACATACATGCAGATACATTCATGCATACATACATACATACATGCATACATACATACATACATACATACATACATACATACATACATACAGGCAGATACATTAATTCATGCATGCATACATACATTCATGATAGATAGATAGATAGATAGATAGATAGATAGATAGATAGATAGATAGATACATTCATGATAGATAGATACATACATACATACATACATACATACATACATACATACATACATACATACATACATGCAGATACATTCATGCATACATACATACATACATACATTCATGATAGATAGATAGATAGATAGATAGATAGATAGATAGATAGATAGATACATTCATGATAGATAGATACATACATACATGCATGCATATACATTAATGCATACATACATACATACATACATACATACATACATACATGCAGATACATTCATGCATACATACATACATACATACATACATACATACATACATACATACATACATACATGCAGATACATTCATGCATACATACATACATACATACATACATGCATACATACATACATACATACATACATACATACATACATATTCACTTAAAATATTCCATTAAATAGATTCCAGTGATTTGTACACGTCACAGGCAGCGCTAATGCAGATGAAAGCGTTAAACTCTGTTGGAAATACCTTATATCCTCCTTCAGAGACTAGTACAATAAGCTGACAATCTATTCATGTCTGTGTAATGACTGTTGCACAGTGTTCTGTATGTCCTCTCTGCAACATACTGTATTCTGTATGTATGCTATACTGTATGTATTCTATATGTATATCCAATTCTACTAATACTGCAAGTGTCATAACAAATCGATACTAATTACCTGTGGCTTCTGTGTAATACCCGCTAATACACATACAATGACCCTCACTTTGTTTATATACAGTACAGTGGGGTACTCCAGTTTCATCCCACAATTCAAAAATATGCTGGTAGGTTAATTGGCTCCCAACAAAATGAACCCTAGAATGTCTGTGTGTGCGTGTACATGTGGTAGGGAATATAGATTGTAAGCTCCACTGGGGCAGGGACTGATGTGAATGTTCAACTATGCTCTGCGGAATATGTATGCGCTATACAATAAACTGTTAATAAATAAATAATATATATATTCTGTGCATCAATTCTGGATTTTATCTAATGAACCCAGTGTAACTTTGTTAATAATAACTATCAACATTCTGTCTCTTGGTTATATGATTGTATGACAGCCTGACTGTGATGGATAATTGGGAGACGTCAGTCCAGTCAGTCCGTGTTGCAGAGACATTAGGGGAAGGCAGAACATCGCCCGCGACCTCACACCCATTGTCAGACCCTGCGTGTGACAATGGGTGTGAGGTCGCATTGCTGCTGCCCTGCGATCAGGCAGGCTGCTTCTCCCGACAATGGGGGAACCATGTGCCGCACCCTGTCCTCAAATTGTGGTTGCTATTTACTAAGCATTAAATGGAAGTACAGTAGAGAGAGATAAAGTTCCAGCCAGCAGCCCCTAACTGCCATGTTATAGGCCGTTTGAAAAGTGACAGTTGGCTGGTTGTCTGGTACTCTATATCCATCAGAAGCTTGCTAGACCCCCCCCCCAATCCATGTCCTTATGTTCTAACGGCATTTATCCCCAATGGCTGTGCCTTATAGCGCAATCTATTATACTCATTGCTATCCTCCTGCCTGGGCCTTTAGCATCGCACCCACCACAGGACACGACACGACCACCACAATGAGACAATGAGAAGGAACACACGACATCACCAATATGTTTGTTTTCATTTTATTTTGTAAAAAAAATATATAATATGTATAAAATTTACGTAAAAAAAATCTGTGAACACTAAAGTGCGGATGATACATATGTACAAAGACGCGTTGCACGTAGCCCATTGTAACCCCTGAGTCCAGCAGGTTTTGGTTGTTGCTGGTTCACTGTGTAACACCCCCCCCCACCATTCCTCCCCCCCCCCCCCCCCCCCCAATAAATAATGCAGACCGCATACTGAGTGTATAAACCCTTTGGGTTCGCCAGGGCCCCTTTTGTACCCTCATACATTCAATCCCCTCTAAGGACTAAATTGCCCACAGTGTGCAGCAGGGACTAGCTGCCCGCAGCAGGTGGATGTGTGACATACAGTAAAAGTGTCAGTGTGTGATGGTGCACAGCATAGTACACAGCATAGTACACAGCATAGTACACAGTGCATAGTACACAGCATAGTACAAAGTATAGTCATAGGTTTGTGTGTCCATCCCTGGGGGTCACCAAGGTCTCCATAGGCAGGTGGTGGGCTGTGGTGGGCTTGGGGCAGGTCTTGGTGCTGGCGCCTGCTTTGGGGAAGGGCTGAGCACCTCTAATCTCTTGGGGGTGATATGTAGGACGATTCTGGGGCTGCTCTGCTTGGCACAGGGGGACTTGGTGCAGTCCTGGCAGCAGAGCTCTGGTCCCTTGTGCAGCTGCTTGAGGAGAAGGCTGCAGGTCTCCCCAGTGATCACATTGCTTTTGCTGAGGATCCCAGAGAGGCGATCTAGGCAAGCTCTGTACCCCTCACGGTATTTCTCTGCAGAACCTAGACGGAGAACCAAATGGTCAGAACACAAGTCACAGTGACCCGCACAGCACACCCCACCTATCCTCCACAACAGGCCCTTATTATACAATAACCCAAGGTACCCCACATATTCCCAGCACCATGCTGACACTTGTAGTTCTACAGCAGCTGGGTCGCCACAGGTTGCAAATGTTGCATTTACCATATTGCAAGACTCTGAGCTCAGTCTCAGATTTATAATATATATATATATATATATATATATATATATATATATATATATATATATATATATATATATATATATAGTCAATGGCACCAACACAAATATATATATATCTGGCTTCAGTATAATGACGGGAACTTACTTTGTGTTTGGACAGGGGGGATGTCTTTCAGGAAACGGACCGTCATCTCCAAAATATCGGCTTTCTCTAGTTTAGAATATCGGGAGTTCTGCGAGGGGAAACGAATAACGATGGTTAATAAATAGGCGATACTGATTTACGGACAGTATTTCTGAACAACGTGTAGACTGTAGCTGAAACCGATACTAGGGCAATGTAATGTAACTTACTGTCTGTATCAGAGGGACAGAGGGTAGAGAGAAAGGGGGTGGAAGAAAGAGATGGAGGGAGAAAGAGAGAGAGAGAGAGAGAGAGAGAGAGAGAGAGAGAGATAAAGAGACGGGGACCAGAGGCACTAGGCTTGTAAAATGATTTCATTGCGAGTGATAAAGTAGCAGCCAACCAGCTCCTGGCTGCGTTTGAAAACAAATGACAATTAGGAGCTGATCGGTTGGTGGTTTATCACTCTCCATTTTAACACTCTTAGTACATCTTGCCCAGGGAGAGTGATAAAGTAATGCTATCATATATTGTACATAGTAACACCTGTTAGGCTGCATTATACTGTGTATCTGTATTATGCAATGACGTCTATGAGAATAGACTTACATCTTTCCCAATCAGAGGCAGGATCAGTGTCTTTAGCTGGTTGAGGCTCTCGTTGATTCGAGCTCTCCTGCGTTTCTCCATGAGCGGTTTGAGAGTCTGGAATAAAGCGCAGAGTTTGGTTAATACCAGGTTACTCACAGGCAAAGCTGCCGGGCACAAGTCTGTACAGATCCTGCACAGATACTGGGATGGTCTCAGTCTTACCTTCCTCAGCTCACTGGCCTCCTTATTCTTCTTGCCAGGCTTAGGCTGGTAGCTGTGTGCAGACTCTGACATGATCATGTTGGGTGCCATAGCTGCAATGTTACAGTATCTCACTGCAAGAGGTAGTGTGGAAGGCTGGCGCTCATCTCTCCTATTTATATCCCCTCCTGGCTCTGACTCCTCCCACCAGAAGCATTTTTGGTTTTGACTAAGCCCCTCTGGGGAGCCCGCCCCCCCTCTATGGGCTTTATGCTAGCAGCCATCTGTTCAGGACAGGTAACTGACTCTGCCACTTGTATGCAAAAAAAATATGATTACAAAACAATTACTTTTGACATCTCCTTCCTCGTTTTAAGCTTTAGACTGGTTCCGTTTAACAATGTATCTGCAAATAGATAGAACCAGCCTGCACCGTACATCTTTCTCTGCAGGTAGTGATTCCATTGTCTGCATCATTACTGTATAACACCGGCCACTATGTAACAAAGTCAATGCAAACTCATTTTTACAACTTAAAAGTGTCCAAGCTTATATCCCTGTACACAATGTAGCAACATGTTTCCCTGTGTATCTGTCATTGCATAGTGTATCCATTGTAGAACCATACGATTCACCTTTACCAGGCTATAAGGCATTTATTTAATATTGGAAAATGAAGTATATTTCCACTATGCAAACAGCAGGGAGGGATAAATTCGCTTGCAAGGTAATTACATAAGGGACTTACCCCCAAGCCAAGCGTCTGTATTATTTAGACATATGGGTATACAAAAATACAGCTCATCTGATTGGTTGATGTTAAACCTGTCTGCAATACAATCAAAGAACTGACGTTTGCATGTATTAGAGATTTACAATGGTAGCTTTAGAAAGAAAAGGTCCTATGGTGTGTAATGGGTCTGGGAGTTCCTAATCAGCATAACCCCCAAAATGAGGGGAGTGGGTGGTGATGGTGGTGGGGAGAGGAGGGGGGGGGGGGGGGGCAGAATTTGATCTGACGTAGGAAAGCTTCAGTCCAACAAACACACAAAATAGATTTATGAAAGCAACAGCAGATGTGACATATGTGCATGCAAATGAGCCCCTCAATGGTAACCTGTGTGACTGCGTCCCAGTGCACCTGGCTTAACTCTACTAAACTGGCTGCGAGTCCCGTTCCCAGCTTCCTGATTGGTGGATTTAGATGCCGGTTGACAACCCCCCCTCCAGCTTTCCATCAGCACCACCTCTTATCCCCCCCTCTTTCTTATGTTATGTTTGAATTTTCAGTTGGGATTTGACTATTGTAACAATTATTGGCGTGGTCTACCCCCCCCCCCCTTCTCCCACCCCATCTGGGGGGCAAACTTTAAACAACTCCCATTTGGGTAACAAGGTCTCAGGCAGCTGTCAGGTTGTCCCTCTGTACTTACAAGGCTGCCTTTGTGTAGGTGGCAATCAGTAATACGTGTATGAGACCTAGGGCTCAGGTTTGGCTTGGTTTGGGATTATATTCAACCCTTAATAAGAGGAAGCGAATACAGCATCCCAAGCTATAATTATCCTATATTTCCACAAATTAAACCCAGCAGATGACTAAAATCTCCTTACACACTCATTGTAGCCCTATAAAATATAGGAGGCTCCGGATGGGTTCTCTAACGTCGCCTCTGTGCAATAGGATTTAGGCAGGGGAACAAAGTAACCCAACTCTATATATATCATAGTAAGATATAAGCAATGGATGGCAGAACTAGAAATAAGCCTTGATTTAGAAGTCTAAGGCTACAGTGCCAGCTATATACTCACCTGGCTGATGGTAAGCCAGGTGCTGGGAGTTACACCTGTGCATTAGAGATTACTGCAGTATATAGGGCTACCTCTGATATTGGAACACAATATACAGGGCATAAGATTTAACCCAATCCTGCAGCTATCCAGCACAGGAACAGCAACCTACTGAAATATCCCATTGCCTGATGTCCCCCTATGTGTACACAGCAGATGAAGGACGTTCTGGAGAAATATGAAGGAGTTTATTATATTTATCTTTCCACATAACATATAAATCTGATTTTTCTATGAAGTGTAAGCTCTGAGATATCTGGGTCACCCCAGCCTATGGGAAATATAGCATGTACTTTGGAAGAGTGGGGTCGTTCTGGGAGCACGCTTCTGGCACACTCCTCTGTGCCTCCCCCCTGAGCCCCCTCCTCATCCACAGCTCGCACGCTCCCAATTCAAACTTTTCATAGAACAACGTTTTTTTCCCACCCAATTTAAATAAACACATTTTGGCTTGGGTGCCCCATCTGCTGTCCTGTGACAAAGGAGACCTTTGTGACTATATATGTATTATTATGTGGGGGAGGGGGCTGTAATAGAGGAGGGGGGGGGGGGGTGAATAGATCCCTACACGTTGTGCATAGTCTAATGTACCCAACTGGTGGCTTGAATCATCCTCACTAGCTGAGCTGAGGGGTCTGGGGTAGAGATGATCTCCAGGTTCTTGGCTGGCTGTAGTAGCTGGGATATTGCTGTTATTACTATGCTGTTCCGTGTTACCCTGTGTTCTCTCTTACAGATCTGTAATACGGCAGGTACATGCAGCGTGGTACCTCCTGCATCCAGACGCATGAAGGCATCCTGGACCCTCAGCCATAGGCATCCTCCAGGCTACAGTAAGTCACAGCATTACGTTCTGCTATTGCATGGTGTCTGTATAAATGTGTGTCTCATAGGGAATAATGCAAACTGTGCGCACTGTAGATATATATATATATATATATATATATATATATATATATATATATATATATATATACTGGGGTTACTTCCAAGCTGCAGCAGTCGGAGATGCCTGTACTGGATGTACTGGTTATACTGGTGCATCAGACTGGGATGGGAGCACGCGCTGCCAGGGAGACACGAGCCACCGCAGCACGCGCCGCACACCCAGCAGCAGCCACTAATTATATCCACGGGAGGAACTTCCCTTCCTCCCTGCACCATGTGCTAGCTCCACTCCACCCGGCTCCCTGCACTATATACTGTATTCTATATATTCTCCATCCTGCACCCTGAGATATCTCCCCTCACCCTATTCTATATATTCTCCATCCTGCACCCTGAGATATCTCTCCTGCACCCTATTCTATATATTCTCCATCCTGCACCCTGAGATATCTCTCCTGCACCCTATTCTATATATTCTCCATCCTGCACCCTGATATATCTTCCCTGCACCCTGATATATATATTCTCCACCCTGCACCCTGAGATATCTCCCCTGCACCCTATTCTATATATTCTCCATCCTGCACCCTGATATATCTTCCCTGCACCCTATTCTATATATTCTCCACCCTGCACCCTGAGATATCTCCCCTGCACCCTATTCTATATATTCTCCATCCTGCACCCTGATATATCTCTCCTGCACCCTATTCTATATATTCTCCATCCTGCACCCTGAGATATCTCCCCTGCACCCTATTATATATATTCTCCACCCTGCACCCTGAGATATCTCCCCTGCACCCTATTATATATATTCTCCATCCTGCACCCTGATATATCTTCCCTGCACCCTATTATATATATTCTCCACCCTGCACCCTGAGATATCTCCCCTGCACCCTATTCTATATATTCTCCATCCTGCACCCTGATATATCTCTCCTGCACCCTATTCTATATATTCTCCATCCTGCACCCTGAGATATCTCCCCTGCACCCTATTATATATATTCTCCACCCTGCACCCTGAGATATCTCCTCTGCACCCTATTCTATATATTCTCCATCCTGAACCCTGAGATATCTCTCCTGCACCCTATTCTATATATTCTCCATCCTGCACCCTGAGATATCTCCCTGCACCCTATTATATATATTATCCACCCTGCACCCTGAGATATCTCCCCTGCACCCTATTCTATATATTCTCCATCCTGCACCCTGATATATCTCTCCTGCACCCTATTCTATATATTCTCCATCCTGCACCCTGAGATATCTCCCCTGCACCCTATTCTATATATTATCCATCCTGCACCCTGAGATATCTCCCCTGCACCCTATTCTATATATTATCCATCCTGCACCCTGAGATATCTCCCCTGCACCCTATTATATATATTCTCCATCCAGCACCCTGAGATATCTCCCCTGCACCCTATTCTATATATTCTCCATCCTGCACCCTGTGATATCTCCTCTGAACGCTATTCTATATATTCTCCATCCTGCACCCTGAGATATCTCTCCTGCACCCTATTATATATATTCTCCATCCTGAAGCCTGTGATAGCTCCCCTGCACCCTATTCTATATATTCTCCATCCTGCACCCTGAGATATCTCCCCTGCACCCTATTATATATATTCTCCATCCAGAACCCTGAGATATCTCCCCTGCACCCTATTCTATATATTCTCCATCCTGCACCCTGAGATATCTCCCCTGCACCCTATTCCATATATTCTCCATCCTGCACCCTGAGATATCTCCCCTGCACCCTATTCTATACATTCTCCATCCTGCACCCTGAGATATCTCCCCTGCACCCTATTCTATATATTCTCCATCCAGCACCCTGAGATATCTCCCCTGCACCCTATTATATATATTCTCCATCCAGAACCCTGAGATATCTCCCCTGCACCCTATTCTATATATTCTCCATCCTGCACCCTGAGATATCTCCCCTCACCCTATTCTATATATTCTCCATCCTGCAACCTGAGAAATCTCCCCTGCACCCTATTCTATATATTCTCCATCCTGCACCCTGAGATATCTCTCCTGCACCCTATTCTATATATTCTCCATCCTGCACCCTGAGATATCTCCCCTGCACCCTATTATATATATTCTCCACCCTGCACCCTGAGATATCTCCCCTGCACCCTATTCTATATATTCTCCATCCTGCACCCTGAGATATCTCTCCTGCACCCTATTCTATATATTCTCCATCCTGCACCCTGAGATATCTCCCCTGCACCCTATTATATATATTCTCCACCCTGCACCCTGAGATATCTCCCCTGCACCCTATTCTATATATTCTCCATCCTGAACCCTGTGATATCTCCCCTGCACCCTATTCCATATATTCTCCATCCTGCACCTGAGATATCTCTCCTGCACCCTATTCTATATATTCTCCATCCTGCACCCTGAGATATCTCCCCTGCACCCTATTATATATATTCTCCATCCTGCACCCTGAGATATCTCCCCTGCACCCTATTCTATATATTCTCCATCCTGCACCCTGATATATCTCTCCTGCACCCTATTCTATATATTCTCCATCCTGCACCCTGAGATATCTCCCCTGCACCCTATTATATATATTCTCCATCCAGAACCCTGAGATATCTCCCCTGCACCCTATTCTATATATTCTCCATCCAGCACCCTGAGATATCTCTCCTGCACCCTATTCTATATATTATCCATCCTGCACCCTGAGATATCTCCTCTGAACGCTATTCTATATATTCTCCATCCAGCACCCTGAGATATCTCTCCTGCACCCTATTATATATATTCTCCATCCTGCACCCTGAGATATCTCCCCTGCACCCTATTCTATATATTCTCCATCCAGCACCCTGAGATATCTCTCCTGCACCCTATTCTATATATTATCCATCCTGCACCCTGAGATATCTCCTCTGAACGCTATTCTATATATTCTCCATCCAGCACCCTGAGATATCTCTCCTGCACCCTATTATATATATTCTCCATCCTGCACCCTGAGATATCTCTCCTGCACCCTATTATATATATTCTCCATCCTGCACCCTGAGATATCTCTCCTGCACCCTATTATATATATTCTCCACCCTGCACCCTGAGATATCTCCTCTGAACGCTATTCTATATATTCTCCATCCAGCACCCTGAGATATCTCTCCTGCACCCTATTATATATATTATCCATCCTGAACCCTGTGATATCTCCCCTGCACCCTATTCTATATATTCTCCATCCTGCACCTGAGATATCTCCCCTGCACCCTATTCCATATATTCTTCATCCTGCACCTGAGATATCTCCCCTGCACCCTATTCTATATATTCTCCATCCTGCACCCTGAGATATCTCCCCTGCACCCTATTCCATATATTCTCCACCCTGCACCCTGAGATATCTCCCCTGCACCCTATTCTATATATTCTCCATCCAGCACCCTGAGATATCTCTCCTGCACCCTATTATATATATTCTCCATCCTGCACCCTGTGATATCTCCACTGCACCCTATTCTATATATTCTCCATCCAGCACCCTGAGATATCTCCTCTGAACGCTATTCTATATATTCTCCATCCAGCACCCTGAGATATCTCTCCTGCACCCTATTATATATATTCTCCATCCAGCACCCAAAGATATCTCTCCTGCACCCTATTCTATATATTATCCATCCTGCACCCTGAGATATCTCCCCTGCACCCTATTCTATATATTCTCCATCCTGAACCCTGTGATATCTCCTCTGCACCCTATTATATATATTCTCCATCCAGCACCCTGAGATATCTCCCCTGCACCCTATTCTATATATTCTCCTACCGGCACCCTGTGATATCTCCCCTGCACCCTATTCTATATATTCTCCATCCTGAACCCTGTGATATCTCCACTCACCCTATTCTATATATTCTCCATCCAGCACCCTGAGATATCTCTCCTGCACCCTATTCTATATATTCTCCATCCAGCACCCTGAGATATCTCCCTTGCAACCTATTCTATATATTCTCCATCCTGAACCCTGAGATATCTCCCCTACACCCTATTATATATATTCTCCATCCAGCACCCTGTGATATCTCCCCTGCACCCTATTATATATATTCTTCATCCTGCACCCTGTGATATCTCCCCTGCACCCTATTCTATATATTATATATTATCCATCCTGCATCCTGAGATATCTCCCCTGCACTCTATTCTATATATTCTGTATCCTGCACCCTGTGATATCTCCCCTGCACCCTATTCTATATATTATATATTATCCTGCATCCTGAGATATCTCCCCTGCACTCTATTCTATATATTCTGTATCCTGCACCCTGTGATATCTCCCCTGCACCCTATTCTATATATTCTCCATCCTGCACCCTGATATATCTCTCCTGCACCCTATTCTATATATTCTCCATCTTGAACCCTGAGATATCTCCCCTGCACCCTATTCTATATATTATCCATCCTGCGCCCTGAGATATCTCCCCTGGACCCTATTCTATATATTCTCCATCCTGCACCCTGAGATATCTCCCCTGCACCCTATTCTATATATTCTCCATCCAGCACCCTGAGATATCTCCCTTGCACCCTATTCTATATATTCTCCATCCTGAACCCTGAGATATCTCCCTTGCACCCTATTCTATATATTATCCATCCTGCACCCTGTGATATTTCCTCTGCACCCTATTCTATGTATTATCCATCCTGAACCCTGAGATATCTCCCCTGCACCCTATTCTATATGCACTTCTCAACCTGTCCCTCATACAGCATATTCTTCTCATTCTGTCCCTCATGCCATGTGTTCTTCTCAACCTGTCCCTCATACAATGTGGTCCTTCTCAACTTGTCCCTAATACAATGTGTTCTACATACCCTGTCCTTCATACAGTGCTATTACGGAAACCTGTACTTTGTGGTCTCCTCAACATGTACAATACCTCATATATTCTCCTTAACCCATACTTTGTATGTTTAAATCAATATGTACCTTTATATGTTGTCTTCAACCTGCACCTTATATGTTATAATCAACCTGTAATGTTTTTGTTCTCCACATACTGTACCTCATATGTTCTCCTCATGCTGTACCCTATATGTTTTCATAATACTGTATCTTATATGTTCTCTTCATCCTGGACCTTATATATTCTCCTCACACTGCACCTTATATGTTCTTCATAATATGCACCTTATATCTTCTTCTCATCCTGGACCTTATATGTTCTCCTCATCTGTATTTTATTTGTTCTACACAAGCTGTATCTTGTATGTTCTAAGCAATCTGTACTTATACAGTATGTTCTCCTCATACTGTACCTTATATGTTCTCTACAAACTGTACCGTATATGTTCTGTACAATCTACAATCTGCACCTTATATGTTCTCCACAATCTGCACCTAATATGTTCTCCTCATACTGTACCTTATATGTTCTCCTCATACTGTACCTCATATGTTCTCCTCATACTGTACCTTATATATGTTTTTCACAATCTGCACCTTTTATGTTCTTCTCATCCTGGAATTGATATGGTCTCCTCATTCTGTACCTTATATGTTCTCCTCATACTGTACCTTATATGTTCTCATACTGTACCTCATATGTTCTCCTCATACTGTACCTCATATGTTCTCCTCATACTGTACCTTATATGTTCTCCTCATACTGTACCTTATATGTTCTCCTCATACTGTACCTTATATGTTCTCCTCATACTGTACCTTATATGTTCTCCTCATACTGCACCTTATATGTTCTCCTCATACTGTACCTTATATGTGCTCCTCATATTATACCTTATATGTTCTCCACACTCTGCACCTTATATGTTCTCCTCATACTGTATATGATATGTTCTCCACACTCTGCACCTTATATGTTCTTCACATTCTGCACCTTTTATGTTCTTCTCATCATGGCACTTCTATGGTCTCTTCATACTGTACCTCATAGGTTCTCAACAATCTGCATCTTATATGTCCTTTTTATCCTGGAACTTATATGGTCTCCTCATACTGTACCTTAAATGTTCCCCACAACCTGCATGTTATAATTTTTTCTCATCCTGGAACATATATAGTCTTCTCATCCTGCACCTTATATGTTCTCTTTAACCTGGACCATATAAGTTATTTTCAACCTCTCTTGTATTTTCTCTTTATCCTGAATCAAATTTGTTATCCTAAACCCAAACTGCATTATATGTTCTCCAGACAATGTTCCTTATGTATTTTTCTCATTCTGCAGTTTATACTGTGTACATGGATAAATCCTTTTATACTCCATGTTATAATCAATGTCCTATTGTCACTTTTCCAGGCATGTATTTAGTTGTTATCCCTTACTATCCCCTGTTCTGGATATGTAGCATCTTGTACATTTTTAGAATCCATCTATTTTACACAGAGAGGAGCCAGCATCCTTGTCTCAGACCTCTAATGTCTGTATTTTCATATGATCATTCAACACCCTCCTGTAAACCATCCACCTTTTTTCACAACCTCTCCCTAATCTAAACCCACACCTACCTGGCACATCTAACTGACATGTCTCTCGCTGGCACGTCTTCCAGCCTGCACCCTTTTCTCACCTCTCCTTGACCTGCATTCAGCTGCCTGCTGCCCTGGCTCCATCACTACCCTATACACTGTACAGACATTATACATGTATTATTACAGCAAACATTCCCATCCTCGGTCCTCAGGGCGCACAGTGCAGGCTGTAATGATATCCAGGCTATAGCACAGATGGTTAAATAAAAATAACTGAGGATCTAATGAAGTCACCAATGCTCAAGCAGGGATATCGCTATCACTTTGAGGACCAATTTTGCAAATGCCTTTGTTATAGAAAGGAGATCACAATTATGTTTTCCTAGATACACTGATTTAAGGGTAACACCACATTCCATGTATCCCAAATAATTTACATCTAATCTAATGACGCCCTTATTTACCATTCTGTGAAAGTATTCACAGATCTACCTTAGTAAAATCTGCTTGGCTAAGGGTGCTTTTATCAATACTCAAAAGGAACTTTTACATATCTTCCAACATGACCCTCTCCCGGAACGACAGAATGCTATATTCCTGGATTTCCATAGTAATGTAGGATTGCCATCATCTGTGGGGACACCTTTCTTATCAATTACTTAGCTCCCTACAGTTGATGGAAAACATACATTAGCAGGAAAGTCCAGGCACAGAGCATTGTGTCCCTCCTGGAAAGGGTCATGTTGGGAGGTATGCTTATAGCACACTGGGACTTGTGGTTCCTCAACAGCAACAGAGCCTGGTATAAAGTCTGTGGGTATAGAATTGCCAGTCTCTCTCTCTCTCTCTGTCTACTAGAACATAAATACAAATAGGTAAATGATCAATTGATTTGAGCTGATTTAAGGGTCCCTTTGTTGCATACAGGACTAGAATGTATTCAGTTTTGTGATTTTTAAACTACATCAAAGTTCAACCATATAGGTGTCAGCCTAGGTTTACTGTATGCAGAACATGTCTAGAAGGATCTGCTGGCACAGGTGTAATTAGCATGTCAAAGCATTTAATGACACACTTTGTTTTGGGAAGGAGGCGAACAGAAGACAAATGAGTAACAATGGCATGGTGTAATTTGTGGCTCTTTAATGTGACATTCCTAAATCTGCAAGTGAACAGAGGAGGGTGGTGGTGGAAACCCAGGTGTGGATTGCATTAGGTATTCCAGGTAATGATGACTGATCCCCCCAGGTGGGAAAACAAGTTCCCACAATAACCCTACGAATATTCACACTTTCTAAATCATTACAACATCAGATCTGAAGTGTAAATAGATGTTCAGCAAAATCTCACAGGGAATTTGTATGAACAGATGAAAATACAGCTTGTCATATAAAATCAGCCCGGCCCCAGGCATGTATGGGGGGAAGTGTGGGAATGCCCTGATACAGGGCCTTTTATGTGGATATATTCTGCACTATTCATGATAACTTACCAGAGTTTCCGCAGTTTGATGAGCACTTGCTATTGTACGGATCTGCTGGGCCACGATTTACAGGGCAACAGGGAGAAAGGCTCGGTCCCAAATCCGGCACAATAAAGAGGACCAGGATTTTAGAGAATTCTATTGTCCTTTTTTGCAGATGGACAACACCATGCTGCAGTGGGGCAGATGTAACAAGTGCAGACTGAGATAGATTTGGATGAGTTATGTTGTTTCTGTGCAGGGTAAATACTGGCTGTTTTTCTTTTTACACTGCAATTTAGATTTCAGTTTGATCACACCCCAGCCAAATCTAACGCTCTCTGCAATTAGGCCCCAAGTCAGAGACAGGTACTCTTATACAACTGGGGGGGGGTCACCTGTGCATATATACATATATATATATAGAGTTGAGGTGGGTAGACTCCCCTGTATCCATACAACTTACTCCGGTGCCCATCCAAAGTAATATTCGTATATTTCAAAGGCAGATGTCACTAAGATATTAATAAAGAAATAATGCAACAGCACTGATGTGGTCAATGTTTCATGGACTGAACCCTTATATCAAGACCCAGGTCTTGATATAAGGGTTCAGTCCCTGAAACGTTGACCACATCAGTGCTGTTGCCTTTTTTCTTTATTAATCTCTGAGTGACATCTGCCTTTGAAATATACATATATAGAACAAGTGTATTTCTGTTGAGCTTGTTTATATCAATCTGCTGCCTTATCTAATGCCTAATCCCTATTTGTGGGCAATCCCTATTTTATAGTTATTACATGGTTTCAAACATACTTTCACCTGTCACTGGGATTGTCACTACTATGTTACTATGGTAACGTCAGGCTACCTCACAGTATAATAGTGTAGTATTGGCTGTTATCCTGACCAGCCATGTCATGCCATGTCCTGATATTGATTCATAGGGAAGCTTGTGTGACCCTGTGCAGTCTGCTAGACATCACCCTTCCCCTACAGCCTGGGAAACTTTGTGCCCCCTTTCACCCAACGCTCCCATACACTCTACATTCAAAGCCAGTACTGCATAATTTCCCGGTGTCTACCCAAAAGCTCCAGCAACCTCAATATCCCCCCCCCCAAAAAAAAAAAGAATCGGTCAGGGTTCATTGTGATATAGTGGATGGTGAAGTGCGTGTGTGTGTGTGTGTGTGGGGGGGGGGGGTATATTAGGTCTGGGGTAAATAGTGAATTTGTATAGGTCTTCTGCAGCAGTGTAGTCATTGAATGAGGCACACAGACACCCTCACTGCTCATCTATATGAGGCTACCTGCGACCTGTAGTACTACCAGGCACCCTGTCTTTTTAAATTGTACAGCTATGGAACTGCAAGTACCAGCACACCTGCCAAGCTTTAGCGAGCACTTCAAAACTTGCATTAACAATTGCAAAGCAGTTGGGGAATTAGAGTCTGATTAATATTAATGTTACACTGAGGATTTCATGGGGGGGGGGGGGGGTGTAACAGCTGCCCCACCCCCTGGTGTAATCTCCAGTAATCAGGCCATTGTGCAGCAATAACCGCCCGGGCCTCTGATCATTGTCTGCAGATAATTGGGGCACGAGAGCCGCACGCGTCAGGGTTTAGGCAGCACAGATGGGGGGGGGGGGACATGGAGACCCCACCTCAGCTTTCATCACAGGCTCTCACATCAGTCACCTCACCCTCAGTGCAGGAGGTAAGTATCCAGTCCACAGAAGGTAATTGCACACAATAATACAGCATTAGTGCATATCTGATTTAAGACCTGTTTACAATTACTGTGATGGGTGATTGTACCCTAACCGGCAGCACTGGGGGATACTGTGTGTGCTGCTCAGACCGGGACCGACGTTTACCTACCTGTATGTTCTCTATGTACATTCACCAGGTATAATACTGGGGTGTAGGAGAGCAGGGGAGGGCTGCGGGCATTGCTGCAAGATCATTGGGGTCTATGTGTAATGGGGACCTGTTGCGCTGGTCATTACAATTCCTGATGGGATTTATGGTGAATAGACAACAACGTCAGGTATTTGCTGTATTATCGCCACACACTTGGCCTCAGCAGATCACTTCCAATATTCTGTACAACTGGATCCATCACCTTTCCCCTTCATTATTGGGATATTCCCATTGTAGGTTCCCCAATCTGATCACAGAGGAATCTGCCCATCTCTAGTTGGAGTTCCTGACGATCTCTCTCTCTCTCTCTCTCTCTCTCTCTCTCTCTCTCTCTCTCTCTCTCTCTCTCTCTCTCTCTCTCTCTCTCTCTCTATATATATATATATATATATATATATCTATGTGTATCTACATAAATCTATCTATCTATATCTACCTAAATCTCTCTCTCTCTCTCTCTCTCTCTCTCTCTCTCTCTCTCTCTCTCTCTCTCTCACACTGTGTTCATCTATATATCTATGTGTATCTACATAAATGTACTATCTCTCTATCTATCTGTCTGTATCTACCTATATCTATCTATATTCATCTATCTATCCAGATTTATATCTATATATCTGTGTTTCTACCTCTATTTTTCTATCTCTCTCTCTCTATCTTTCTCCATATACATATATATATATATATATATATATATGTATATATATATATATATATATATATATATATATATATATATATATATGTAGAGGGGGGATGGCGGCACTCGAAAATAAATGGAGACCACTCATTTATTTTCGAGTGCCGCCATCCCCCCTCTGCATATTTGGCAGTCAGCCAAGGCTTAGCCAGGAGGGCACCGGAAGATATAAGTATTTATTCAATCCACCACGACTCATCCATCGGAGTGCCTCTTCACGAATCTATATATATATATATATATGTGGATATATATATATTTACAATAGTTTATTGTTACTATTATTATTACTATTATTATTATTATTATTATTATTATTATTATTATTATTATTATTATCTGATTAAATCGAAATCCAGCTTCCTGCAGTCCCCTCCTGTATGTCGCCTCGCCCTGGGGCATGTACAGTGAGTAGTGATTACTATGATTATTGTGTGTGTGTGTGTGTGTGTGTGTGTGTGTTGTTGTTGTTGCTATAGTGTATTACCTGTATTTGTGGAATCAGATCACCTGGACCCTACACTGTATACAGGGGACACATTTATACATTGTTAGTGGAACTGCACAGACTTGCTGTAGGAGTTATAAAACATCATATTGAGGATGCTTGATGCACTGAGTGTAATTAGCAGGTACAGATAGGGGACCCCAGCACCGTGTGTAGCTAGAGTGTAGAGAATACATTATATATCACATATTGATCTTACATATCATATCCTGGTTACTTAGGCAGCCATACAAATAAATGTTCTACAGCAGATAACCCAACGCCGTGTAATACCCAGATATATTGTGCCTGCAGGACAGTGCTAGGACACAAGGTGACAGTGGGCTGCTGGGGAGGGGTCCGCACGCGCCGGGACGGGGGTCTCACACAGTCAGCGCATCCCTATGCCAGTTGCTGGATGGGGAACCAGCTGCAATGACTGAGCAGCCGGCATGCGTTCTGCACGCGTCTGACATCCCAACAGATGGGGCTGGTGCGCTCTAACTGCCCATTATTATGTATGTGTGAGTGAGAGGGTCTCAGCATTCCCACAGAGGGTCTGAGCAGCCCCTGAGAGGGAGGGAAGAGGCACAATTATTAGGGATCTCTGTCCGGTGTCTGCAGTTAATATCCAGCATTACTATACTGCACTAAATATAATGATCTAGTATGGGTTATAGTAATGTGATTTCCCAGATATTACATCTATTACAGTGCAGCTGCTGTTATTACATCTCATTCCCATGGTGACACTTCAGTCTGTGTTCTCCTAATAAATGCCTGTAACACTGCCATAGCCTGGGACTGGGGCAACAGCATAGACTTCTATAGGTCTTCCCTGGGTGGTGACTGTTAGGTGCCTCACTGATGACTGTTACGTGTTTCACATGTATGTAACCCACTGTATGTAGATCCTGTGTGTGGGACCTGTAGTGAGGTCAGTAACAGCTGGTGAGCCAGAGGCTGCCTAGTCTTGTTGTATGGCCGGTTATAGGACTCTGTAGCTTCTGGGGCAAGGTATGAGATAATTAGCTGCGGTTGGGACATAGGATCCATGATCTGGGCCATGGGGACAGATGGACCATATAGCTTCAGCATCTCCGGCAGTTGGTACACCCCCATCTCTAACACCCCCCCCCCCCCTCTAATGCTGTTGTTTTGATTCAAAAATATCCATCTCATCTCCCATTGGTCACCACCCTCTTCATTCTAGTAATTGTGGGAGGGGAGATGACAAAGGATGAGTCTGGCTGTCGTGATGTCATCACTCCTGTTTCTTATGAGTTAGATAGATAGATAGATAGATAGATAGATAGATAGATAGATAGATAGATAGATACATAGATAGATAGATAGATAGATAGATAGATAGATAGATAGATAGATAGATATATGTAGTAGTTGTTGTTATTATTATTATTATTATTATTATTATCTGATGAAATAGATATGAAGCCTTCTGCAGTCCCCTCCTGTATGTCGCCTCGCCCTGGGGCATGTACTGTGAGTAGCGATTAGTACGATAATTAGTGTGTGTGTGTGTGTGTGTGTGTGTGTGTGTGTGTGTTGTTGCTATAGTGTATTACCTGTATGTGTGCAATGAGATCACATCTCCTGGACCCTACACTGTATACAGGGGACACATTTATGCATTATTAGTATAACTGCACAGGCTTGCTTTAGGATTTATATACAGTAACATTATATTGAGGATGTTTGATGCACTGAGTGTGAGTGTTGTGTGTAATTAGCAGGTACAGATAGGGGACCCCAGCACAGTGTGTAGCTGGAGTGTAGAGAATACATTATATAGATCACATATTGATCTTACATACACAGCCACTGTCCTGGTTATATAACCCAACGTCGTGTTATACCCAGATATATTGTGCCTGCAGGACAGTGCTAGGACACAAGGTGACAGTGGGCTGCTGGGGTTGGGGAGGGGTCCGCACGCGCCGGGGACGGGGGTCTCACACAGTCAGCGCATCCCTATGCCAGTTACTGGATGGGGAACCAGCTGCAATGACTGAGGAGCCGGCATGCGTTCTGCACGCGTCTGACATCCCAACAGATGGGGCTGGTGCGCTCTAACTGCCCATTATTATGTATGTGTGAGTGCAGGGCCGGCCTTAGGCATAGGCACACTAGGCAATTGCCTAGGGCATTTGGAATTCCTAGGGGCATCAGCAGCTTCTGCTGATTAAAATGATATGCAGCATGCCTATATTCTGTGTGTGAGTGAGGCTGTATCTGCATATGAAATAGTGTATTCATGGAAATCACTGTAACATAGCATTCCGTATGCAGGTACAGCCACAGTCGCACACTAAATATAGGCATGCCGCATATCATTTTAATCATCGGAAGCTCCTTGTGTGTGCTGGTCATAACAATGCAAATAAGACGAATTTTCAGCAAAAAAGGCACCCAACGTTAGCAGAAGGGCCAGGAGCTGCATGGCCTATTGAGACAAGATGTATGAGGAAACATCTGAATCCAAGCAGAGGCAGAGGTCACAGTATTAGCGGCTGTGCGAGTGCGGTCTGCGGGTGGGTTGGTTGTGCAATATTGTTCGGCATATGTGTAAGGGGCATTATGTGTGTCATGTATAAATGCATTAATAATGTGCGACATATGTGTAACAAGCATTATGTGTGTCATGTGTATAAGGGCATTAATAATGTGCGACATGTGTAATGGGCATTTTGTGTGTCATGTGTATAAGGGCATTAATAAGGGCATTAATAATGTGAAACATATGTGTAAGGGGCATTATGTGTGTCATGTGTATTAAGGGCATTAATAAAGGTTGGCATAATGTGTAAGGGGCATTACGGTTATAAGGACATAAATAATGTGTGTCGTGTAAGGGGCATTACTGTGTGGTATTATCAGGGGTGCCGAGAGAAAGGGGTAGGGGGTACAAATTACCCAGGCCAAAGCCTGATGGGAGGGCCCAGTGGGGGCCCTGGGCCCCCTCCCCTTAAGTGACAGCAGCAGCTGCAGCTCTTCTCCTCTGCCCAGCACACACTGCTTTGTGCTGGGTTGCAGTGTGGCCATGGAGGTGGTTAAAATACAATATTTTCTCAGGATTTTTTTCTAAGGGTATAATTTGATGAGTAATGTATATAAGGTAAAGTGGTACTACAATGTGATGTAACATGAATAAGGGACACTCTCATGATATAATGTGAATAAAGTTGCACTACTGTGTGGCATAATTTGAATTTGGGGTAAAATTGTGTGGCCATGCCCCTTCCCAGCAAGAACGCACCCCTATTTGGGCTGCGCACCAAATGTGTGCACTGTTTCTATTTAAAATATTGCAGGTAGGAGCACCAAAATGATGACTGCTATGATGAGGGTTGATGGTGCTGGGAAAGGGGAGCAGTGTCAGAGGCGGAACTAGTGGCGGTGCTAGGGGGCACCAGCCAAAATCTTGCCTAGGGCATCATTTAGGCTAGGGCCGGCTCTGTGTGAGTGAGAGGGTCTCAGCATTCCCACAGAGGGTCTGAGCAGCCCCTGAGAGGGAGGGAAGAGGCACAATTATTAGGGATCTCTGTCCGGTGTCTGCAGTTACTATCCAGCATTACTATACAGCACTAAATATAATGATCTAGTATGGGTTATAATAATGTGATTTCCCAGATATTACATCTATTGGCCACAATCGCGGGCATCGTGTACCTTAAAGTTAAGGTACACGATGCCTGCGATGGACCCGATTTCCTGTGAAACCAGGTCCATTTTACCATCAAAGGCAAAATCGGGAGCATCGCGTCGGTCGCGGCCATTAACATGGCCCCCGACGCGACCGACGCGATGCCCCTGATTTTGCCATAGGCTTCAATGTTAAAATATATCGCGGGCATCGCGTTGGTTGCGTCGGGGGCTATGTTAATTGCCGTGACCGACGCGATGCCCCCGATTTTGCCTTTGTCGGTAAAATGGACCTGATTTCAAAGGAAATCGGGTCCATCGCGGGTACACGATGGGTACACGGCTGCCTAGTCTTGTTGTATGGCCGGTTATAGGACTCTGTAGCTTCTGGGGCAAGGTATGAGATAATTAGCTGCGGTTGGGACATAGGATCCATGATCTGGGCCATGGGGGCAGGTGGACCATATAGCTTCAGCATCTCCGGCAGTTAGTACACCCCCATCTCTAATACCCGCCCCCCCTCCTAATGCCTGTTGTTTTGATTCAAAAATATCCATCTCATCTCCCATTGGTCACCACCCTCTTCATTCTAGTAATTGTGGGAGGGGAGATGACAAAGGATGAGTCTGGCTGTCGTGATGTCATCACTCCTGTTTTTATGAGATAGATAGATAGATAGATAGATAGATAGATAGATAGATAGATAGATAGATGTAGTTGTTGTTGTTATTATTATTACTATTATTATTATTATCTGATGAAATAGATATGAAGCCTTCTGCAGTCCCCTCCTGTATGTCGCCTCGCCCTGGGGCATGTACAGTGAGTAGTGATTAGTATGATTATTACTGTGTGTGTGTGTGTGTGTGTGTGTGTGTGTGTTGTTGCTATCGTGTATTACCTGTATGTGTGCAATGAGATCACATCTCCTGGACCCTACACTGTATACAGGGGACACATTTATGCATTATTAGTATAACTGCACAGGCTTGCTTTAGGATTTATATACAGTAACATCATATTGAGGATGTTTGATGCACTGAGTGTGAGTGTTGTGTGTAATTAGCAGGTACAGACAGGGGACCCCAGCACAGTGTGTAGCTGGAGTGTAGAGAATACATTATATATATATCACATGTTGATCTTACATACACAGCCACTGTCCTGGTTATATAACCCAACGCCGTGTAATACCCAGATATATTGTGCCTGCAGGACAGTGCTAGGACACAAAGTGACAGTGGGCTGCTGGGGTTGGGGAGGGGTCCGCACGCGCCGGGGACGGGGGTCTCACACAGTCAGCGCATCCCTATGCCAGTTACTGGATGGGGAACCAGCTGCAATGACTGAGGAGCCGGCATGCGTTCTGCACGCGTCTGACATCCCAACAGATGGGGCTGGTGCGCTCTAACTGCCCATTATTATGTATGTGTGAGTGAGAGGGTCTCAGCATTCCCACAGAGGGTCTGAGCAGCCCCTGAGAGGGAGGGAAGAGGCACAATTATTAGGGATCTCTGTCCTGTCTGCAGTTACTATCCAGCATTACTATACTGCACTAAATATAATGATCTAGTATGGGTTATAGTAATGTGATTTCCCTTATATTACATCTATTGGCCACAATCGCGGGCATCGTGTACCTTAAAGTTAAGGTAACACGATGCATGCGATGGACCCGATTTCCTTTGAAACCAGGTCCATTTTACCGTCAAAGGCAAAATCGGGGGCATCGCGTCGGTCGCGGCCATTAACATGGCCCCCGACGCGACCGACGCGATGCCCGCGATTTTGCCAGAGGCTTCAATGTTAAAATATATCGCGGGTATCGCGTTGGTCGCTTCGGGGGCTATGTTAATGGCCGTGACCGACGCGATGCCCCCGATTTTGCCTTTGACGGTAAAATGGACCTGATTTCAAAGGAAATCGGGTCCATCGCGGGCATCGTGTACCTTAACTTTAAGGTACACGATGCCCTCGATTGTGGCCGGCTGCCTAGTCTTGTTGTATGGCCGGTTATAGGACACTGTAGCTTCTGGGGCAAGGTATGAGATAATTAGCTGCGGTTGGGACATAGGATCCATGATCTGGGCCATGGAGGCAGATGGACCATATAGCTTCAGCATCTCCGGCAGTTGGTACACCCCCATCTCTAACATCCCCCCCCCTCCTAATGCCTGTTGTTTTGATTCAAAAATATTCATCTCATCTCCCATTGGTCACCACCCTCTTCATTCTAGTAATTGTGGGAGGGGAGATGACAAAGGATGAGTCTGGCTGTCGTGATGTCATCACTCCTGTTTTTTATGAGATAGATAGATAGATAGATAGATAGATAGATAGATAGATAGATAGATAGACAGATGTAGTTGTTGTTGTTATTATTATTATTATTATTATTTTTATTTGATGAAATAGATATGAAGCCTTCTGCAGTCCCCTCCTGTATGTCGCCTCGCCCTGGGGCATGTACAGTGAGTAGTGATTAGTACGATTATTACTGTGTGTGTGTGTGTGTGTGTGTGTTGTTGCTATAGTGTATTACCTGTATGTGTGCAATGAGATCACATCTCCTGGACCCTACACTGTATACAGGGGACACATTTATACATTATTAGTATAACTGCACAGGCTTGCTTTAGGATTTATATACAGTAACATCATATTGAGGATGTTTGATGCACTGAGTGTGAGTGTTGTGTGTAATTAGCAGGTACAGATAGGGGACCCCAGCACAGTGTGTAGCTGGAGTGTAGAGAATACATTATATATATTACATATTGATCTTCCATACACAGCCACTGTCCTGGTTTATAACCCAACGTCGTGTAATACCCAGATATATTGTGCCTGCAGGACAGTGCTAGGATACAAGGTGACAGTGGGCTGCTGGGGTTGGGGAGGGGTCTGCACGCGCCGGGGACGGGGGTCTCACACAGTCAGCGCATCCCTATGCCAGTTACTGGATGGGGAACCAGCTGCAATGACTGAGGAGCCGGCATGCGTTCTGCACGCGTCTGACATCCCAACAGATGGGGCTGGTGCGCTCTAACTGCCCATTATTATGTATGTGTGAGTGAGAGGGTCTCAGCATTCCCACAGAGGGTCTGAGCAGCCCCTGAGAGGGAGGGAAGAGGCACAATTATTAGGGATCTCTGTCCGGTGTCTGCAGTTACTATCCAGCATTACTATACTGCACTAAATATAATGATCTAGTATGGGTTATAGTAATGTGATTTCCCAGATATTACATCTATTACAGTGCAGCTGCTGTTATTACATCTCATTCCCATGGTGACACTTCAGTCTGTGTTCTCCTAATAAATGCCTGTAACACTGCCATAGCCTGGGACTGGGGCAACAGCATAGACTTCTATAGGACTTCCCTGGGTGGTGACTGTTAGGTGCCTCACTGATGACTGTTAAGTGTATCACATGTATGTAACCCACTGTATGTAAATCCTGTGTGTGGGACCTGTAGTGAGGTCAGTAACAGCTGGTGAGCCAGAGGCTGTCTAGTCTTGTTGTATGGCCGGTTATAGGACTCTGTAGCTTCTGGGGCAAGGTATGAGATAATTAGCTGCGGTTGGGACATAGGATCCATGATCTGGGCCATGGGGACAGATGGACCATATAGCTTCAGCATCTCCGGCAGTTGGTACACCCCCATCTCTAACATCCCCCCCCCCCCTCCTAATGCTGTTGTTTTGATTCAAAAATATCCATCTCATCTCCCATTGGTCACCACCCTCTTCATTCTAGTAATTGTGGGAGGGGAGATGACAAAGGATGAGTCTGGCTGTCATGATGTCATCACTCCTGTTTTTTATGAGTTAGATAGATAGATAGATAAATAGATGTAGTTGTTGTTGTTATTATTATCTGATGTAATAGATATGAAGCCTTCTGCAGTCCCCTCCTGTATGGCGCCTCGCCCTGGGGCATGTACAGTGAGTAGTGATTAGTATGATAATTACTGTGTGTGTGTGTGTGTTGTTGCTATCGTGTATTACCTGTATGTGTGCAATGAGATCGCATCTCCTGGACCCTACACTGTATACAGGGGACACATTTATGCATTATTAGTATAACTGCACAGGCTTGCTTTAGGATTTATATACAGTAACATCATATTGAGCAGTGACGTGCGGTGAGGTTAGTGGTTGGTGAGGCACTGGCTTGGTGGGGCCAGCGCCAACAGACTCTGTGTCTGGGTCTGTGTTCTGCGACAGGCAGGTGTGGGAGCTGCCGCCTGCATAAGCAGCAGAGACTGGCAGAGCAGCTCTTGCCTGTCAGTTCAGAAGCAACCAGGACCCAGCGCTCCCCACAGAGCTCATTAGTGCTGGCTCCACCAAGCCAGCAATAGATTTCACTTAATAGCCAATGTATCAAAATTAGGCCCCATGGTGTCCCAGATATGCTACCCTATAGGGTCTCCCAGCACAGCACATACCCTGAGCCAGCCCCGCCAAGTCTACTACTGCCTACAGGCAGAACATGAACAATGCCCGGACACACTGACCTGTGTCCGGCTTCCGGGGCTGATGACCAGAGACGCGGTGTGGGGACCGTGTGCAGAGGAGACACGGCGCATCAGTGTGGAGACAAGCGCCAGTGTGGGGACACGTGATGTGGTGCGGATCTCGGCAATGCAGTGCAGAGACCTGGTGGTAGCCTGGCGCTGGTGCGAGGAAACCCAGTGCTGTGCTGCCTGAGGTACAAAGCACCATCTGTCCTGGGAAAGGGGGGTGTTTTAGGGGGTAATCAGCGGCACCTTTACTGGGGGAGTGGTGTGCAGTGGGGGGGCACACAGTGCCATCTATACCAGGGGGAGGGCTGTGCCTATCTTGCTCTGCCCCCCCTACCCTCTCTCTTTTCTTTTCTGCTTTGCCCCCTGCAACCGCTCTTCCTCGGAACCCAATCTCTCACTCCGCATCCACTCTCTCCTCCTCCCCACGCTTCCCCTCTTTCTATTTCCTCCCTCTCTCTGCCGAGTGTCCGACCCCTCTCTACCTGCTCTTCCCTCTCTTACTGAGACTCTTTTTTCCCTGTCTCTCACTGACACTCTCAATTCTAATCGCCCACTTCTCTTGCTCATCTCTCTCCCTCTCCCTCTTTTTCCATAAAGTGCCCTCCCTCTAGCTCTCTCCCCAACACCATTTGTCTCTTCTCTCTTCTGAACCCCCACCCCCAATGGGTATTGTAGTGACAATGCGGGGGGGGCATCCAAGAATTTGCTATGGGGCCCACATCCTACTTGTTAAGCCCCTGAGGTTACCTGTCTTAAGTTGCCAGCTCCAGCCGGTCGCCTCTCTCCTTGTAGCTCCTGGTCACACTCACCGCAGGTTTTCTGTGCAACTCCCCCACCACTGCAGTGTGTTGGTCACTGCTCCCGCCATCTCACACATAACAGCAGCGTCCGCTCCCCCTCCCAGCTGGTCCCCTCTGGTCCCTGGCTCTCTGCCCGCTGGTTTCTCCCAGCAGCGCTCCTCTCCGTCCACACTGAAAACCCAGCTTTGGCTGCTCTGCTCACTCCCCTTGTCTCCGGCTCTGTCCCCCTCCTCTGGGGCTGAGCGGGGAGGAGGGCGCCGGCGGGCAAATACAGTGAGGAGAAAGCAGGCAGAGACCAGATCGGCGGGCGGCTGTTGAACTGGCGGCATCAACAGGAGCAATTAGTGTTAACAACGTTAAGGATCCAAAGCAGGGGGCGGGCAGCGGGCGGGGGCGGGCAGCGGGCGGGACCGAGCGCCGGGCTGTAAAAGCCCATTAAAAAAAGCTGTCGAAATGGCACCTGTAGAGGTGCCTCAGTGACAGCCAGGGACGTGCTTTCTGCCTATATGAAAACACGCCCCTGTCACTGAGGCAGATGTGATTGCCCAATCACATCTGCCTCAGTGACAGGGGCGTACTTTCAGATAGGCAAAAAGCACGTCCCTGTCACTGAGGCAGGTGCCGTTTCGACAGCTTTTTTTAATGGGCTTTTACAGCCCAGCACTCGGTCCCACCCGCTGCCCGCCCCCTGTTTTGGATCTTTAACATTGTCAGCGGGAGGCACTGCTCTTGGTGCCTCCTAAGCAGTATAAAAAAAAAGGGGGGGAGGTAAAAATGTTAATAATAATAAAAGCATACACTTATGAAACATAATATGTGTCATAAGTATTTGTTTTGTATTATTTTATTGATCATTAATGACAGGGGAGGCACTGCCTCCCCTGCCTCCCCTGACTGCACGTCCCTGAGAGGATGTTTGATGCACTGAGTGTGAGTGTTGTGTGTAATTAGCAGGTACAGATAGGGGACCCCAGCACAGTGTGTAGCTGGAGTGTAGAGAATACATTATATATATATCACATATTGATCTTACATACACAGCCACTGTCCTGGTTATATAACCCAACGTCGTGTAATACCCAGATATATTGTGCCTGCAGGACAGTGCTAGGACACAAGGTGACAGTGGGCTGCTGGGGTTGGGAAGGGGTCCGCACGCGCCGGGGACGGGGGTCTCACACAGTCAGCGCATCCCTATGCCAGTTACTGGATGGGGAACCAGCTGCAATGACTGAGGACCCGGCATGCGTTCTGCACGCGTCTGACATCCCAACAGATGGGGCTGGTGCGCTCTAACTGCCCATTATTATGTATGTGTGAGTGAGAGGGTCTCAGCATTCCCACAGAGGGTCTGAGCAGCCCCTGAGAGGGAGGGAAGAGGCACAATTATTAGGAATCTCTGTCCGGTGTCTGCAGTTACTATCCAGCATTACTATACTGCACTAAATATAATGATCTAGTATGGGTTATAGTAATGTGATTTCCCAGATATTACATCTATTACAGTGCAGCTGCTGTTATTACATCTCATTCCCATGGTGACACTTCAGTCTGTGTTCTCCTAATAAATGCCTGTAACACTGCCATAGCCTGGGACTGGGGCAACAGCATAGACTTCTATAGGACTTCCCTGGGTGGTGACTGTTAGGTGCCTCACTGATGACTGTTACGTGCATCACATGTATGTAACCCACTGTATGTAGATCCTGTGTGTGGAACCTGTAGTGAGGTCAGTAACAGCTGGTGAGCCAGAGGCTGCCTAGTCTTGTTGTTTGGCCGGTTATAGGACTCTGTAGCTTCTGGGGCAAGGTATGAGATAATTAGCTGCGGTTGGGACATAGGATCCATGATCTGGGCCATGGGGACAGATGGACCATATAGCTTCAGCATCTCCGGCAGTTGGTACACCCCCATCTCTAACACCCCCCCCCCCCTCCTAATGCTGTTGTTTTGATTCAAAAATATCCATCTCATCTCCCATTGGTCAACACCCTCTTCATTCTAGTAATTGTGGGAGGGGAGATGACAGAGGATGAGTCTGGCTGTCATGATGTCCTCACTCCTGTTTTTTATGAGATAGATAGATAGATAGATAGATAGATAGATAGATAGATAGATAGATAGATGTAGTTGTTGTTGTTATTATTATTATTATTATCTGATGAAATAGATATGAAGCCTTCTGCAGTCCCCTCCTGTATGTCGCCTCGCCCTGGGGCATGTACAGTGAGTAGTGATTAGTATGATTATTACTGTGTGTGTGTGTGTGTGTGTGTGTGTGTGTGTTGTTGCTATAGTGTATTACCTGTATGTGTGCAATGAGTTCACATCTCCTGGACCCTACACTGTATACAGGGGACACATTTATGCATTATTAGTATAACTGCACAGGCTTGCTTTAGGATTTATATACAGTAACATCATATTGAGGATGCTTGATGCACTGAGTGTGAGTGTTGTGTGTAATTAGCAGGTACAGATAGGGGACCCCAGCACAGTGTGTAGCTGGAGTGTAGAGAATACATTATATATATCACATGTTGATCTTACATACACAGCCACTGTCCTGGTTATATAACCCAACGTCGTGTAATACCCAGATATATTGTGAATGCAGGACAGTGCTAGGACACAAGGTGACAGTGGGCTGCTGGGGTTGGGGAGGGGTCCGCACGCGCCGGGGACGGGGGTCTCACACAGTCAGCGCATCCCTATGCCAGTTACTAGATGGGGAACCAGCTGCAATGACTGAGGAGCCGGCATGCGTTCTGCACGCGTCTGACATCCCAACAGATGGGGCTGGTGCGCTCTAACTGCCCATTATTATGTATGTGTGAGTGAGAGGGTCTCAGCATTCCCACAGAGGGTCTGAGCAGCCCCTGAGAGGGATGGAAGAGGCACAATTATTAGGGATCTCTGTCCGGTGTCTGCAGTTACTATCCAGCATTACTATACTGCACTAAATATAATGATCTAGTATGGGTTATAATAATGTGATTTCCCAGATATTACACCTATTACAGTGCATAATGATGATGATTTGTGATTTTGCCATAGGCTTCAATGTTAAAATATATCGCGGGCATCGCGATGGTCGCGTCGGGGGCTATGTTAATGGCCGTGACCGACGCGATGCCCCCGATTTTGCCTTTGACGGTAAAATGGACCTGGTTTCAAAGGAAATCGGGTCCATCGCGGGCATCGTGTACCTTAACTTTGAGGTACACGATGCCCGCGATTGTGGCCGTTCTAGGAAACAAGTACCGGCTGCCTAGTCTTGTTGAATGGCCGGTTATAGGACTCTGTAGCTTCTGGGGCAAGGTATGAGATAATTAGCTGTGGTTGGGACATCGGATCCATGATCTGGGCCATGGAGGCAGATGGACCTTATAGCTTCAGCATCTCAGGCAGTTAGTACACCCCCAATATGGTATAAAATTGCTTCTAATATAATGCAGGGTCATTGCACTATAGAGTCCGGCAACACTGAATATAGAGTCCGGCTGCACTGCACTATAGGGGTCCGGCTACACTGCATTGTTAGCAGTCGCTGTCCGCTAGCTCAGTGGTGCTGAAATTTTGAATGACGACAAAATAGCGGAAACTCAAAAGAAGAAAAACAATATCTTTATAATAAACATAATTTGGAGTCTCTTCAATTATTATTATTATTTTTTGTCTGAGTAATGATGTAAGGGTAATTAGATAGTATGATTACTAAGGTTAATCTTTTTCAATTGCTTTATTCAAACACAAATAATCATATATTTAAAACATTGCTTACAGTAATGTTCCATTTTCTGTATATGCACTGTACTACTTATAGCAATTCAGGTCATCTGTGTAGATGGGTAATCATATGAAGATTGTCCTCATCAGTAGCTCATCTGACCATTGTGTCCTGTATTGTCCCCAGTAACCTCTTCTCTCTGTATTACATAGTATTGCCATCAAACTCAAGTCCCCTAGAGTCCCATAGAGACGGAGCAGATAAAGTCTAGCATCTGTGTCTGAAGTGTGAGATGCAACATATCAGAATGGTGCTTTATGTGACTCTTCCAGCCCTCTGAGGTTCTGTGATCAGTCCCTACTTTTTCTTATTCCTTTGCTGGGAAATCTAATCTAATAAGAACACTGCAGGGAACTAACAATAATACCCTGTATCTAAACATACAGAAATCAGGGTCTTTTCCAGATTCATATTCCTTCTCTAGCATCCTCTGCCCCTGCCTCCCTTACCCCCAGAAAGACAACGACAGCTCATCACAGATATTCCCAGGCAGCAGCACAGAGATTCCCAGGCGGCTGCACATTGATTTCCAGGCAGCATAGGGATTCCCAGGCTGCACAGAGTTTTCCAGGCAGAACAGGGATTCCAAGGAAGCACAGAGATTCCCAGTCTGCACAGGGATTCTCAGGCAGCACAGAGATTCCAAGGCTGCACAGACATTCCCCGGCTGCACAGGGATTCCCAGGCAGCGCAGAGATTCCCAGGCTGCACAGGGATTCCCAGGCAGCACAGGGATTCCAAGGCTGCACAGAGATTCCCAGGCTGCACAGGGATTCCCAGGCAGCGCAGAGATTCCCAGGCAGCGCAGAGATTCCCAGGCAGCGCAAAGTTTCCCAGGCAGCGCAAAGTATCCCAGGCAGCGCAAAGTATCCCAGGCAGCGCAGAGATTCCCAGGCAGCGCAAAGTTGCCCAGGCAGCACAGAGATTCCCAGGCGGCTGTACATGGATTCCCAGGCTGCACAGAGATTCCCAGGCTGGGTGAGTGCTACAGCTACTTTGCATTTACAATATGATACAGCAGTTGCCCTTATACATTACCGGAGAGATCTCAGCAAACACGACATAACAAGGTAGTGTAGGCAGTGATGCGCTATGAACAAGGGGGACCTGTATGTTACCTGTGCACGTACATAGTCACTGTCTGTGCCTGGGAATAGAGGAGTAGGACATGCCTGAGCAATGTCAGGACTGCATTAGTATTATAGTATATGCTGACTGTGATTTGAAATGATTTAAGACAAATAGTCAGATAGCAGCAGTCTGAGACCATCAATGTCTGTGAGAGTGTCTATAAAACTGCTGAGGAACTAAAAGTCTCAGCCTACCCAGTCAGCTAGTGGAGGCTCATATAGAAATCACGCATGTATATATTATAGCACAATATAACACATAAACATTTTATCTGATGACCACTCTATGTACTTTACCTGTGAGCTCCTGTCTTTACAGCAAGCGATGAATGTGCATATGTTCAAACACATAGTATATCATACAGAGCCTCAGGGATTGTGTAATGCATGCATTACTCACTGTATATACACACTATCTGTTGGCATTAATAATACAGGAGAGACTAGATATTGAACCCTAATTATTGTTATTATTATTAATATTATTCCAGTGGCCTATGATGCCCTTAGAACACATCCTGGTGGATCAGAGGGTTGCGGTGTCAGCCTTTGCTCCCCCCTGTATATGATGAGGGTTCTGTGGCCCGCGTCCTGCACGCGTCGGAATAATCTGCAGACAGATGGTTCCCGTGTGAGTCCGCTCTGTCCCTAACTAGCCTGCACATTCCCCCACCTGCTGGGTGTAGAACCACAGTACGCTTTATACTATTTATCGTATTCTACTGTGAATAAAATAAAACAAATTCACATCATGCAAGTTCCCCAAGTTGTAGGCATCTGTGGCTTCCTCTATTTATTTAGCAAAAAAAGTCGCCGTTTGCTGTGGGGTAAGAGCTAATTTTCCATATTCTCCCTCTGCAGTATGTAGCATATATCAGCATCAGCTTCATCGTTTCTCAGGCTTATCTCCTCATTGTCCCCCTCACATATATGTCAGCCTCATTGGCAGAAACTGCTGAGAGCATAACGGCCGATGAGCCCCTGCAGCAGCACGCGCCTCCTGACCCCCCACCCCCCCTCCCCCACCCCCCTTCTTCCCCTGCCCTGACAGTAGAACAATACCCCTAACAGATTATCACAGCATCTCCTCCTGGGACCTCTCCAACCCCCCTCCCTTCCCAACTTCCAGCCTGATGCAGCAGAACCCGGGACTCGTTAAGTTTAAAGATGTTTCATGTTGTATTAACATTATAACGATTCTTCCATTGTCTTCTTGCAAAGAAATCTTAGCGTCTGACACCATCTGTGCGGCAGACATACAGGGGCCCATTGTATGGCTGGAGGTAGAAGGCATTTTCCCAGGGTGTTAGAGATGGGGGTGGGGTCTGGTGGATGCTCAGGGGGTACCAAGAGCCCAAGGGGGCAGCTGTGGTCTCTTTCTACTCCTGTTTAGTTTTTATCTGCAGCTACAATATATAATATATGTAATAAAGTATATTCGCAGTTCGCTGTATAACATACATTCAGCTCTTCCTCCAGTTACTTACTCTCTCTCTCTCTCTCTCTCTCTCTCTCCCTCTCTCTCCTCTCTCTTGTCTTTTATCTATAGGAAATAACTTGTTTCATCCCCCCCCCCCCCCCCCCCCCCCCCCAGTTTATCATTTCAGCTACAAGGTGATTAAAGAAGCTGCATGAAGTTTATCCAAATATCAGATGTAAGCAGCTGATATGGCATGCTGAGACTTCTGGTTCAATGACAAGTTGCCTGAGTCTGCTAAGCCTATCCTCCAGCCAAAGGCCATTCCTTGGTGGCTCCCAGCCTGAGGACTCATCTGTGTGCACAAGCCTTGCACGCGCCAAGCCCAGCTGGTGGGTCTGGGATACCATGTTGCGGCCCATGTCTGTTTAATGGTGCGTTAATAAGAGTCTTCTATGTGTTTTCTCTCATTCTTCTTCACACGATCACTAATTTCTTAATGGCACAAGTACACCGACACACACACACACACACAAAAACACTCAAAATAATTTTCGTTTTCTGGTAGCAAAATATACTTCTTCTAAATGTTTTTTTTTCTACTTTGGTTGAAAAAAAAAACGACTGCAACAAAATAAACAAAAATGAATGCAACAAAATAAACAAACAAAAAATGGCTGCAAAAACAATCAAAATTAAATGCAACAAAAAAAATAATACAAACGAACAAAAAATGATAGCAAAAATAAAAAAAAAAATAAAAAAAGCAACTATTAGAAAAAAATTCAACACAGGAGAAATTCAACATCAGAAGAAACTCTAGGAATGACACCGATTGCCTATTATTGGTTAACCAAAATATAGAACAAAACAAATACAAACCATAGGGGCAATGAATTTTCATGAATTATAAACTGACACTGGGAGAACCCTCCTATGTATTTGGTCGTTTTGTGTATGTCATCAAGGAGCAATTTAAAAATGAGTTATGTGATGACACAAGTGGGCGGGCCTAATCAGAAGACTTGGATGAATCTTGAAGGAGAATACTGGCCACCCCCTTGTCTCTGGCATATTACACGATATATGGTAACATATGATCATGTGACGTTTTTTATGTTTTTATTGTTACTTTAGCTTATCATGTTCAGCAAATTCACCACATATTAGATAATGCTTCGAAATGGTTGGGGAATTCAAGAAGTATAAGGTATGGCAAATGTGGACTAATAATGTTCAGCATTTGGTCACATTCATTTCCCTGAGGTGTAATAGCAAGGTCTGACTTCGTTTCTTCACTGCAATGGGGTGAGGATACTTCTCATAATGACACATTTATTGGCTATTCATGTGAATGGGTTATAGTACAGTACAGTATACAGTACATCACCTGGAGTGCTATATTGTATAAGATGCAGAACCTATAGTGCTATATAGCACAGTACATAGTACAGTACAGTATACAGTACATCACATAGAGTGCAATATAGTATACAAATACAGCACCTATAGTGCTATATAGTATAGTACATTATACAGTACATCACCTGTAATGCTATATAGCACAGTACACAGTACAGTACAGTATACAGTATATCACCTATAGTGCTCTATAGTATACAATGCAGAACCTATAGTGCTATATAGCACAGTAAATAGTACAGTACAGTATACAGTACATCACCTGTAGGGCTATATAGTATTCCGTATAGCACCTAAAGTGCTATATAGTATACAATGCAGCACCTAGTGCTGTATAGCACAGTACATAGTACAGTACAGTATACAGTCTGTCACATATAGTGCTATATAGTATACAGTACAGCACCTATGGTGCTATATAGCATAGTACATAATACAGTACAGTATACAGTACATCACCTTTAGTGCTATATAGCATAGTGTATAGAACAGTACAGTATACAGTATATCACCTATAGTGCTATATAGTATACAGTCCATCACCTGTAGTGCTATATAGCATATAGTATAGTACAGTATACAGTATATCACCTATAGTGCTATATAGTATACAGTACATCACCTATAGTGCTATATAGCAGAGTATATAGTACAGTATAGTAAACAGTATATCACCTATAGAGCTATATAGTATACAGTACAGCAACTATAGTGCTCTATAGCATAGTGCATAGTACAGTACAGTATACAATAATCACCTATAGTTCTTTATAGTACAGTGTTCCTCAGCTCCAGTCCTTGGGAACCTGTAACATGTGCATGTTTACCATATCTCATTACAGTAGGGGAAATTATTAGCAACACATGCGTTTCTTTTAAAAGTGCTAGCCAGTAATAAATACTCCTGTGCACTAACTAGGAGATCCAGAAAACATGCACTGTTAAAAGTATGAAGGTCTTGAGTGGGAAACACTGACTTAGCAAGCATACAGTATATTAGAGGGGCTGCTATACAGGTATATACTGTAAATGTGCTGTCTAATGAGGTTTAGTAGTTCAGTGGCCTGATATATGATACATTATATACCTGAAATGAATCATTGCACCCTCAACACTACAACTAAGGGTGTCAGTGGCATAAGTGCGTCCCAGTTGCCCGGAGGCAAGATAAATATTGGTCCCCCCCCCCCAACACTCACCATCTTATATAAATATATGTATGCAGTTATTGTTATCGATATTATGTTTAGAATATAGAGGGTCCTGCTAGGAGGAGGAGACAGCCACAGAAGCAATATCAACAGCTTTCAATTAACTGATTCAAACTGACAGGGGAGGAGAGGTGCCCCCTTGGGTGCAGGAGCCTGGCTGCAGATGACTCCATTGCCTCCCAGAGTTCTGCCTCTGAAGGGTGTCATATATTAATGGTGTCGCTTTAACTCTGGCTTAATAAATCTGAATGTCTTCTAAACTGAGCAGAACATATCATTTTTCTCCCAATGTGATTGGCTCCCTCCAGCTGGGAAGTTTTATCCCATTTGTATTGATTATCAATAATAAGATGATATAGGGCCAACAACTCCTGCGGTGATGTAAAGCATGGGCAGTATTTACCTATAGAGCATTGGAACAATTACACAGATTTACCATTGACACAATGAGGACATACAACAGGAATTAAACTCCTGCACAGGTTCCAGGGAAATGACCCTGTGTCCGCTATGGTCAGAATAATCATCATGGTTTATATGTACAAAAGGACACCACCACAAAGCTCTGCAGCAGTGGTCACACAGTATATACCACATTATACAGAACAGCTGTATGTGGAGCTGACAATAGTGGTTCATATGTGGCATAGAAGGGAGAGAGGACCCTGTTCCTGACAGCTTACATTCTGATAGAGTTCAGGCTTAATAATGCTACAAACAGCTCTGCGGTAGTCTTTTATCACATTTATTTATTCACACAGTGGTATACACGGATCTATACTGTATATCAGATGCGGCTCCAGAGGAGTTCACAATTCAACTAGGGAAGCCACACCCACTGCCACCAACTGCTATTCCAAACTTACTCACTGGCAGTGGGTGTGGCTCCCCTATTTGAATTTTGGATTGTGCTGGGTATAGGTCGACATGGGAAAAGGTCGACATGGTTCTAGGTGGAAAGGTCATTAGTTCGACAGGTCATTAGTTCGACAGGTCATTAGTTCGACAGGTCATTAGTTCGACAATGTCTAGGTCGGCAGTCAAAAGGTTGACATGGGGTTTTTCACTGTTTTTTGAGATGACATGTGCCGACAGGCAGTATTTCATGCCCTACCATCCACTAGGGCGTGGTGGGAGAATAAAATAGTGTGCCGAGCGCAGCGAGGCACCGTGCCCAACACATCGCGAGCGCAGCGAGCGATGCGAGGGGATGTGGTGCACTTTAAACTGTGTCCATGTCGACTGTGTTGACATTCAGGAAATAAAAACAGTGAAAAACCCCATGTCGACCTTTTCACTGTCGACTTAGACATTGTCGAACTAATGACCTGTCGAACTAATGACCTGTCGAACTAATGACCTGTCGAACTAATGACCTTTCCACCTAGAACCATGTCGACCTTTTCCCATGTCGACCTATACCCTTGTCGACCTTTTCCCATGTCGACCCAATGTTGTCGACCTAATGACTGTCGACCATCATGCTGTAGACCATATGATCCCAACCTGTCAATATGATGAGTATTAACTAAATATTGTCCCTAAAGATAACATTCAGGGGCCAATTATTAATAGTTACATTTGCATTGCAATCTGGGAATGATACTAGCACCCATGATCGCACTGCAATATGTGATTATACCAGAGGCATGTATCAAGTAGCAACCACAGGGTCTTTATAGAGATGCCATCTCTGAGATGTACTCAGAGTGGAAGTGGTATGCACGGTGTGGGGCGGGGGATTCTGGGGATACTCTCTGCTCCATAGGTTGCAGCGGGTTGTATGGGCCAAGCTAGGGAAGGCTGCAGGTTGGTACATCTGGCAGCATCAGTGGCATAATAATAGCCGCAAAGACCCTGTGGTGGCAGGGAAGCGCTGAGTAATTGTGGGCACCGGAGGTCTGCTGAGACTATCGCACTGCTGCTGCCTCCCTTACCCCCCGTTGCCGCTTGCCGCCATGTCTATAACCGGGACACATAGATCTACATGCCTGCGGTCCCGGCGCTCCTCCTGGCTTGGCTCTTGCTGCTAATGAAAAATCTCCCTCACAAAATGTCCACCCCCTTACAGCAGACAGTTTTTTAGGATGCTAGAGGAAGCAACCTCCTCTAGCATCCTTAAAAATGGTCTGCTGTTAGGGGCGGACATTTTGTAAGGGATATTTTTATTGAGCAGCAGGAGCCAGCGGGGGCACCGGGACAGCAGGCAAGTAGATCTGTGGGTCCCAGTTACAGATGCGGCAGCGGCGGCAACAGGGGAAAGGCAAGGTGGGTTAACTTTTCTTGGGGGGGGGGGGGGCTGCCAAAAATTACTTGCAAGGAGTGGGCCAACTGATCACATCCCCTATATGTGCCGGTGGGTCCTCAAGTCATGCATTTTTTTATTGTGTGATTCGCCCGTTACATTCACATTATGCACTATGGGAAATATAGGCTAATAATGTATTACATATACTGTAAGCTGCTTACGTTTATTAATCAAAAAGTGTGTTGTTTGTGTAATACAGTGATTTGATATTTCAAATAATTCCCATAGTGTTATTTTACCATGGCATAATATATTTTCTCTGGTGTTCTGGTGCTGATTAATCAGCTCACCACCACTTAGCAATAATCAAGCTGTTGCTGTGTGGCGCCGTCACGGGCGGTGTAATGGTTAGCATTACTGCCTCACAGCACTGAGGTCATGGGTTTGATACCCACCAGGACCCTAACTGAGCAGACTTTGTATATTCTCCCTGTGTGGGTTTCCTCCAGATATTCCAGTTTCCTCCCACAATTCCATACAAAATATACTGGTAGCTGGCTCACAACAAAATAGATCCACTGGGCAGGGTCTGATGTGATTGTTCAACTATTGTTATTTAATTATTAACAGTTTCTTATATAGCGCATACATATTCTGCAGCGCTTTACAGAGAATATTTGAACATTCACATCAGTCCCTGCCCCAGTGGAGCTTACAATCTATATTCCCTACCACATGTACACACATTCATTTTAGGGTTAATTTTGTTGGGAGCTAATTAACCTACCAGTATATTTTTATATTGCGGGAGGAAACTGGAGTACATCCACGCAGGTACGTGGAGAACATACAAACAGTTAGAGCCATAGTGGAATCAAACCCATGACTTCAGTGCTGTGAGGCAGTAATGCTAACCATTACACCGTCCGTGCTGCCCTATTATTGTTCAACTATTCTCTGTAAAGCGCTGCAGAATATGTGTGCGCTATATAAATAACTGGTAATAAATAAATGCTTTTACTTAGCAGGTAAAAATAATAATAATAAGAAAACAGCATTGTAACTAAACATATAAACAGTAAAGAGGGTAAAAATGTATTACAAAAAAAACTCTTTTTTACATAAAATATATTTAAAATAATTGATTAAAAAAATGGGCGCTCCAATAAAATCTGCTGTCATCTGCAAACAGTTACAGTAATACACACACACACACACACAAAGCTGCTGGTGTCTTGTACAAATGCACAATGCAAATGAATGCAGCAATGATATCTATACACAGATCAGCAGCTAGGGACAGCTGCGTGTGGACATGATTCTGCATTAGTAAAAGGACATGTGTTTGCAATGGGGATTAAAGTGCCGCTGTGTACTGAGGCCAATACAAAGACTGACAATGTGTTTTACATATGTCTGCAAGCCACTCAGCAAAGTGAACAGCAGCAGGCACTTACATATCCACAGCCGGTGATTGTGGGGAGTTTGGCATTGTATTACAGCTCAGAACAGGATTGGTGAAGGAGAAATACACCCTATAAACCCTAATTTTCCTATGGCTAATATTAGGCTGGATACCCATTGGCAGGTTATAGGTGTACTACAGATAATTGTATGGTCTCTAATATTTGTAAAAACATGGTAAACCACAGAAAGTAGGCAAATTGCAAGTTACATGTGAGATAAAGTGAAGAGAGATAAAGTACCAACTAATCAGCTCCAGTAATTTCTGTTACATGACACTTAGGAGCTGACTGGTAGCGATGATCAATCTCCTCGTATGCATCTACAACTGCAAGTACATGTGTGACATGGTCACACATATGTAACAGCTACATATGTGTCATATGCATAGGTGCCGATTTATGTTTTTGTTGGTGGGTGCTCAAGCCAAAAAAAACAGGGGAGTGGCTTCATGGAAAAGGGGCGTGGTCACAAAATAATACTGATTTATATTACGCAGCACAGTTGTCTCCAATATTCAAATTATGGCAACAGTGCCAAATACATAAATGCCCCCACAGTGCAGATACAAAAATCCCCCCCACAGTGCCAAATACATAAATGCCCTTACAGTGCCAAATACATAAATGCCCCCTCAGTGCCAAATACATAAATGCCCCCACAGTGCCAAATACATAAATGCCCCCTCAGTGCCAAATACATAAATGCCCCCACAGTGCCAAATACATACATGCCCCCACAGTGCAGGTACATAAATGCCCACACAGTACCTGTGCCAGCGACAAGGGAGGGGAGTGCAATGGGACACGGGTGGGTGGGCCGCTGCTGAGCGGGTGGGTGCTCATCAATTTCCGTGGGTACTCTGGCCCTCAAGCACCCACAGAATCTGCACTTATGGTCATATGTGCCAGTCATATGTAACAGCTACATGTGTGAGAGGGCACACAAGTGACTCTAAAGGGGCATACACACGGGGCAATCTGACTAGATCCTTAATGGCCTGCACACACCAGAACGAGATTGTAACCAAGAATACAATCTGAAGGGGTTGTAAAAAGGATTGCATGAAGATTGTGTGCACATCTTCAACAGTTGCACTTCTTTCAAAAATTGAATTGACTCAATGGACAGCTACTAATTGAGAGACGCCTTCCACACATCTCTTAGGGCCTTATTCTGTTTGGTTCTTTGGGATGCGTGTTCTTTCGCAAATGACCGAACGCTACGCACGGTAGACATTCTAAGAACACACGCCCACAGCTCGTCCGCATCCGTTTGGACGGACTGGCTAAGAAGAGGGAGTGTCTTCAGACTGCATACAAACGTGCGTGTGCGGTGGGAACTCAAAGAATCTGCACGGTCTTGCTTGCAGTGTAAATGTGGGTCAGATACCAACAATACTGTTGTGTTTGCAGCATATATTCTAGTATTTTGTAATGGCCCATTTAGCCAGCAATGCTTCCAATTGAACCTGTGAAAAGAGTGTAATTAATCACTAATGACTAGAGGACTGGATTGTATTGTGGTCAGCAGCGAGAGAACTGAAACTTGCTTATTGACACTGCAGATTTCTGCCGTGTGCTAACCATCGAAGGATTTCTCTAGTGCTTACAGACCTAAGACAACTCTCTGGTCTGGTGTCTTAGATCTGCGGCGTCCCTGTACAGGAAGAGGGCACGCAGCTGACATCCGCTGATGTCAGCAGCCCACCCCCCGCACCGCAGCCGGATTAGCATGGGAATTCCCAGCATTTTCATTTGGACACCATGAAATGCTGGGCATTTCCATGGGTGCTACCCCTTGCTGCCACCCCATGCCCCCCCCCCACCCACACGGCTGGGTGCGAACGGGCCAGCAAATAAGCAATTTTACATGCCCGCTCGCACAAAGTGGCTGCACATACGCATAAAAGATTATACGTGTGTGCTGACCATCGAAGCAATCAAGCAAAGCAATAAGAATCAGGGCCTAGGTGTGTGCCAGCTTGCGCCCACAGTGCAGATGCACTGTGGGCAAGGCACCACTGGCACAAACCTAGTTACGGCCCTGTCGCCTAGTGTGTATCCAGTGTACAGTATATCAAAATGGTTGGTTCTAACAAGCACCATAAGAGTGATTGCAGGATTAGGGCAAATACGGTTAAATGGGGACTTGGACTGACACAAGCCACTGTTTGCAGCCGTTTAGGTCTAATACAGAATTGTATGGGTATAATAACACTTTCCCCCAGGCGCAGTACATCAGAGCTCTGTGTAGGAAGCTCTGTATGTCAGACTGAATCAATATGCTAATCCACAAATACACAGGGGGCCTTTAACTAGGCTTATTCATTGCTGATTATCTTGTCAATGTTGTGGCAGTTAACTAAGTGGTCCCTGATGGGTTTGGCACAGCAGTTTCCATATGTCCCAATTGACCACAACAAAAGCACTGAGTGCTGATCTGATAAGCTGATGGTTGGTAATTCCCCGTTGCCTTTTTTGTATCCTTCATTCCTTTACCCGTATCCTGAGACATTATTCATAGGCTGCTTCATTTCTAAACATAATTATGAGGGTAAAAAAACAATTTGAAGATGGCATTTAAAGTGGTCATAGTGGATTTTACCCTAGCGGGAATGGTTAGGTTCGTTCCAGGAGGCAGATGGAGTTGACTTTAGCCACACGTATATTTAATATTACTTTACTCATTTTTACTGTAGACGGTCGTATATATATATATATATACAGTGGTCGAAGTGGAAATTTTGAAGTGGGGGTATGGAAATTTTGAAGTGGGGGTATGGAAATTTTGAAGTGGGGGTATGGAAAAGTAAAGAGTGAATATAGTGCGCACCTTCGGACACTCCCTGTCCATCAACGTCCCCTGCCAGACTGCCCCGTTGTACAGGGGTATTACAAAAGCACAATATGCGCTGCTGAGTGATCAGAGAGCATCCTGAGGGGGAAAAAAAGTTTTTTTTTTATCTTCAGATTAAAGTGGCGGTATGGCATACCCCCGTATACCGCCCCACTTCGACCACTGTATATATATATATATATATATATATATATATATATATATATATATATATATATGGTGTTTAATTTAAGCAATGACATTATGGGTGTATTCAATTGTGCACAGGGATTTTTCTATTCAATTGGCGGTGAGAAAATAAGCCGTTGCAATTTTTATAGAACTCACTGATGCGACAGGAGGTATCCCGGGACAAAAAGCGGCACGCGGCTCCGATTTCTGGGCGTGCCAAAGCAAAGAGCGGATGCAGCTTCCGCAGGTTACTTTCAGTGCCTCCTATATCATTTAGCTATCGTGTCATTCTCAGCTATTGCTCCCAAGATCTCTTCAGTTCCTCGCGGACACCTTGGCGCTTTTTTTATTGCAGTTTCTCTAAAGCTCTATACTTTTCAAAGCTGTAATGGCTCTCCGGCTTCCTTTGTAAATTGCCCTTTTTGTGCCAACATGATAATAATTTACTATGTCCTGCAGTGTCGTACTTTCCAGATAATGCTGCAGTGAGTGTAATAACAGTCTGGTCCAAAGGCCCAATTCAGACCTGCTCGCTAGGCTGCATAAATTCGGAGCCTTACAAGCAGGTTAATGCCGCTCCACTGAACCCATGCCCACCCCCCGCCGCCCGAATCCCCTTGCTATGCTGTACGCACATCCGCTCACATGTGCCCGCACAGCAGGAAAACTCATTCAATTGTTCCTCAACATCAAATGATTCTTTCCTCTGTTCGCTACTGAATGTAAGTCAGGACTTACTTTTAAGTTGACCGGTCTTCTGGGAATCATGTGATGCAGGGCCGGCGCCACCATTAGGCAAATCTAGGCATTTGCCTAGGGCGCCGGCCACTGGAGGGCGGCATTTCACCCCCCCCCCCCCCGGGCCGCGGGGGTACCTGTCCTGCGGCTGTGTATATAAAGCTTGCGGCGGCGGCAGCGGGGGGTCCCTGCAGTCAAGAAATAACGAGCGATATCCGCCTGGCTACGCGGAAGCGCTTCTGTTGTGGAAACACTGGCCGCACGCTAAGTGCGGCCAGTGTTTTCACAACAGAAGCGCTTCCGCGTAGCCAGGCGGATAGCGCTCATTATTTCTTGACTGCAGGGACCCCCCGCTGCCGCCGCCGCCGCAAGCTTTATATACACAGCCGCAGGACAGGTACACACCCCCCCCCCGGCACCGGGGCGCCCCCACCCCAACTCGCCTGGGGCGCTCCGGTGCCTTGCACCGGCCCTGATGTGATGTCATCTGTGCGCCCCAAGAAGGCAACGAGCACCCCGGCGAATTCCATTTTTGCCTGATGGACCTGCGATATCAACCAGTGTGTATCCAGCTTAAGGAAGGCCTTTTAGGATAACTCTTATTAGTTATTAACCTGTACCAGTTTACCACTTCCCTTTGTACCATTTGGTTGTTCACTTAACTGGAATTGCTTATATTTCCCCCCCAAATCAGGAAAATTAGTGTTCTTTTACTGATGTGTTTGCTTGTGTGTGCTTGTATGTGTATGCAAGAAGAACATGTGCTTTTATGCCATATACTGAATTTACTTTGTAGACTGCTTTGTTCTTATTGCCACCTAGTGGAATAATTGGTTATTACAGGTTCATATCATTTTTGGGAGGCAAGATTTAAGCAGCATACACAGCCCTATTTTTAACGATCTGACTAAATTGTTTAGAAATTAAGCACAGATTGCTCCTTTAGTTTGGACTAGCGCACATGGAAAGTGGTATGGTGTCACATCACTATTGCACTGTATAACCCTCCCAGAGAGCAGACAAATACATCCTGAGAGCAGACGCGGACACCCCATAATTGTTTGTTCCCCCAAATCCTGCGGGAGACACCAATGTTTTCGGGTAGTTCCCAGCAGCCCCAGAAGAGTGTGCACCCCTCCCACAGCCACGAGGAAATGGACAGAATCAGAAGATAGAGTAAAACTGTTTCCCGCTGAGAGGGCGGGGCTTAATGATGAGATTCTTTGCTAATTGCTTCATTTATGTCTCGCCCCTATTCAAAGAATTAACACAAACACACATATGAACTTTATTAGATAGATATCATTGTGCGGCCTCCTCTAGCTCTCTTAAAAATGGTCTGCTGTACGGGGGCAGCCATTTTCTTAGTGTCACTTTTCATTAGCAGGAGCAGGGAGAGCCAGGACCGCAGACTGATGCACTGATGCGGCAGGTACCGGAGGCGGCATTATGCCGAGCGGTAAGGGGGGGAGGAGGGCGCTGCCAAAATTAGCGGCGTGGGGGGGAGCATATTTAATAGTTACGCCACTGGTAACTATTTAACTGCTGTGTCCCCTCGCATGTCGAGCACAGCAACCAGACACTAGAGCTCCCACAGTCAGCGACATTGCCATCCGGCCCCTCTGTGGTCGAGGACAGATGACACGTGAAGCCCGCGACCAGACACTAGAGCCCCCACAGTCAGTGGGAGCAACAGTGCACGCTGTTAAACTCTGCTCCTTTCTTCGACCCCAAGCACATGGAGCCAGACTCCAGAGACAATGGAGAAGTCGAGACTCCATTGTAGGGAAGCCAATCCCGGGGCATTTTTTCAATCCCGGGATTCGGGATTGAAAAATGCTCAATCCCGGGCTTCCCGGGATCCCGGGATTGGCTCTCCTAATAGAAAGACTGCCCCACAATCACTTACATTTTGAGGGGTTGCTGGGTGGGGGGACGGGTTGTCAATGACGCTGGGTGCGTACTGGCTGGGTGGGCGGGTGGATGCGCTGGCTGGCTGGGTAGGCACACTGGCTGGGCGGGCGGGTAGGCACACTGGCTGGGTGCGCTGGCTGACCGGGCGGTGCGGCATCACAATGCTGGACGCAACCTCTTCCTGCGCAGCGTGACCTCTGATCTCACGCTGAGAGGTCACGCTGCGCAGTGCTGCCGGGAGAAGTCGGGCAGCGTCTGAGCGATGCTCAGATGCTGCCCGGCATTAGACTGCGCGCATGCGCAGTCTAATCCCGAAATCCCAGGATTGGAAACTCCAATCCCGGGATTGAAATCCCTGTGTTTTGGGGGCCAAATCCCGGGATCCCGCCGATCCCGGGATTGGCCACCCTACTCCATTGCCTCCAGCAGCTCGGCCACTGGGACAGGTAATAACCGATACAATTGGTAAATCCATTTTTAGCCAGTAGAGACCATTAAAAAACCTGTACTGTACCGGCTAAATTGGTACAGTTGGAGGGTATGCATCGATACTAATGCTAGTAGACACTGGGTGACAGGGCCATGCTAACATATGAGCTCAATGTGCAGTTACTTCAGAGCCCTATGATTCTAGGGGCCTTTACGTGTGGACAGGCTGGTGCCGAAGTAGCTTCTTGGTAGTATCCAGGTAGAAAAAGCTGTATGGCTGCCCTGATTGTAAATTACACCCAATCAGAGTGACCAGGCAGCACTAGCTTCCGGACTCCCATGCTGCAGCCAGATAGTGAATGGGGTTCAGCATGCTGATTGGGCGATGGCTAGAAGCATGTGGAGAGACTGGAGGAGACTACAGAAGGGGGTCAATTATTTTTTTTTTTTATGATTCATTCCATAGAGGCCCCAGTGCATTGCTTTGCCAGGGCATACAATGCTGTTAAGATGGCCTTTGGGACATACGATATAAGATTGAACCTTTGTCACTGAGCCAGAAAACGGGTCACATCGGCTTGTCCCAGCAATAACCTGGGTTATCTGCTCTTTGTGATAGGGGTATCAGAGAAGAGGTACACACCTAATAGTACAGGGCACCCTCTCAAAATATTTACTGTGTTGATTTCCATTTAAGAATACATTAACTATATGACCGTTTTATCATATGCGCTCTCTATCCTTGTACTGTGATGTCCATTGGGGATCACACCTCCCAACATTTCACATTTAGAGACTGGGAATCCTCTGTGTAACTGAATAGGGTGTGACCTCAGTCTTGTTAGGCCACGCCCCCTGTATGACAATGTTTTGGCAGCATTCATGCATGTCACACCCCCATTTTTTGCATCCCGCTGGGGAGGAGCCCAGCACTCCAGCAGCTGCTGGGAAGCCACAAGCCTCCAATGTGCACTGAATTAGGGCTGGCCATTGATCATCAATTATTCAAAATCATGGATGTTTTATGGCCGATGTTGAATACTTTTGCCATCGATGGAGGAAAACCAAATAGTTTCCCTCCATCAATGTCCCAGCAGAGCCTATATTTCCTTTTTTTATCTCAAGGTGCTCAGACACGGAGCATAGCTCCAAGCCCCCACAACCATGAAGCCCCACCCCCAAATTCTGATTGGCCCAGGGGCCAGTTACAGAAAATGGATGACCATCGATAGCTAAAACTATTGATGGTCATCCATCACATAGGTTATTACCATCAATGGCTGGTTGCAGTATCACCATCGATGGTAACCATCGATGGTGACTGCACTGATGGCCGTCCCTACACTGAATGGATGCTGGGTACTACTACACTGCAGGGCAAAGAGCAGGAGTGGTGGCAGTGCATCCCTCAACCTCATGATCTCGCACAGGACACTACAGCCCATGGTCAGGGGTAGCCAACTCCAGTCCTCGAGAGCTAACAACAGTGAACGTTTTCTAGGTCTCCTCACAGAATCGCAAGTGAAGTAATTAGCTCCACCTGTGGATCTTTTGAAATGTGTCAGTGAGTAATGAGTGCACCTGTGCAGCAGCTAGGTTGTCTGGAAAATGTGAACTGTTGGTAATTCTCGAGGATTGGAGTTTTCTACCACTGGATTAGACAGTCCTCTATGAGCATGACTGTCCTGCTATAATCGGGATAGTTGGGGGATATGAATGATTAATAATCAATCACTAAAAACCATCTACTCCTGGAAGCAACTTGCGAGGCGTGAAGTTTGTGTAATCCCTGGGATTCCAGCAGTTTGCGTTGCTAAGAGACTAACACCCTATTTACAAGAGATTCGTTATGCGTGACCTCTTAAAGGCGGCTAAGCCCATATATTGGGGAAAGCACAGTTTTTGCAAATTTAAGAATTGAAATCAATTTGACATAACAAATCTGTATTCCTTCAATATGATAATATGATGTTACTGACATGCAGCTGTGAGCATTGCATTGAACAAGTGACGGGCAGTGGGTTGGAATATACCGTATAGTTACAATGAATGCTATGGCTTGCAGATATCAGAGTCTCTTTAAAGCAGTTTAAATGCCACATGAGTCCTGGCGGAAGCAGCTAACGTGATGTGCGGCTGTGGTCGGCATCGATGGTAATATGACGGCAGAAACTTATCTCATGGCTAACGAGTTCAATCTTATTTTGATCATTTGTGGATCACTCACGATGGCGGGCACAATAGCTGCTCTGATGACAGACTGCTGGCAGGTAAATACCACACAGAATCCTCTTTATATTATATGCTGGCATAACCTATACCCACAGTCATTTGGGGGAGTAAGGGGAGGGTATGGTCATAGGGACCACTGTATGAAGGTCGACATACCTTAGGTAGACCACTACAGGTCGACAGGGCTTAGGTTTTAACTTCGACAAAAGTCGACATAGACACCGTTTCAGTGTACCGTGTCCCCACGCATGACTTGATGCGCCTGGCACACTATTATATGCCTCAGTGGATGGTAGGCACATGTCGGCACATGTCGGCACATATAAATGTAAAAAACTCATGTCACCCTTTTGACTGTCAACCTTGCCATTGTAAGTGTCGACCTTGCTTGTGTCCACCTTCTGACCTGCCGACCTTAGCCATGTCAACCTATTTGATGTGTCGGCATAAGCCCTGTCAACCTTTAGTGGTCAACTTACTGTATGTCCATCTTCATACACCTAGTGACCATATCCCGTAAGGGGAAGGGGGTATCGATGAAGAAATGTCTGTGCTGTCGCTGTTGTTTCCTAAGTAATGGGTGATAAGTAACAGGGGTACAGCCAGCTCCTGGCATGAGGGGCGCCAACATGGAGAATGAGGCTCAGTGGCGTAAGTTCGTTACAGTTGCCCGGAGGCAAGACACATATTGATGCCCCCCCCCCCCCCTCCCACACACACACAACCCTATATATATATATTTATGTTTAGATAGATAGATAGATAGAGAACACATATATCTTTAAGAACTCAGCCACAGAAGCAATATCGTTGGCTTTTAAATAACTGATTTAAACTCACAGGGGAGTAGAGGTGCCCCCTTGGTAACAGGAGCCCGGCGGCAGATGACTCCATTGCCTCCCAGAGTTCTGCCTCTATTCAGATGCCCACTCCAAGCATGCTGGGGTACACCTTTTTTCCAGCGGGACCGTCCAGCATTTCTATGGGCGAACCTACTGTTTTTGTGCTCACGCCCATTAAACTGTGGGTGCCCATCCCGGAATGCCCCCCCCCCACCCTGCCTGTCAATTTCCTGCAGGGGTTTGCACATACGCATGCACAGACCCCCACCATCTGGGACAGGGATGAATTCGGACCCCAACTGTCTTCCTTTAGGCTCCAAGCTGACCCCCTAATCTCTAGCAGCAAGTAGAATACGCAGCTGTCCCTACATTGTTACAGGTGTAGCAGTGTAATGTAGGGTACACACTACGACGACCCACTCACGATGCACATTGTGAGCGGGTCGTCAGTGTTTCTTCAGACCCGCTCACGATGATGCGCGGGGGGGGGGCACGACCCGCTCACGATGTGCATCGTGAGCGGGTCCGATCCAATGGCGACCCGCACCCGGCAGTATGGTCGTTATTCAGATCCTACCTGCAGCAGGTAGGATCTGAATAACGACCGACTGACCCGCGGGACCGCCCATCGGATCGGTATCGGTCCACACCAGGACAGAAAAGGGCCCAATCACCACACAGTGGAAAAAAAATATTTTTGTAGAAGAGTCTTAGGGCGCTACCTGTGGGAATCTGCCTGTCGGTTCCCAAAAAGGTGTATCCCAAAATTCACCTTAACTGATAATTAGTACAAAAATGGGTGAAGGGTACCAACTGGGCGCTTCCCTTTGTTAGAACACTCTCCCTCCCTATCATCACAGTGTTCTAACAAAGAGAAGCACCACACAATCTACATCCAATTGGTCGGAATTGGATCTAGATTGAGGGGATCGGGCCCTAGTCGTCCTGGTGTGTACCAGGCATTACTTACTGGTGTCCGTCTGGCCAACTGTAAATATGGCAAAGGGAAGTGTAGAGAGAAGAAGCGGAGCTCCAGGGAATCAATGCCATCTGAAGATGACACTGGTTCCTGTTTTACAAGCACTGCCCATGTCCCATAGCCAAGACCATGCACTTGTGAATAATTGGCGTGTCATCATGGGTGCAGCTAGAGTTGCAGGCTATACCTAGTTATGTATGTGTACAACAGGATTGTGGGTGCTTACAACTCTGTCCTTGCAGTACCACTACCAGTACAAATGTAGTTGGGGCCAGTGAGGAAGACAGCTATCCGTTGCATTGGTGATATGAAATACCTTAGGAAGATACAGAGAGGTCTTGCTTGTCCTAAGAATAATTATATTACATTTTTATTCATCCAACTCTTTGCTGCTTTATTGTTCTCATTATCGCTGAATGAAACCACTGAATTTGGCTATGTGTTCAACCTCAGATCAACAGCAAAGGGTCAGTAATGCTGAGTACCCGCTGCAGGGGTCTCTGGAGAGAATGTGTCTGGGACCGCTTTGTGAAGATCTGGACCTGTGATGATTTCAACTCCTATTTAAACTCTCACCCAGGTAATCTGATGATTTTTGGTGATCATGCCTCAGACCTGTCCATCTTTATATACACTCAGCCCTGTGACTAGCGCTGGGCAAATGCTGCAGGATGCATGTGCATGACTGGTTTGTGGTTTCACAGCCTGAAAATCCTTCAGAATTTATGTGGGCCGTTCAGTTTGGTTTATGAACTGTCTAATCCACCCGACCGTTGTGCAGCTAACTTCAGGGTGATCGGCTGTATGTATTGTGGGGTGTGGATTATTAGGTCAAAAACTATTGGTCGCAGGCAATGTCAACACATTAAAACGGTCTACATGGTTCAGGTCAACATAGACGGTCGACACAGGCAAGATCGACATGGGAATTGTCAACACCGGAAACAGTTTTGAGTATCTGTGTTGACATATGTCAAAATGGACATATGTCGACACAGCCTGCTCACCATGCTTCGGGCACAATACCTCACTGCGCTTGGAACACTACTGTATTGTCCCTCTTAGCAAGTTGACCTTTTGGTTGTGTGGACCTTTTGTCAATATCGACCAAGACCATATCAACCGTTTTATGTGTCCACCGCCTATTGCCTGTTGACCAATATGATCTATTGACTGTCGGACTAGCCACTGTTGACCTATCAGCTGGGACCAGCATTGTGTACCTGTCAGCTGATTGTGTAGGACAGGGGTGGCGCAAGGTACATAAGGTTTTTTTAGCCTCACCAAACCTTGCGCTCAATTGAATCTCCCCCCTCCCCCCAGAATGTGTTTGTTGACAGCCTTGTGGGAGCAGTGACATTTTGCAGCCACTGAAGTGGTAGGAAGCTGGAGGCTCAGTGATGTCACCCAAGTCTAGATGAGATCAGAATCATACCTGGGTGGCTGAGAACCAAAACTTGGGGGCCTGCTAATATTTATGATTATATGATAAATGACACAGATAAATGACTGTTGTATTATTTTCCAGCAACAATCGTCCTCACCAGAGCATTAATCACCATCTCCAGTATAACCAGCGTCTTCTCATTTCTCTTCCTGGCTCTTGGATTCAGACACTTTAACTGTGGCCAGGATGCCTCCACTAAGCTTCAGTGTCTGCGACTTGCCTCAGTGCTTTACTGTCTAGTCGGTGGGTATTGTCTGCGAGGACTGAAAAGGCGGCATCTGCACTATTCAAATAAATACCAAGAAAAAGAACCAAATATATATCACTAAGAGGCCTTATGGGGCCTACACACGGGGAGATGTGCTGAGCATTCTGAGCGATGCTAGATCCCTCAGAAAGCTTAACAAGATCTCTCAGCACACAGCGATGCGTCAGCGCTGTGTGCTGAGCGATCTTTCAGGGCCGAGTTCTCCGGTGAGAACTCTGGCCCTGATTGGCGATTACAAGATTTATACAGTGTGCTGGTTATTAACCCCTTCAGTGGCAGTCCTGGAAATTTTCCAGGCCAAGCTGCGGTGCGCCAGTGGTGCCTGCAGGTGTGCACCACTAGCGCATCACCTTAGCAGCGACCCCCACTAGGCCGCTCCCTCCCCACCTCCACTGTTGTGCCCCCTCACCTTCGCTCCGGCGTACGATCGTAGGCCTCTCCCAGAGTTACACCTCTGCTTGAGAAGTCTCCCGCTCACCCCCTGGCTGACAAGAGATAATATATCTGAAAATCTAGGCCCAGCTCACATATTTCTGGCTGTGTGAGCATATTGTCCAGGTGTAGCTGACTACAGAAAGCAATATTTATTTCAATAAGATTTATTATGCTTTGCAATTGGGAATACAGTTATAAAAAAAAGTCCATGCAAAAAACATACCATCAGTTGCCAAATACGTATTTGCACACATAGGGGTTTATTTACTAAGATGGGAGTTTGAAAAACAGGAGTTGACATTGGTAAAGACAAAGGGCAGAGATCAGGGGAGGAAAGGCAAACTTGGGTATTGCCTGCAGTCGCAGAGGAGAACTGATAAGTAACACGGTCCAACTGAATAACTCAGGAACATTGTAAGGGTCCATGTACATTGGCCGTTTTTGCCCAGCGTGTATGAGGGCTGATGATGGGGAAAATTGCTGGGCTGAAAATCACTCAGTGCAAACACACTGAGCGTATGTCTCCTGTTCAATGATTTTCCCAGTGGTGGACGGCTGTCCATAGCAGGACGCTATGGAAAGCCATCCCCTCTGTCGCTCAACTGCTGGTAATACCAGCATATGAGCGGCAGTGACCGGTGATGATGTGGGAGCACACATCAGTCCTCATCGCCAGGCCATACACACTGGGTGGCTTTTGTGCTGAAAGTGGCTCAAACAGCAAAATTGATCTGCTTTTCAGCTCAAAATCGCCCTATGTGTATGAGCCTTAATAGTTAACTGTATAGAAAACCTTGCGGCAATCTGTTGGCCACTGAGGGTATAAATTCCCCAGGTAGGGAGAGATTTGGACAACACTTTGTAATGTAAATGAAATGCTTTCATATCTTAATGGCGGGGCATGGCCATATTGTTTTTTTGCCTGCGTATGAAAGATAAGGTTCTAGCTGTCAGCTGCCTCAATAAAGCAGTTGTCTTATCTACATGGGTGTCTGTCTTCCAGGGACGATGCATTGTAAATGCCTCTCTCAGATGGTCCGGTAAATCATTTCTTTTCTCTTTCAGGAACGTGCTCTACGTCTGCCATCATAAGATACGGCATCTACGTATATCACATTCACCAGTACGAGGTATGTTGGGGCGTACAATGTACAAATGATGCGCTAATTGCATGTTCTGGTGACAGTCTGTTACTGGTGATGGGTTGTATTTATTGTTGGTGGGTCAGTGAGTTTGGACTGTATTGCAACGGTATGGAATGCATTGTAGGTTCAAAATAATAATCCGGGAATCACCTTGGAACCCTAGAGAAAACCGTGCTATAATATGGAGGTTATCTAATGCTCGGAGAGCAGGTCCGCAGTGTGCACATGATCGCCTTACTCATAGTAATTTGTCACATAAGCGGTGTTGCAACGCCTCTACAGATGCAGAGGTCCCCCCATTGACTTGGTGAAGCAACAGGACCAGCCTGAAGTAGGTAGGTCTTCTACATGCTGGGTGAAAGTCTCCATTGCAGCTTCTGGTGACCCAAAACTAATCTCATGCAACTTGCACTTGATTTGTGGGAACATAATGAAGTTGTAGCACGCTAGGTCTGGACTGTATGGCAGGTGACCAAGCTCCTGGATGTGTTCATGGGCCAGAAAATCCATCACTTTCCAGGACTTGTGGGCAGGTGCATTGTCATATTGAAGAAGGACACCAAAAGCCAGAGCTCCAGGGTGGCTCCTGGCAATGCGGCAGGCAATGGTTGTTCTACCAGTCCCTAGGGACAGTGTGCGGCTGTACAAGTGGTACGGTAGCTACATGACCAGTCTTGGCCACAAAAATGTTGGAATATCTGGTGATGCAACTCCAACTGTGGGCCACTGCGCCTCAGGAGTGATGGTAGATCCAGTATTAATCACCACTGATGATCCCTACAATAGAGTTTGAGTAACCACCATCCAACCTGAGCAGCATTTTGCGGCGCCAAGTCACCAGAGCCTACTTCTGCTCTCAAGTTAGATGAAGGTGCTCTCAGTGCGCAGAACCCTTGCTCAGGCCAAGCTTTTCATGGAGTATCAAGCAGATGGATCATAAAGAGGTGCTTGGGCCATGGGTACCTCTGCGTCCACCTCAACTATTTTGTCAATGTCAACCTAGTGCTCTTTTCCACGTGCTGACCTAATGCCTCACTACCGATAGCGGTTGACCAATTGATTGTGTACTTATTGACCAGATACCAGTGGCTATATCCATCTTCATATGATGTTACTCTGCTGTTACCAATGGGGAATGCCTGTCCGAAGCCGGATCTCGCGATCCCTTTCTGGGGGGCTGGAGTGACTGCGATGGCTATCACAAGTTTTTCTCATAGCACAGTTTTGTGGCTGGGTCTGTACTCCTGCAGTAAGGTGGATCTTACTGATTGCCGCAATGGGCTCTTATTGGAGATCTTATTGATCTCATAGTGGTAAACTCATCCCCAAAAAATATTCCTTATTGCCATGATGGCAAGTGATATTGAGGGGACAAACTACTAAGAGTTCTATTTCAGATGGGATGTTGCTATGGGCAACCAGTCAGATACTACCTATTATCTTCTAGAAGGTGCTAAATAAAGAAGAAATGTGAAATAAAACTCCCATGTTAGTAAATTTCACCATTAATGTTAATGTTCTGGGTATATCAGATTTTGTAATAAATAGGCTACACAATGTGTCATTGTCCTCTCTGACTCTGTACAGTTATTTGGAGTAGTGTAACAGTCCCTCCCAAACCATTTATAAGGTACCGCAAAGCTGAGACACCGAATTAGTATCCACATTTATCTTGGTTTGTTTTTCCTTTTATCCATAGGTTTCTCTGAAAATCCCGGGATTTCCGAGTTTTGAATATGGATACTCTCTATGGCTTGCTGTGGGAGGAAGTTTAGGGGCTATCATCTCAGCCGTTATCACCTGTTATCTGGGTTTCCACAAAGCCAAATCTCCGCTTGCAAGGGCAATAGAAAAAACAGAGGATAGAGGTTCTGAAGGTCCGGATATACTAAAGACATATGTTTAGTATTAAAGCTATACGAACACATACCTCCCAACATGACCCTCTCCAGAAGGGACACAATGTTCTGCTCCTCAACTTCCATACCTCCCAACATGACCCTCTCCAGAATGGATACCATGCTCTGCTCCTGGACTCCCATACCTCCCAACATGACCCTCTCCAGGAGGGACACCATGCTCTGCTCCTGGACTTCCATACCTCCTAACATGACCCTCTCCAGGAGGGACCCCATGCTCTGCTCCTGGACTTCTCTCTTAATATATGATTACCATCACCTGTGCTGAAACACTTTAGCCCAGTGGTTCCCAAACTGTGTGCCGTGGCACCCTGAAGTACTTTGGGGACTTGCACGGATTGCTTGGATTGGCGGTCCATGAACAATTCAAATTATTTATGGCCAATGTAATAGTCAAATTGTGGAAAAACAGAAGTGAATCCTGTGCATTACCCCATAACTGACCCTAAGGATAAGATATAAACACAATTTACTTAACCTAATATTTTTTCTAACTTTCCCAATAACAAACTTTTGGCCTAGTGGTTCCGTGACATAAATTCTGGGTGCTGTTATTCAAAAAAGTTTGGGAACCACTGACTTAAGGGGCATACACACGGGGTGATTTTAGACCCATTTCTAAGCAATCTAACTAGATTTTAAATGAAGAGGGAAGTCCAGGAACAGAGCAATGTTGGTTAATAAGAAAGTAGCAGAAGCTAGAGGTAAAAAAGTGTAGTGCTAGAGAAAGTATAATATTAGTGAAAATTAAATAGTGCTAAATAAATTTTAGGGTGTGCCACCCCAAAAGCAACTCGGTTACACCAATCCGAGGGGAGCCGCGCCCCAAATCCATCCCCAAGACTAGCAATAAGTGTCAATTTTTAGGTCTTACCTACATTGTGCCTACAGTTTGCAGTCTGAGGCTACTAGGGACCAAGCTGGTGAAATAATATTTAGATCAGGTGGGCGGGGTGCTACTCTAAGTTGAAGGAGTCCCAAACTTCAGGTGTACAGGTGTACACAATTTTAGCTTATGGGGGGGGGGGGATCTTAGAATGCACAATTGCTAGTCTTGGGGATGGATTTGGGGCGCGGCTCCCCTTGGGTTGGTGTAACCGAGTTGCTTTTGGGGTGGCACACCCTAACATTTATTTAGCACTATTTTATTTTCACTAATATTATACTTTCTCTAGCACTGCACATTTTAACCTCTAGCTTCTGCTACTTTCTTATTAACACACTTCTAGCTTAGTTTTTTTCACTTGTGTGCTGCCCTGGGGTGACTTGCTTATGCTGGCCTTTTTGGGGTTCCGCGCCCCAGATCCAAACTTAGTATTAGGGACCCACCAGAAATGAGGTTACCGTGAAGCTGGTTGGTGGGCAAATATTTCTCTGCCAATTGATATACCAAGAACCTCTGTTATTGATTGATTGATTAATAATATGGAGTGTGCATCTGCACCACATGTTTTTCTTTGCAGGGTATTTATACCAGCAGATAGTACTATTGCCTAAAACAGGCCCCTGAAGAAAATGACCATGTTGTTTTGATCTGTTCAATAAATCTTCTACATGTTTATCCCCAAGAGTGCTGGGGTTGTTATGTAGTTAAGCTGCTGACAAAAAGAATACCGATTGACAGAATCCCCTCAACCAAATGCCGAAGAACAATATATTGACATACGTACACCACCGAAATCCAAACACCGACAAGTAAAACACAGACAGGAACAAAACACAGACACAATGAGTAGAAAACCCCTGGCAATGAGCATGTAGGTAAAATTATAATTAATATAAAGCGCTGCGGAATATGTGGGCGCTATATTAGAAACTGTTAATAATAAATAATAATGTATGAGGGGACTTTTCTGAAAGGTTGATCATGAAACCCTGAGCATAAAACCCATAGCAACGGGCATGTAACTCATGGAAATGAGAAACAAACAACTAGTAAGAAATCCCTGGCCAATATGTACCCTAGATAAAAATGCTAATTAATGTATGGGGGGTGCCATTCTTTATGTTATGGTCAACCACCTTTAGTCGAACCGTCTATTTAGCGAGCACTTTGCACATATACAGTGTCCACGGGTACCCATGTGACATTCGGCACCAAAAAAATGCGAAAACCTAATTTCGACCACTCTACCATCGCTCTGGCTAGCGTATGACTTTCTTTACTGTGGATCTAGACATGGTTGACTATGTTTAGGCGTGACAGTGTCTAACTAGATGGTTTTGAATAAGTGTAGTAAACCATAATATGGTTGATCTAGATCAGGGGTTTTCAAACTATTTTGCTCCTGTACCCACATCAGACAATAAGAAATAATACAGGGCCCCAGCAAGTTACGGCAAAATGGCCGCCATGTGAGGAAATTGCAGTGAAGTAAGCGTTATTGTGACAAGGACACAGTGGGTAATTGGGGGGATGGAAATGGGTGACAGGGGGATGAAAGAGGGAAGCAGTGGGTGTTTAAGGAATGATTTTTAACCTGTCCCCCCTCTATACATAGTACATACACATTAGACTGATGTTCAGCAACAAGGAGACGTGACCCCCTGCTGAGGTGGTTGGGACCCACAGTTTGAGAACCGCTGGTCTAGACATCGTAGATCCGTTGAGATACCCACTAGCTTTGGGTCTGATTCAGCTTAGAATAAGGCTGTGTGTAGTGTGTTGTGTCATTAGACACCTTGTGGGGTGTGAGTCTTAAGTATAAGTTGGTGTTTAGCTTTGTAGTTTGCAGCCCATGTACAGCCCCACTCCTGTGATACATAAGGGCATGCATTCTGCACCTCTGCGTGTTATCTGTGTAAGTGAACAGCAGGTGGATCAGGAATCTGTGAGGATGGGGGGCAGGATTACACTGGCTAAACTCATTATAGCCAGTCTGCTCTTCATCAGTGAGAGAGGAGGAGGAGGAGGGCAGACAGCTGAGAGAGGGATGTGTGTGTCCTGCAGCATCAGATACCAGCACCCGGGACCAGCACAGGAGAAGATCAGGCTACAGTCCCAGCACCCACACACAGGTTCACCCGGGGGCCATGGGCCACACGCGGGGATCTGAGCCCCTCAGCAGCAGTATGCATGTGACACCCCAACAGGAGACCTAGGGACAGAGCTCTGCAAATGTGCATGTCCCCGGGGATAAGGTCTGGACAGCAGGGAATAAGGTCGGGACAGCAGCAGCACGGTGCATAAGAAGACTTGCAGCACTTCCAGCAGCCTGCATGCTACCTGGGGGGCAATGATCTGCCCGAGTGCCCATGGCCTGCCCTAGTACTGACCAGCCGGGCACCATGGCCCTGGAGAGGGTGCTGCAGGCGGCCAGGCACGGGGACCTGGAGGCTCTGAGGGCCCTGCACACAGGGGGCCAGCTGCAGCCGGGGGCCCGGGACCCTATGGGCGCCTCGGTGGTGCATCACGCTGCCCGGGGAGGGAAGGTCGCCTGCCTGCGCTACTTGGTGGATGAGGCGCAGATGGAGGGCAACAGCCAGGCCAGGAACGGGGCTACACCGGCCCATGACGCAGCTGCCACCGGCAACCTGTCCTGCCTGCAATGGCTGCTCACACAGGGGGGCTGTGACTTTGAGGTAGGTTCGTGTGGACCACCCATAGCTGTCCCAGGTGACATGCAGGTATGGGGGGAGGGGCGATCACCCTATACTACTACATGGGCCAATAATGTACATCATGCATGTAGAACCCAGTTATATAATGATATATTATATGATTCTGATAGTTGGGCATATTGCAGCATTGAACAGTCCTCTATGAATGCACAATTGTGGTCCCTTTAACTCGGCCCTTTAACTCTGCCATAGACTGCTAAGTACTCATTTATTTGTAAGCTTATAAACTTTCTGCTTGTGTGGATTAACTATTGGCTTATACAGTATATTTCTGTTATTATTAGCAGATTGTATCTTTTTCCTTATAATAATGTGATATGATGTCACCGCCAAGAGTCATGTGACCCTGGCGGTGACATCACTAGTCTACATTTGTGCTATATATTAGGCGTACGTGACATCATCACTTTCTAAGTAGAAGTGATGATGTTTGCAAATCTAGAGGCCTATACTACAGGGTATCTTGCATTTATTCATTTCACTTGAGTAACCCACACCCCTGTACCCCCCAGCTGTTCCTGAAATACCTGGGTCTGTATCTGTTTACTTTGTGGAACAATAGTTACAGTACCACTTGGCACAGTCATCACGGTTAAGCTGCTTAATAATACATGGCCTTCTCTCATCAGAAGCAAACAGCGGGAGTGTGACACACCTGTGCTAGGTAGGGGGATTACTATATATAGATTGCAAGGGACACCTTTTATCCTCTGTGTGGATTTAGTCCCGTGTCGGATGAGAGTCAGATGTATTAGAGTTGTCAACGCTGTGTATGTTGATTTTTGCAGCACTGTGATCATCACCGGTACTGGAAAACGTAACTGATTGTGCAGATAAGTTTTTATTGCAAATTGCAAGGAATATTTTTATTTATTTTTTGCACAAAAGGGAAATGGTAAATTTAAAGGAGGATCTCGATAAATAGTAGTGAGTAAAATCCAAGTGATCTAGTGGAGTAGTTTTGCTTTTGATTCACCATTCTGCGGAATGAGTTCCGCACTGGAATTATACTTTTGTGTATGTTTCAGAATATATAGTATATAGATAGAGCTGGGGATGACGCCACTGTCGACTCATTCTGCTCTGTTTGGGAACAAAATTGGTGGCAGGACTAATAACCCTTCAAGCAGAATCCGGTAAATATTTGACGTAACTTGTTTCAAATTTCATTCATGTCTTGAAAGACAATAAAACACAGGTGCATTTCAAAAGGTAGTAACCATAATATATATTATATTTTCAGTTATTTTAAAGGTCCCATTGCATGACAATACTTTTAAGGGGTGATACAGGTTGGTTTGCAAACTCAAACTCCTTCTTTATTGGACAAAACCATGTGCAGTGCAGGTGGGGCAGATGTAACAGGTGCAGAGAGAGTTAGATTTAGGTGAGTTATTTTGTTTCTGTGCAGAATAAATACAGTCTGCTTTATTTTTCCCATCAGATGGGACCCTACAGATTGAACCTGCTGCAGGTTCAATCTGTCGTAGCGGTAGTTGCTAAATTGTAGTGGGGTAAAGGACCTTCCACACCCAGGGGGAGGAGCAAGGCCGGAGGGCTTGCTCCTTCAGTATCCACACCCCCACTGGTTGCCCGAAGTGTGGCAAGTGTAGTAAGCCCGCAAGGGTCCATTGGGGTCCCTTGTTCCGACCTTGCTCCTCCTCTCTCCGCCTCCTGTTCTCCCCTGTCACGTCACAAGGTCCCTTAGCCCTCTTTAGACCTAACCCTGTCGGATCAGATTCATCAGTGGCACATCGCGGGTGCTTTTTAGCACCCACGATGTGTTGGTCCGATCCGTATGTGCAACAGTGGGGTCCGGGCGAGTAGTGGGGTCCTTGCGGCGCTGGGCAGTAAGGCAGCGGGGTCCGTGTGGCAGCTGGGAATGAAGTAGCACTACTGGTTGAGTATCCCTTATCCAAACATCCGTTATCCAAATTATTCCGAAAACCATAGTCTCCAAAATGTACTTTTATTTTTTGCTAAAAACCTACCGGGGACATCTGTAACTGCCACTACTGGGGAAATAACATGTAACTGCCAATACATATGTGCAAGGACATGATTGCTTGGCATTCAAATTCAGTGCCTGAGATAGTACACAAACTTTGGTTAATTTTTAAAACCTTGTTTCATGCACAAATACAATATATTTGTGTGTATTTCATGTGTTTGTTGTGTTTGTACAACATAAATGCAAGCTACCTCATTCAAATATAAAAATATTCCAAAATACGGAATAATCCATTATCCAAAATTCTTCTGGTCCTGAGCATTTTGGATAAGGGATACTCAACGTGTATTTGCTGTCAAATTCAGCAGCGCTTCCCGCCCCACCACCCAGCAAATAGCTCTACTTAATTCCCAGCCCAGACCCCGCTGACTTACTGCCCAGTGCTGCAGGTACCCCGCTGCCCACCTCGCGCCACGCAGACCCCTGCCCGCTCCCCCCCGCTGCCAGCTCCCCGGGGATATACATGCAATAAATCACATGCGATTTATTGCATGTATAATTTGGCACATCAAGTGCCAAATTGAAAGCGAACCTGCCGGGGGGCTCCAAGGGCAAACTGGTCCAACTTGTCCTTAGGACTAGTGTTTGGGGGCCTTAACTCTGTGCATGTTACATCAGCCCCACCTGCAGTGCAGCATGGTTTTGTCCATTATAGGAGTTGCCTTTTATAATCCCACCTGAATCACCCCCTTAGTGTAAGCTAGAAGACATTTCTGGCTGATACGTAGGTATATACCTGCTGTGCAACTATATTTTAAGTTGTGCTTATATTAAGATATGTAAATATGTGGTTGTATCACTGACTCGTCGCCCTGTCTATTTATTCAATGTAAAAACCCTCGACATCTATAGCCAACATGGATACTAGTAGTGTTCCCCCTAAAGCAGGGACATTTTATTATTTATATCTTATTTAGGGCGCTGCAAGGTGTCCACAGTTCCGTACAAGAGACAACACAATACTCCAGACCTACAATGGATCACAACTGATGGAACCCGTGGCAGGGTGATGGGTATGGAGGAAGTCAAGAGTAGGGTACAGTCGCTATCTGGTGGCTGACAGGATCACATTCCCTATTGGTAGGTAGATGTAAGGAGGCCAATCCCAGGCCATCGACATGCCATGCGGGTGCACACCTGGGCATTGTAAGCTGCATAGGCTTGCACAGAGGGGTAGAAGCCATGACATGTGGCACATCCATCACTGGATATAAGGTGATCTATGCTGCAGTGTAGTTCACTGAAGGGGTGGGCCTAGAGCAGTGTGACCTCTGACATCACGCTGCGCACTGCTGGGTAGGTGTACAGCGCCTATGCTGAGTACTGCTGGTGCTCAGCACTCCGGTCACAAAACCAAAATCCAAGATTGATCCCAACATCCTGGGATTGAATCCTCGCAATTTATAGGCAAAAATCATTGTAACTCGCCGTTCCTGATCCTGGGATTGGTATCTCTAGATAGAAGGCGCACTAGTAACAGAGAGGGGGGAGAATGCAAGAAGGGGAAGTGCTTATAAGCTTTTATGAAGATCTGTGATTTAAGGGTTAATGTTCTTCAATCCTCCAGTATTCAGATGGGTACACAGCATTGCGTTCCGACTTTACTGCCGATTTCCCTTGTGCTCAGAACCAACGCCGTGAGCGACTGAAGAAGTGTGCATCTTGTGAGTACCCACTGATCTATGTAGGCGATACTCTGGTCTGATTGGTCCGATCGGACCAGTGTGTACCCGGCTTTATCCTCAAATGTGAGAATGTGAATCATCCCACAGGATATTCTGAAAGGACCTTTGGGGCCAGACGTATGAAGCTTTGAAAAGTAGTAAAATGGAGAGTGATAAAGCACTAACCAATTGGCCCCTAACTGTCATTTGTCACGCCTAGCTTGTAACATTGCAGTTAGGTGCTGATTGGCTATAACTTTATCACTCTCCACTTTATCACTTTTCAAGGCTTGGTAAATCTCACCCTGGGAGAGAACAACCTCTTCAGCATTGTCTCCAATATGGTAGGAACACTGTATGGATTATGTAGTTACCCCTTCTCAGTAGAATGAATGACCATTTCAGCCATACCCAATGACAGCCGGTAGATAAAATCAAGCGTACAGGCCAGCAATCTCAGTAGTTGTACAGCACCATAGTAATGGGGTTACCTTTATTCCCTCACCGCCTTGAGGTCATGAGTTTAAGTTCTGCTAAAGGGGTGATACAATTAGAGGTGATAATGTGTCTGGTCCATTAAGTTAACACTCATTAACCTATCACCAGCTAATTTCAATTAGAACCTGCGTGCCTGCTTCCGTTTAATGATAAATTAAATTAGAAAATGCTCGTTCCAGCGTTCGCCCATTTAATTCTTGCTTTTTCATCTGTGATAAATATATGCAAAAATGGGGTTATCCACCTGAAGTCCACATAAAACAAATTAATATTGGATAACAATATATAAGTTTGTTATTTTGCAAAAGTAATGTCTTTGGGGTTCATAAATTGTGTTTTGTTTTTTTTGTTTAGGAAGGTGAAAAATATTATAGAAAGCAAATATATTTCTGCAAGTTAAATATTCTACTTAAGGTACTGCTTTCCTAGCACGGCGCCCACGATCTAGATTGTATGTGTAGGGCTGATATCTCAAGCATCTCATGCATCTTATGTGTTTGTGCGGCATATAGTGTGGCGAGCGCAGCGAGCCACCGAGCCCGAAGCGTGGCGAGCGGACGCGGAATACATGTAAAGTAGTCCGCGTCCCCTCGCGGGGCTCGCCACGCTTCGGGCTCGGTGGCTTGCTGCGCTCGCCACACTATATAAGATCAACTCCACGCCGACGTGGATAGTGGGGGTATGAAAAGGTCAGAGGACGCGTACCGCCGCCCCTCGCGGGCTCGCTGCGCTCGCCACGCTTCGGGTTGGCGTTGATAGTGCTGGTGGCGTTAACAATGGTTATTGGGGGCTCACGATTTATGCATAAGATCCATGAGATTAAAAAATCGGGTCCATCGCATTGATTGTATGCCTTAAGTACCTTAAACTTAAGGCATACAATCAATGAGACGGGCGCCGTGCTAGGAAAGCAGTACCCTACTTAAATCCTGCGTGCATTAAACTATCCTGCAAGTTTATATATTGTAAGCCATTTTTAAAATGTCATTAAAAACACCTATTGAAATACGCATAATTAGACCTATCTCATGGAGCCAAAAAATTATTTCGAAAATGGTCTCTATTTATGGACACTCTGGATTCTAATACTAGAAACAATATCCTTTCAATATTTGAAAAACTTTATTTGTCATAATTTAATTCTTATATAACCTTTACAAAAGGATATTGCATGTTAAACAATGTACTAAGGCTACTAGAAAAAGAAATCAGGTGTAGGTTTATTCTCTACAAGTCCATACACACTGGGCGACTATGCCCAGTGTGTACGGACAGCGATGATCGCGTTTATCGCTGCGGGGAAAGCCGCTCAGTGCATACACACCGAGCGACTTTCCCCCTGCCCGGTGCCGACGGAGGGGGGGGGGAGACGGCGTTACATAGTGGAGCGATATGCAAAGCCGTCCTGAAAGCCGCTTGTCTGCTGGTATAACCAGCAGATGAACGGCTTTCCCGGCGATGTTGCGGGAGCGCGCAGCAGCACCCGGGCATACACACTGGACGGCTTTGAGCTGAAAGCCGCTCAAACCTGCTGTTTTGAGCGACTTTCAGCTCAAAGTCGCCCAGTGTGTATGGGCCTTAAGTATCACCTGCAATATTATAAACACCTGTCATATACATAGAGCACCCCCATATACCCGCACCCCCATATACCCGCACCACATCTTGAAACCTATTAAACTGCACTTTGCAGAATCTCACCCCCAAAATAACATGTAATCATTGGCCAAATTAAGATAGTCTAAATATTCGGAGTGCCCAATGAATCATTAGGTAGGGTGTCTCAATTGGTTCTGGAACAAATCCCAACATTTTTTTCTTTTAAAATAGGGATTTTCCAAATCTATGCACCTGCTATGGGGTACTTGAAAAATAATTCATGTTAGGTCCTATGGAGAATGAATGCATGCTAACTGCCGCAGCTAATTGAATTGGCCACAATTTAACTATTGCGCAAAAACCTACGTATCAGGGCTAATTGAATTCCCCCCTAAAGTAAGTCCTGGGCTACTTTTGTGCTGTGAACAGGGGAGCAACCATCAAACAATTTTTCCTCTGTATGGGCACATGCAAGCGAATGTGTAAGCGTACACATACGCTCACAGAGGAGCAGGGGGATTCGGGGGGGGGGGGGGGGGCACGTGATCACCGGAGCTTAATTAACCAGTAGGTCTGAATTAGGCCCATAGAGTGTAAGCTCAGCTAGGCAGGAACTGATGTGAATGACTAATGTCTCTGTAAAGTGCTGCGGAAATAAATTAGCCGTTTATATCGAAGAGGTCAGGGGTAAGATGCCATTTTGTAATAAGTCAGTGTGCCAAGCTTCTGCCGCACGATAGCTGCCCAGGTCAGCTGTACAGCCGGGTACACACTACCTGAAGGCTGCTGTCGGTCTGCCATATACTCATTTCCAAGGAGCTAATATCGGATAGGTGCGTACACACTGCTCAGGGTGTATTTTGCATTCATCTGTTGAATGGGGTTGGGACAATATAAAATGCTCCCATTCTCTACCTCCTTCTCCTGATCTGAGCGTTGCAGGAGAGTTTGAAGCTGTTTATCAAACCCAATAAACCAAAAGTATATAGATTCCTGGTTCTGCGATAGATAGATAGATAGATAGATAGATAGATAGAATTTGCTGTACCCATCCCTGCCTACTCACATGTTCCCACCACCGACCGTGTCAGAGTCAGCGGGTGAGGAGACAGTGTTTCCCAGCCTGGGAAATCAATGCATGGAAATGGGAACATACTCATTGTTTACAGCCTATGGCCGTTCCTCCTAGTGACCTCCAGACAATCGGAGCTCACTGAGCAGAAGAAGCTGCAGTCTGGGAACAATGACCGGTCTATTGTACACAGAACAACAGGGGCCTGCTCCGGACTTTGTTATAGCTGATTATGGCACGGATCCTAGTCTGTACCCACATAACACCACATTCTGGGCACTGCTTTGGGTCTGCAGACGATTTTAGAGGCTTAATCAGACCTGACGCAAATTTCCATGGAGGATAATTATTGATAGACTGCGTGTTCAACCGGGCCTTAATGCACATGTGCGCTGCCTTTGGTTCGCAAGCCAGTCGCAAGGGGATTGATATGAAGGGGTATATTCAATGCTTTTCGTGAGCTGTGACACCTAGCAGCTCTGACCGCTTGTTGTTGTTGTTAACTGACACCACCTCTCCCCCCCCCCCCCCCCCCCCCCCACACACACACATACTGTTTCCACTTCGATGGGTTTTTGGTAGGCTCCCTGCATTAGCCGTGAACCTCGTTGTTTGGGGGAATCCTCGCCGTCATTTGACAGCAAGGGTTCCCCCTGGAACATTGAATAGGGTGAGTGGCCGGTGCGGGGGTTAAATGAATACGGCCCGAAGTGTGTGTGTGTGTGTGTGTGTATGTGTAGAGGTGGTCGTTTACTGGGGGTGTCTAGACAAACTCTAGGCATTGTGAAAAAAATGCTGGGAGTGTCACGGAAAACAAAGGCGTACTAAAGCCGGTTACAGGAGGGTGTGTGACGTCAGAACAAGGCTGCATATACCTGTTAGGGGAGAGTGTGTGACGCCAGAACAAGGCTGCATATACCTGTTAAGGGAGGGTGTGTGACGTCAGAACAAGGCTGCATATACCTGTTAGGGGAGGGTGTGTGATGTCAGAACAAGGCTGCATATACCTGTTAGGGGAGGGTGTGTGACGTCAGAACAAGGCTGCATATACCTGTTAGGGGAGGGTGTGTGATGTCAGAACAATGCTGCATATCCCTGTTAGGGGAGGGTGTGTGACGTCAGTACAAGGCTGCATATACCTGTTAGAGGAGGGTGTGTGACGTCAGCACAAGGCTGCATATACCTGTTAGGGGAGGGGGTGTGACGTCAGCACAAGGCTGCATATACCTGTTAGAGGAGGGTGTGTGACGTCAGAACAAGGCTGCATATACCTGTTAGGGGAGGGTGTGTGACGTCAGAACAAGGCTGCATATACCTGTTAGGGGAGGGTGTGTGACGTCAGAACAAGGCTGCATATACCTGTTAGGGGAGGGGGTGTGACGTCAGCACAAGGCTGCATATACCTGTTAGAGGAGGGTGTGTGACGTCAGAACAAGGCTGCATATACCTGTTAGGGGAGGGTGTGTGACGTCAGTACAAGGCTGCATATACCTGTTAGAGGAGGGTGTGTGACGTCAGCACAAGGCTGCATATACCTGTTAGAGGAGGGTGTGTGACATCAGCACAAGGCTGCATATACCTGTTGGGGAGGGTGTGTGACATCAGAACAAGGCTGCATATACCTGTTAGGGGAGAGTGTGTGACATCAGAACAAGGCTGCATATACCTGTTAGGGGAGAGTGTGTGACGTCAGCACAAGGCTGCATATACCTGTTAGAGGAGGGTGTGTGACGTCAGCACAAGGCTGCATATACCTGTTAGGGGAGAGTGTGTGACGTCAGCACAAGGCTGCATATACCTGTTACAGGAGGGTGTGTGACATCAGAACAAGGCTGTATATACCTGATAGGGGAGGGTGTGTGACGTCAGAACAAGGCTGCATATACCTGTTAGGGGAGGGTGTGTGACGTCAGCACAAGGCTGCATATACCTGTTAGGGGAGGGTGTGTGACGTCAGCACAAGCAAGGGCGTAACTACCATAGGTGCAAGGGGTGCAGCTGCTATGGGGCCCATAGCTGAAGGGGGCCCATCTTTGCTGTCTAAGTAATATGTTTTACATACATTTATCATCATCAGTTGCTAAATAGGGGGCCTTTACAAAATTTTGCTATGGGGCCTACGAATATCTAGGTACGCCTCTGAGCACAAGGCTGCATATACCTCTTACAGGAGGGTGTGTGACGTCAGAACAAGGCTGCATATACCTGTTAGGGGAGGGTGTGTGACGTCAGAACAAGGCTGCATATACCTGTTAGGGGAGGGTGTGTGACATCAGAACAAGGCTGCATATACCTGTTAGGGGAGGGTGTGTGACGTCAGTACAAGGCTGCATATACCTGTTAGGGGAGGGTGTGTGATGTCAGCACAAGGCTGCATATACCTGTTAGGGGAGAGTGTGTGGCGTCAGAACAAGGCTGCATATACCTTTTAGGGGAGGGTGTGTGATGTCAGCACAAGGCTGCATATACCTGTTAGAGGAGGGTGTGTGACGTCAGCACAAGGCTGCATATACCTGTTAGGAAAGGGTGTGTGACTTCAGTACAAGGCTGCATATACCTGTTAGGGGAGGGTGTGTGACGTCAGCACAAGGCTGCATATACCTGTTACAGGAGGGTGTGTGACATCAGAACAAGGCTGTATATACCTGATAGGGGAGGGTGTGTGACGTCAGAACAAGGCTGCATATACCTGTTAGGGGAGGGTGTGTGACGTCAGCACAAGGCTGCATATACCTGTTAGGGGAGGGTGTGTGACGTCAGCACAAGGCTGCATATACCTGTTACAGGAGGGTGTGTGACGTCAGAACAAGGCTGCATATACCTGTTAGGGGAGGGTGTGTGACGTCAGTACAAGGCTGCATATACCTGTTAGGGGAGGGTGTGTGATGTCAGCACAAGGCTGCATATACCTGTTAGGGGAGAGTGTGTGGCGTCAGTACAAGGCTGCATATACCTGTTAGGGGAGGGTGTGTGATGTCAGCACAAGGCTGCATATACCTGTTAGGGGAGGGTGTGTGACGTCAGCACAAGGCTGCATATACCTGTTAGGGGAGGGTGTGTGACGTCAGCACAAGGCTGCATATACCTGTTAGGGGAGGGTGTGTGACGTCAGTACAAGGCTGCATATACCTGTTAGGGGAGGTTGTGTGATGTCATCTCCAGCCTGCATATTCCTTGTTTTTCATCTCAGCGCAACTAAGGGGCTGATTCGGCCATTTCACTGATGTTTGGGGTTTGCGCATCACTGACCATCTAATCATTTTTCTCCCCTTCGGTAATAAAAGTCTGTCTAAACTGACTTATTTCCGCCGCTGACTGCCGAATACGGGGCGGTCGCTGATGTCATGTGACGTCAGCCGGCCTCCCCCAGCAGGTGAACGCCCAGTCTTTTTCTCCCCTTTAGCTGCATGTGAGGATATTTTTTGAATACACAATCCCCTGCATGCTATGGATTAGTGTGTGTGTGTGTGTGTTAGGCAGGGCGGCACTTACCTTACACGCAGCCTAGTAACTGGTCTGAGTTATGCCCTAAATCTCCGGTAACTGGGATGACAGTATAAAAATCACTCGATGCTAAGCCTGTTACCATGGGGTTTGGACAATTCGCCTTACACATCTGCAGGGCGTTCACTGTAATTTGCAAGGCGGATCTCGCTATATCCGGGCAGCGTCTTGACCACTATTCAGGTCTGAATTAGCCCCTAAGTGTCTTTGGTAAATTGGCTAAAGTTCTATATCCTCTAGAATCTTCTTACTTTTCATCCTGTTTCTCTTTGCTTGTAATGATTGGCTTCACACTATATAACCAATATATATATAGACCTTTTACTGGTGGTTGTGATTATAGCTCACAGATAATGCCTAGTTTGACAGTCGCAGGTAGACAACAAAATGTTGACATTGACAAAATGTAGACACAAACAAAAAAAGTTGATCTCCTTTTTGTGTCAATGTCTACACCTGAGCCAGTTTCCCCCCAATTAGTGTAATGTGTCAATTAGACGCTGATATAATTTATAACGTCACACATTGTGTATGCCCCATACCGACAACGTTGCTCGCTACTGCGGGTCGTTAATGATGTTCTCCATCTTGCATGTCGTTAATGACTCCCCGCCCCAATATCTACATGTACAGGCGAGGGAGCACATTGTAAATGAGGGCCGTGCTTCGCCTCCTCCCTTCCCTTCTGCTACCGACCCCCTGCTAGCAACCACTTGTCAATGTCGGCACCCCTTCTGGTCCTCGCGGCCGCCGATATTGCCAAGCGTGTATGGAGCTTGAGTATGAAAAAATACATGCCGCATTTTAGTATCTTCACAACCACTTTTGCAACAACGTTATTCCCACACGGGCCGTCTCTACCATTAGGCAACTTCAGGCAGCTGCCTAGGGCGCTGTTTTTTGGGGGGCTCCCCTGAGTCTGCATATCACAAAATTAAGGATGGCTGTGAGAGAGGCGGATTTGTGGAACTTAATGCAAGCGACAGCTGTGGAACTTCTAAGGCACCACCTACACACTCCGCACACCTCCACATTCAATAAACCCAAACCATTCATGTTCATTCTTCAAAGTTTTGTGGTGTTGCCCAGTGGTTGGTACTGTGTATTAAAGTCCCATACACACTAGGCAGGGATTTGCAAGTGTGTATGGGGCTTAAGACCAAACATAGACAGAAAAAAGGCAGAATTTGATCGGTTGCTATGGGCAACATCACCTCTTTTCATTTTTCATTCATATACCACTCAGCGGCCAGGTCCTGTGCAACTTTGTAGGCGTCTGCGCTTCTTTTTTTGTCGAAATTGTGTCTTAGTCACAAAGCGATGATCCCAGGACACAACAGTAGACTCCTATCTATCTATCTATCTATCTATCTATCTATCTATCTATCTATCTATCTATCTATCATCACCTCTATGAGGTGAAGTACCCCCAGTAACCACTAGAGGCCACTCGACGAACCAAATTACTCCTTTGTGTGCTAAAAGATGTCATAACAGAAAGTGAGTGAAAGCTATTTTTTTCCTTTTAGCTGTTTCTACTGAGCCGATTCCCAGGTAGACCAGGTAATTACCAGTTTTTATTTTTTGGCAGTGAAAAAATGGGTATTGGTCAAAGATAAGATTGAGCTTCCCTTGTCAGCAGGTGCATTGTCTGCACTCCTGCTAGACTCGGCTGCATTAGAAAAGCTGGAGACTCATGATGTGGTTTCTCTTAGTCGCTGGGCAGGAGCTCGCCAAATGGTGATGATGTCTCCGCCCAGTGTGCTCCCAGCCTATCGGTGACTATTCCATGGGCACCCAGGCTGGACAATGCAACCAAAACTGAGAAGGTAAGTATTATTCCACTGCCCCCATATCACACAGTAGGGCAGATGTATTACGCCTGGTGAAGAGGTAGAGTGAAAGGTGACAACACACCATCCAATCAGCTCCCAACTGTCATTTTCTTGAAATATAACTGATTGGCTGGTGTGTTATCACATTCTACTTTATCTCCGATTTATCTCCACTTGATCTCTTCACCAGGCTTAATACATCTGTCCCAGTGTTTTTTAAATCTCATAATACCATGTAATGATAATAATCCCGGGTACTTTTGGGACTCAAAAATGTCTGGGATCCGGGATCCTGGGATTGTCTTTCCTAGTATCAGCATTTCTAGTAATGCAGCAGTTGGGCCTGAAATATGATTTCTGCAGGGCTGTTCTATATGATTTCTGCAGTGCTGCATTTTATGATTTCTGCTGGGCTGTTCGATATGATTTCTGCAGGGCTGTTTGATATGATTTCTGCAGGGCTGTTCTATATGATTTCTGCAGGGCTGTTCTATATGACTTCTGCAGTGCTGTTCTATATGATTTCTGCAGCGCTGTTCTATATGATTTCTGCAGCACTGTTCTATATGATTTATGCAGTGCTATTCTATATGATTTATGCAGCGCGGTTCTGCATGATTTCTGCAGGGCAGTTCTGCATGATTTCTGCCACGCTGTTCTATATGATTTCTGCAGGGCTGTTCTATATGATTGCTGCAGGGCTGTTCTATATGATTTCTGCAGGGCTGTTCTATATGATTTCTGCAGGGCTGTTCTATATGATTTCTGCAGCGCTGTACTATATGATTTCTGCAGCGCTGTACTATATGATTTCTGCAGGGCTGTTCCATATGATTTCTGCAGGACTATGCTATATATGATTTCTGCAGGGCTATTCTATATATGATTTCTGCAGGGCTGTTCTATATGATTTCTGCAGGACTGTTCTATATTATTTCTGCAGGGCTGTTCTATATGATTTCTGCAGGGCTGTTCTATATGATTTCTGCAGGGCTATTCTATATGATTTCCGCAGGGCTGTTCTATATATGATTTCCGCAGGGCTGTTCTATATGATTTCCGCAGGGCTGTTCTATATGATTTCCGCAGGGCTGTTCTATATGATTTCCGCAGGGCTGTTTTATATGATTTCTGCAGTGCTGTTCTGCATGATTTCTGCAGCGCTGTTCTATATGATTTCTGCAGGGCTGTTCTATATGATTTCTGCAAGGCTGTTCTGTATAATTTCTGCAGCGCTGTTCTGCATGATTTCTGCCGCTCTGTTCTGCATGCTTTCTGCCGCGCTGTTCTATATGATTTCTGCCGCGCTGTTCTATATGATTTCTGCAGGGCTGTTCTGTATGATTTCTACAGCGCTGTTCTATATGATTTCTGCATTGCTGTTCTATATGATTTCTGCAGGGCTGTTCTATATGATTTCTGCAGGGCTGTTCTATATGATTTCTGCATCGCTGTTCTATATGATTTCTGCAGGGCTGTTCTATATGATTTCTGCAGTGCTGTTCTGCGTGATTTCTGCAGGGCTGTTCCATATGATTTCTGCAGCGATGTTCTGTATGATTTCTGCAGCGCTGTTCTATATGATTTCTGCATCACTGTTCTATATGATTTCTGAGGGGTTTTGATAACTGTTCAGCAGTAAGAGCGTCCCTGGGAAGTGTAGCGCATGAGACAGGAAACAATGAATGCAAATGAGCAGCTAATCGGCTTGCACAATGCAGGGTGGATGTGAAAGCATGTGATGTGCTTATAGCTTAAAAGTATTACAGGTAATTTGTGTAAAAAGCCATGTTGTGGGTGAGAGAATGGGATTAACAAGACATGACAGCTTGGCACAGTTAGGGAGATCCTACAGCCAACGCACCAATTCCCAGGTGCAACGCTCTGCAGAAAGCCTTTTACTTGAGCTGATCATTTTGCTTTGTATTTTACAGCTGTGGAAAGTATCTGACTGCAGGGATAAAGGGATATGGTCACTGAAGGTCGACACATGAAGAAGGTCGACATGGCTAATGTCGACTGGGTTGGAAGGTCGACACAAGCATTAGACCAACAATGGGAAGGTCGACATGATTTTTTTTGGTACTCTTTACCTAGAACGGCGCCCATCGCGGTGATCGCGACATCGCGGGCCGTACATAAACGGCCGCGACGCGATGCCCGCGATCACCGCGATTTTCCCATAGGGAACAATGTTAAAAAGCCTGATTGACCGCGATTTTGCATTCAATGCCTCAATGCCCGCGATTTTCACATAGGAATCAATGTTAAATGGGCTACAGAGCCCAAATAGGCAGAATTAACCCTTAAATGTCCCCCCAATTTTTGTACGCCACCCCACGATCCACGCCAACCCGAAGCGTGGCGAGCGCCGCAGCCCGCGAGGGGCGGCGGTACGCGTCCTCCGACCTTTTCATGCCCTACTATCCACGTCGGCGTGGAGTTGAGAATAGAATAGTGTGGCGAGCGTAGCGAGCCACCGAGCCCGAAGCGTGGCGAGCGGACGCGGATACCTTCACAGGTAAACGCGTCCCCTCGCGGGCTTCACAGGTGTCCACTTTTCGCCACGGATACCTGTGAAGCCCGCGAGGGGACGCGTATAACTGTGAAGGTATCCGCGTCCCCTCGCGGGGCTCGCTGCGCTCGCCACGCTTCGGGCTCGGTGGCTCGCTGCGCTCGCCACACTATTCTATTCTCAACTCCACGCCGACGTGGATAGTAGGGCATGAAAAGGTCGGAGGACGCGTACCGCCGCCCCTCGCGGGCTCGCTGCGCTCGCCACGCTTCGGGTTGGCGTGGATCGTGGGGTGGCGTACAAAAATTGGGGTGACATTTAAGGGTTAATTGTGCCTATTTGGGCTCTGTAGCCCATTTAACATTGATTCCTATGTAAAAATCGCGGGCATTGAGGCATTTTAAAGTAAAATCGCGGTCAATGAGGCTTTTTAACATTGTTCCCTATGGGAAAATCGCGGTGATCGCGGGTACACGATTTTTATGTACCCGCGATTTACCCGCGATGCCCGCGATGACCGCGATTTTTTACCCCCGACGCCCGCGATTCTAATCGCGGGCGCCGTTCTAGGTAAAGAGTACCTTTTTTTTTTTTTTTTGCTGAACGGTTGTATTTCATGCCCTACCATCCACTATGGCATGGTGCAAGAATAACGTAGTGTGCCGAACGAAGCAGTACACTCTGACAGTGTCCATGTCGACATTTGGAACACAAATGTGAAAAACTCGTGTCGACCGTCCCATTGTCAACCTTCCAACCCTGTTGACTTATTCCATGTGTCGACCTAAGTCTTCAGTGGTCGACCCCAATGCATGTCGATTTAATATGGGTGGAGCCAGTGACCTATACCCAGGATAAGCTAGTGCTGTTCTAGTTTTCAATATGTACTTATTTCATATATTAAATTCAATTTACTCTCTATATAAATCTTGGTCTGGGATAATGATTCTCAAACCGGTACTTGTGTATTATCACCGCGCCCACTTTCCCTACGTATGTTAACTTAGTGAAATCGCATAACGTTCTATTACCATGTGATGCGATTTTACCCTTCCCGCTCCGTGTTATTCCCGCCCCCTGAACCTGTCTAATAAGACAGTGGTCCACTATAATAACTAGATGCGGGAGGCATGCACAGTGGACTTGCTGGCACAGCCGCAGCGCCGCATTGGGGGCCCTGGACAGATCGTATAAGTAGATGAAAGCCTTTTTGTCAAAAGGAAGAGTAATGGGGGCAGAGTTTTACCTCAGCAATGGGTGTTTGGAAGGATATCCCGGGAAACGGGACAGTGTTTTATCACTGCAGTGCCACAACGGGATGCCAGCACCCTCATGGCCGCTATTAACAGCCACATTGAGCCGGGAACCACTATTTATAGTGATTGCTGGAGTGCTTACAGCACGGACGAATTGGAACGGACAGGATACCACCATGCCCGTGTTAACCACAAGTACAATTTCGTGGATCCCGAAAGTGGTGTACACACCCAAACAATTGAGAGAATTTGGGCTTCAGCTAAACGGAGGAACAAGCGCCAATGTGGTACAGCTCGCCATCATTTAGACTCATATTTGCAAGAGTTTATTTGGAGAAAATGTTTGGCAGGAGATCACCCATTTGACAGAATCATGCATGCACTGACTTTGCTCCCAAAAGCTGATTGACTTTTTAATTAATCTTATTGTTACTATAATTGTTCTTGAATCATTGTCACTTTTATTTTTGATTAATGTTGCTATGAATTTTTATATGTTCTTGAATCATTATTTATTGACTAAATTCGACCAGTTACTCGTTGACACACATTGTCGTTACTGTGTCAGATGAATGATATTGCTGGTGTGAATGTGTCCATAACACACCCCCATTATCCATGTTAGCCCGAAGCGTGGCGAGCGGCGGCGGAACGCGTCCTCCGACCTTTTCATACCCCCACTATTCACGTCGGCGTGGAGTTGATTTTATATAGTGTGGCAAGCCACCGAGCCTGAAGCGTGGCGAGCAGACACGGATTACATGTTAAGTAATCCGCGTCCCCTCGCGGGGCTCGCTGTGCTCGTCACACTATATAAAGTCAAGTCCACGCCGACGTGGATAGTGGGGGTATTAAAAGGTCAGAGGACGTTTTCTGCCGCCCCGCGACGGGCTTGCTGCACTCGCCACGCTTCGGGCTGACGTGGATACTGGGGGTGACGCAAACCAATGGCAGAGGTCATTGCATCACATGTTATACTAAACACCCATCACATCTCATGCCATGTGTGCTCCATGGGTGCTTATACCATGAAATATCGCTTCGCATCGCATCTCCTCTCATTTGGTGCCATGCGATCCTATGCGATATTTCATTGTATAAGCACTCCTGTGAACCATGGGTGCTTATACCATGAAATATCGCTTCGCATCGCATCTCATCTCATTTGGTGCCATGCGATCCTATGCGGTATTTCATTGTATAAGCACTCCTGTGAAGTTAACATGGATATCGCATCGAATCGCACAGCTCTATATACACCATGAGATTTCCCTACGCAAAATAGCCCACTAAGCTATTTGCGTACTGGGCGCCGTGATAATACACAAGTACACTCAAACCTTTTTGAATTACGGAGTCCAGTGCTGGTTTTGCCTATTGCATGGACCATAAATAATTTTATTTGAACCCCCAGCTTACTGTCTCCCTGCAAGTACCCCGTGGCACCCAGTTTGGGAACCACTGGTCTGGGCATTATAAATAGATTATGATTGAAGATGAGCGTTTTAAACCGAAACACAACTAAATAACTTTATAAATCTGTTCAGTGATCGTATCTGGATGCTGAATAAAGTGATCACAGAACCTGTAGGACTGTACTATGGGCCTTAAGGAGCCTATACACGGTCCGTTGTGGACCGGCTCCGTTCTGTACTATGCGATGCGTGCTCCAGCGCATCACATAGGGCCTTATTTTGGTTCATTCTTTCTGACAAAATCCTTCTTAGATGGACAAAACCATGTGCACTGCAGATGGGGCAGATGTTACTTGTGCAGAGAGAATGAGATTTGGGTGGGGGTTTACTTCAAAGTGAGATCTATATTGCAGTGTAAAAATAAAGCAGTCAGTATTTTCCCTGCACAGAAACAAAATTACTCACCCAAATCTAATTCTCTCTGCACAAGTAACATCTGCAATGTGTGCTATTTAAGTCCCGAACGGATCCGTTAAACGGGCACCTTTATTCAGATCTGAGCTCAGTACAATTTTGTTTGGAAAATGTGCAAAACCATGTGCACTGCAGGTGGAGCAGATGTAACCTGTGCAAAGAGTTACATTTGGGTGTGGGGTGTGCTGAAACTGAAATCTAAATTGCAATGTAAAAATAATGCAGCCAGTATTTACCCTGCACAGAAACAAAATAACTCACACAAATCTAACTATCTCTATACATGTTCCATCTGCCCCACCTGCAGTGCACATGGTTTTGCCCATTTTCCGAACAAATTTGTTCTGAGCTCAGATCTGAATAAGGCCCTATGTGCACATTACTTCAGCAGCAAGTGGTCCTGGAGAGGATGGTATGAAGTCTAGTAACTATACAGTGCTGGTCTGACGCTGCATGGTGTCTATAGCTAGTGTCCTATGTAGGATGCACTCTAATGATAAGGTACTGTAAAGTGAATACAATGATTTATTCAAACGTCGAACATTTGGTACACATGAATAATATCTAATCCATGTGAGATTTAATAGGATGCGAGATTCAGAAAGTGAGAGATTTGGGAAGAAATCTCCAGGTTTTTTAAAGCGGCAATCATTTACATTTCAGAATCAAACTGGTTTTGCAGTGTAAATGATTGCCGCTTTAAAAAAACAGGAGATTTCTTCCCAAATCTCTCACTTTCTGAATCTCTCATCCTATTAAATCTCACCCCACATGTCTACATACACTGTAGTCTGATGTAGGTCCCTTGTGCTGCCCTGTACCTAATCTCTGGAACGCCATACCTCGCCAACTACCTGCTTTTCTTATGGCCTTTAGGCCTAATAGTGTAAACGGTACTTGTTTCCTAGCACGGCCACACCGATTTACATCGGGGTGGTCGTGTCGTAAAAATCGGGTCGATCGCATCGCATGCGATTTGGTCGCATGCGATGCGATCGACGCGACCGACCCGATTTTTTGATTGAATGAAATGTAAATCGGGTCCCTGGGACCCGATTTTACATTGGATTCAATGTAAAATATTCCCTAGACCCCCAAATTTAACGACGTAAACCCCACCCCACGATAGACGGCAACCCGAAGCGTGGCGAGCGCAGCGAGGGGCGGCGGTACGCGTCCTCCGACCTTTTCATTCCCCTACTATCCACGTCGGCGTGGAGTTGAGAATAGAATAGTGTGGCGAGCGGACGCGTATACCTGTGAAGTTATACGCGTCCCCTCGCGGGGCTCGCTGCGCTCGCCACACTTCGGGCTCGATGGCTCGCTACGCTCGCCACACTATTCTATTCTCAACTCCACGCCGACGTGGATAGTAGGGGAATGAAAAGGTCAGAGGACGCGCACCGCCGCCCCTCGCGGGCTCGCTGCGCTCGCCACGCTTCGGGTTGGCGTCTATCGTGGGGTGACGACGGGGACATCTATAATGTGAAATGGGTCATATTGGCCCATTTCACATTTTTCACATTTTTTTAAAGGTGAGATGGACTTAATCAAGTCCATCTCATCTTGTGCCATTATAATGGCACAAGACCGACGCGATCCTCCCGATTTTGAACCTTTGCCGGCAAAATGGACCTGATTTCAAAGGAAGTCGGGTCCATCGTGTGGATCGTGTACCTTAACTTAAAGGTACACGATCCACACGATTGTGGCCGTGCTAGGAAACAAGTACCGTGTAAACAAGTGTTTCTGATCATTTAGAGGCCTTGGATGGAATCAGAATTGGCCCCAATGTGGGGAGAGAAGAATGTAAGTTCTTGGGTTTAGTGGGGGGTTGAGATTTTGAGGACATCAGATCGGATTCTTACAAAATGGTCTTGGAACATTGTAATAATGGTTCAATGAAATTGCATACCTCCCAACTGTCCAGCTAAACGCAGCCGGCAGTGTCCCGCTGCGGGGGGAGGGGGCAGGGCCGGCGCTACCCACTCAGCAGCTCCTGCAAAGCAGGGAGGCGCCATGCTGAAAAGGCGCTGTCTCCCTCCCTGCTCTGCTAAAGCTGCCTCGGCCCTCACTGTCACTGCCTCCTGCACACCGCTTGCAGCGCCTGTCTGACAGGGGGCGGCAGTATGGAGAGGCTGAGCAGCTCCCTGCACCGCGCACACACTGTCCTCCTCCTGCGACCTGCCCCCTCTTCCTCACGGACACTTGCGCTGAGGCAAGTAGCGCTGTCTGTGAATGCCTGGATGACATGTCATGTCTGGAGCCACCCCCTACCCATTGCTCCCTGCGTCTGTCAGCTGTCAATCAAATGACGAACAGGCAGCAGCGCCGCCTCCCCTTCCTTCCCTCTTCTCAGTGTGCTGTGCCAGTGCCGCTGCCAGTCCTCAACACTCCGCCCCCTCTATCTCCTCCCCTCTTCTTTCATCTTCTCCTTCTCTCCCCTCCTTTCCCCCTCAGTCACGAGTACTGCACATACCTTTTGTACTGCTTTCGGATCGCATCGCACACACATTGCATGCATGCCGTGCGATGTGATCTAGCCCATAACGTATGCGATTCTCGCAGCGTGTATGGGCACCTTTAGTGCCTGCAACATTTTGCGGACACAGCACTGAGATGGTGTATGCATACATGTACATGCACCCGAGATCCTCCATAGGATCGCATGTTGCATGCACTCCCACAATCGGGCTTCAGCTTGTTGCAATGGCAATGTGAAAGGGCGCAAAATGTATGGTTTGCAGGAGGGCGCCGGACACCCTAGCACCGGCCCTGGGAGGGGGGCAGTTGTGAGTCCCCCCCCAATCTGATAGAATAGACGCTGTGCGCAGAAAACGGGCGCTAGTGTCCCTATTCTTCAATTGAAAAAGATGGGAGGTATGAAATTGACATTTCAAAAAAGGTATTTTATTTAAACAAAAAGAACAACTATGTATATGAATTACATTTATAAGTTCTGTTAAACCTTAAAAAAACATCTATCTGATGTGCCTGGTTTCACACGGGTAGATATTTACGGTGTCTATTTTCTTCATCCCATCTTAACTTACATTCTTAGGTCATAATACCCAGGGCTACAGTGCTGTCTGGGTCATACCTCATGCCTGAGTGAGTCTTGACCTCCTATCAAAGTGCTCACCTTGGATTGTACTCTTCCTGGGTTGTTGTGTACATAGTGAGATTCACTCTTTCCTGTTTTGCTTATTCATTTATGTACTCTGTATTTGGGTGCTGCAGATCTCTTGTGGAGCCATGTAAATAAAGGATAATGATGATGATGACAATAATTTCCAGTCAATTTTGACCACCTAACAGCTCACAATATTGGTTAAATTCAGCTTAGGTCAAAGGCTGCAGTAAACTGGCTGGTTTCCAAGCAACAGAGCAGTGGCACAAATACACAACAGTTTATAGCATATCTATAAAACATTGCCACAAAGCAGTGGCAGAAAAAAAGTGAGAATTGTCCTTGGACACTCCTATTCACCGTTCTGTTGGATATTTAAAGGACATACACATTACCAACCCAAAGTTCAGCGACATGGACTACCACTTTTCTGACTGAAGTGTTTGGTTTGTTTGGCCCCCCACAAACCAAATTTTTGGAAGGACTACAACTAATCACTAATGGGGAGGTTGATGATGAGGATGTCGGTGTTAGAGATTGAATGGGCTGGTCCAAGCTGCTGGTACATGATACGTTTGTTATACGTTTACTAATTATTATAATTTTGTCCTATAAATTTTTTGAAATCGCTGCAAATGATGCAACTTGGAGGAGGTAGATAGCGTCACTGGGATGCAGTTACAATCCTGGCGGTCGGGATCCCGGCGTTCAGAATCCCGACGCCGGAATCCCGACCGCCGAAATGCTGACACTTTCTCCCTCCTGGGGTGTTCACGACACCCCTGGAGGGAGAATAAATTAGTGTGCTGAGCGTAGCGAGGCACCGGGCCCGCTGCGTGGCGAGCGCAGCGAGCTTGCAAGGGGGGGCGATCCACGTCCCCCCCCCTGTCGGCATTTCGGCTGTCGGGATTCCGGCGTCGGGATTCTGAACGCCGGGATCCCGACCGCCAGGATTCAATACTGAATCTGCGTCACTACCTCAACTAACTTTGGCCTCACAAATGGAGCAGATGCCTTCACAAACATTGCCAGGATATGGGTAAAAATTCCCGCACCTAAGAGGTGGCAACACCTAAGAGGTGGCTTTTTATCACTGGCAAGACCATGGTGGCATGGGGCAGTGCAATGTAGACCTTATCCGGATGATGGATCAACAATGTCTAGATTGGCAGTGATTTGTTCGACCACTATTGGTTGACCGCGACTAGTTGCCTAAAAATGGTCGGCATATTCTAGATTGACATTAACAGAAGGTGGACACAAGCAAAAATATCACCTAAACATGGTCGACATGAGTTGTTCATGTTTTTTTTTTAAACTGACATTCTTAATTTACCATCCCAGTGGACATAGAGGGCCAGATACACTAAGCTTCAAAAGTGATAAACAGCCCCTACCTGCCATGTCACAGGCTGTGTTTGAAAAAAATGTCAGGCAGGAGCTGATTGGCTGTTTGTTTATCACTCTCCATTTTATCACTTTTGAAGCTTTGTGCCTCTGGCCTAGAAGGACAATATAATAGTGTGGTGAGTGCATCGAAGCAGCGGGCCTGAAGCATGGTGAGTGTAGTCTGCCATGCAAGGGGACGGGGAAAACTTATATGACCTAGAAATAAATAAAAACATGAAAAACTCATGTTGACCTTTTCACTGACCATGTTCCTGTCAACCTTTTCATTGTGTTGAATGCCTGTTACTGTCGATTTGGATGCGGCAGTCTATTTTTAGGTGTATTTCTAGTGGCATTCGACCATTAGTTCTTCTATACTATAACCGATGTAGGCGCATGTGCAGCACAGTGATAATAGCTCATTTGCATACATTTTGGTTTTATGTCAGCTTATGAATTTGGACCATAGTTATTTATTATCGTGAATAAAACGTGTTCCTGGTTATTTATATCAATGTTGAGTTTGTATACTTGAAATCTGCATCAGTACAATCAGCATACAATGGCGCAGATTCACTGACCATCTCTTCTTTTCTTACTTGCAGGACAAAGACAATTCCGGTGCCACTATTCTGCACTTAGCAGCCAGGTTTGGCCACCATGAGATAATTGGTTGGTTACTACGGTTTGGAACCAATGATGCGATGGTAGCAACAGACACTGGAGCACTTCCTGTACATTACGCCGCGGCCAAAGGAGATCTCCCTACATTGCAGCATCTCTTAGAGTACTGCCCAAAGTAAGCGTCTATACTGATAATGTATAATGCTCTAGTTATGTTTCATTATAAACTTTCCAAGAACCCGTGATTCATGCCCTCCTTATCTCCTGATTATTGCAATAGTCTCCTCACCGTACTCCTCCTCCCCACAATCGCCGCAAATAGAGTTATCATCCTTCCGCTGCTGGTGCTCTGTCAGCCTCTCCATTGGCTGTCTGTATTTTACCCAATTCTATATAAAATACTTTACTTATAAAGATGATCATCAACCCTACACCACCGTAAATGTCTTCTGTCAAGATCTCTTACTGCCCAGCTCCTACGGTCTGCGCAACATTATTGCAGTGTGACTGGGGCTGGAGTAAGGAGGCCAATCCCAGGGCGTTTGTTAAATTACGGGATTTGGATCCTGAAACTAGGAACTGCTTAGAACCAGTCCTTTTGCGGCTTACCGGGTGGGCGGAGCAAGCGGAGGCAGCGGACAGGTGGAAGCAGCAGGAGTGAGTGGGCGGATGTGGAGAAGAGGATGATGCCTGGCTAGTAGACAATGCAGGCGGAGGCTGGGGGCAGCTGGTGTGTGGGGCAGCTGGTGTGTGCCTCCACAGCTTGACCTCTAACATTACGCTGCACCGCATGTATTCTGGGCAGTGACTGAACCGAATGCCGCTCGTGCTCAGCGCTACCCGACATAAAGGGATTGAAATCCTGTCCAAAAAGATGAAGCACCAACCAATCGGCATCATGCCTTTATTTTTTCTTTGTAAATACCACCTGTGTTTGGAAAGGAGCTGATTGGTTGGTACTTTATCTTGCTCATACAGCCCACTGTGAATTTTCACAGTTCTGTCTAATAGCCAAATGGGGAATGAGAAAGTATGTTAGGACTAGAAAGCACCAATTATATCAGTAATAGGTGACACCAGTAAGTACCCGTTAAGTAGTGAGATGTATCATTGGTGGTAATTTAAGCTCCACGGAATGTGGAGGAGATAGGGTTCATTCATTATGGCTAAGCGTATGAGTAAGATAGATGACTTCCATATGGTTAAGTAATTAATTGTGATTGTGCTCACATACCAATTACACAAATGAATAGGCTTATCAGGAAATTCTGTAATACTGCAGGCTCCTTCTTCCTGGAATCCTAGTGGTGGCTGAATCTCAGTCACCTGGATCACATCTCATAGTATGTCACAGCCGTGGTTTATGTCAGTGTAGGGTATATAGGGAAAGCAACCTAACCTAATACTGCAAACCAATTTTATTATTGCCAAAGGTATAAAAACATACATGAATAATGAAATAGAAGCTCTTACCGGGACAGCTGAACAGATGAAGTACTCTCATGATTAAACCAGCGTTCTCCAGTTTGATTGTGCTGTATGCCTGCTGCTGCGGCCACTGGAGATGCAGCCTATCAGGAGACAAAGCAGCAGCCTGACTAGCAAGAGTATCCTTAGAACAGGGGTAGCCAACTCCAGTCCTCGAGAGCTACCAACAGGTAATGTTTTCCAGATCTCCTCACAGAATCACAAGTGAAGTAATTAGCTCCACCTGTGAATCTATTAAAATGTATCAGTGAGTAATGAGTGCACCTGTACCCCAGCTAGGTTGTCTGGAAAATGTGAACTGTTGGTAGCTCTCGATGACTGGAGTTGGCTACCACTGCCTTAGATGCTAGAGACCCCGAAGCTCCACCCCATAGGGCCCAGATATCAATGGCCTTCACCTAGTATGACAGGGTTCCATATCACCATGTTAAATGCACATGAGTGCTTGTACAGTGAAATATCGCATAGGATCGCATGCCAGCAAATGGCATGCGATGCGATGCGATATTTCATTGGACAAAATATTTCATTGGACGAAGCGTGGCGAGCGGACGCGGAATACGAGCCCGAAGCATGGCGAGCGGACGCGGAGTACATGTAAAGTAATCCGTGTCCGCTCGCCACACTATCTAAAATCAACTCCACGCCGACATGGATAGTGGGGGGTATGAAAAGGTCAGAGGACGCGTTGATAGTGTGGGTGGCGTTGACACTGGTGGTTACACTAAATTAAGGAATCACATTGTAAGCACCCATCAGGGTGCTTGTACAATTAAAAAACGAATCACATCGCATGCCGCAATATTGCATGCGATGCAATGCGATGCGATGCTAGGAAACAAGTACCCAAAAAATAAAAGAAAACATTTGCCACAAAATTAATAGCAAATGAAAACAAAAATAACAATAACATCACCTACCAGGAGTCACAGCTCATCGATCCATCCATGTAACATTCAACCATCCCAGAGAGGGGAAAAAGAGAGAGATATTAAGGAGAAAGAGCGAGAAAAAGAAAGAGCAAAAAAGCTGCAATCGTTTCCGCAGACTATTGGGTCACCTCCATCCGTTTTCTGAAGCAAGTACCAGGAGGTGTTTTGGAAACCTTTTTGTATCTCTAATTTGGTAGGGATGGGAAGTGTGTGAATGTATTTAGCCCAGCGACCAGGGGCAGAAGTTAGGGCTTCTTTATGAATGGATGCCTCCAGCCAGTCCATCGTAAACAAGAACAATAATCTGGAAGCTGCCATAGACAAAACAGGGGGAGAGGTATGAATCAATTGTTGTAAAATGGCCTTTTTTCCCACTGCTGCAAGTAAAACATCTAGATTCTTGTCAGTCTTGGGAACAGCTGATTGGTCAATGAAACGTCCAAATAGGGCCCAAGACACATTGCAGGTGAAGGGTATGCCGAGGATCGAAGTGCCAAAGTTATGCAATTTGCACCAAAATATCTGGATAGCTGGGCAGTACATAAGATCAGCTTCTTCTGCAGGGCATTTATCAGGGGTGTAGTTTGAACTGTCTGGGCCCCATAGCAAACTTTTGTAAGGGCCCCCCACCATTGTCAAAAAAGAGAGAGAGAGAGACAGGGAGTGAAGGATGCCATCATGAAGAGAAAAAGAGAGAGAGAGACCGAGTGAAGGAGAGTGTCATCAAGAGAGAGGGGGAGAGATAGGGAGTCATAGATGGTGTTAGGGAGTGACGGAGTGAGAGAGAAGGTTTCAGGTAGAGAAAGAGAATGAGAGACTGTCTGTGTGAGTGAGTGAGCAGATGAAAACGGAAGTGTGGGAAGAGAGGAGGAGAAAGAGAGATTAGAGCAGAGAGATATAAAGAGAAAGGGGGGAATAAGAGAGAGTTTAGAGAAAAAGAGGAGCAGAGGAAAGAGTGTAGAGACAGCAGGGGAGAGAGGGAGGAGGGGAGAGAGAGCAGGGGAGAAAAAAAGGAGAGAGAAAAGGGGATGGGGAGAGAGCAAAAAAGAGGAAAGAGGGTGGGAGAGAAAAAGGAGAGAGAGTGGGAAAGAGTTAGAGGGAGTGAGGGGTGAGTCAGGTCTGCAAAAAGAAAAAAGCTTTGGGATAATTGAGGATAATACTGAGGCCGTGGGGTATTTGGAAATAGCTTTTTTATTTGATTTTATATAACAAATGTAATCGACGCTGGCATTTTTAGACGATAATTTGCGCATCGCTCACAGAGGTTTTGGCACTCAAATTGTTAAAATCACGCAAATTGCTAATAGAGGTATGTTATGAAGTTCTGGTAACTAGTATATAACAATTTGTCTTTGTATATGCAGATTATTGTTTGGTTTATGTAAGTTTATTGTGGCAGTGTATCCATCTTTTATAGCTTTTATGCTTTTCCTCTGTACAGATGATGATTTTGATTTGCTGTGTTACAGGCGTGTGTGTATGTATGTGTGTGTGTGTTTGTGTGTGTGTGTGTGTGTGTGTGTGTGTGCGCGTCTCCCGTCACTGCACCAGTCACCTGCTGTTTTAGTTTAGAAATCACCTGAATTATTTAGCTGGGGTGAGAGCGTGTTCCTCACAATGCTTCCGGGGAATGATGATAGTTTCTTTTACAAACACTTGAAATTCCATCTTCATCACAATTAAGAACTGAATGGGGCGATGTATCATCTGATTTTATGTTGATGTGTGTGTGAGGCGGACTGTGCACTGGAAGCACAAATTAACACTAATTATATTCGTAGATTTTTCCATGTCTTTGTTTCCTGTCCTTCCCCCAGCGTGGATCACTCGCTGTACAAACCTTCTGCCGCTCACTAGAAATATTAATGATGCTAAATTAGTATTAGTTGTTCCGTTTACCTAATAATCGCATATTTATGGTGGCAGTCGAGATTCTGACGCCAACATTCTAGTCAATGTCCGCATTCCGGCTGTGGTCTCCCAGAGGTAGACAGGATGCCGACGTCATTGTTTTGAATGCCGACATCCCACCTGTGTGTGCCTAATATATCAGACAAGAGATGAGTCGGCGATGCTGACTGGAGGTCCGGACAGAAAGGGGGCCCGCCCCTGGTGGAATTAGATTTGCCAAAAATTGAGTTGCCCCTGTTTGCTGCTTAGTTGGTGATAATTTAGGTTCTGTATGTATCCCAGTGGGTTGCGACCAGGCAGACCCATCTGCAGCTCAGAAAGGAGCAGAGGAAATTATACGCCGACACGGATTTATGTCAACATTGTGAATGTTGGAGGTGACAATGTCATCATTACAGGTTTTAAACCACATACACACTAGAAGATATTGTGAACAATATAATTCAGAAAGGGGTCCCGGTGATGGCACTGAATGATATCTCTTACCAATATCGTTCAGTGTGTACACGCAATAGCGGGACCCATGGCTAATGTTAATTATATAGTGAACCCTCAAGGATCACTGCAGAGCAGGGCGCCAGGAGAAAAGGAGCACTTTCAATGCGGTGGGCCAGGCCCGCCGATGTCACTAATGTAAGCAGGCCCAGGATGTCGACATTACAAATCGGAGCAGCGGTAGTCATAATTTCAAATGACTGGGCAGCCCTCTGCCCTCCCATCAGCCAATCAGGGGCCTCACATTCGAGCAACTGCTGATTGGCTGAGAGAGCTCCTTCAGCCCATCAGAGGGCCTCCCAATCTTTTGAAATGCAGCATCGCGGTGCGCAAAAGGAAAGGTGCCTGGCGGTGTTGAACCAGGGCTCGCCAAACGGTGACATGTGACGCCGGTGAGAGATCGCACATCGCATTGCGAGCAATCGCATATGTTTAAAAACCACATGTGATCCCACATGCAGTGTGATAGATATTCTGTGCAGCATATAATAGCTGGCAACGCGAAATTCGACCGGTCGGCCCACGCATCGCGTCGGGTGATACATGCGATTTGTTGCGGCGATTTATCAAAGTTGCATGGATCACATCCAGTATCTCATATGTGTATGGGCACCATTAGGGTTAAGGTTATGGTTGTCTTGACTTAATTTAAATTGGTGCAACTGTTCTATTGCAGAGGAGACCCCTCTAATTGTGTTTGAAGTTTTTAAAAGTTTTCACATTTTTTTAAGGGGGTATTTATCAAAAATTGGAGAGATAAAGCACTGTACCAACAAATCAGCTCTTAACTGTCATTTTTCAATCACAGCTTGTGAAATGTAAGGCAGAAGCTAATTGGCTAGTACTTATCTTATCTATTTATCTATAAAATATCTTAAAATTTTGATCTCTATCCTAGTTTTAATAAATACCCCCTTTTATACCGAAAAAAATAAATAAATAATTCTTCAATTAGCTATATGTATTTCTACATTTCCATATTTTTCAGTCAGGCAAACAAGACGGTTCATGCACTGCACATAAATGGGGAAAGTAATTGCATTTTAATTTTACTAAAGGCACCGCAACATGTATGTGGTAGTTAGAGTATTATGTGTTGGGGTGATCCGTGTGTATGACACCACTTATCACCACGGAGTAATTATACCAGCGGATGGTAGGAGATGCACTTTAAACTAGATTGTTGTTTTAATGTGAACTCCAGTCTGTGTGGTCTGCAGGCTTCTCTTGTTAATTATTAATCAGCTTACGCAGTGACAGTCAATGGTAACAAGTGGCTGCTTTTCACGCTGCATTGTTTGATGTCGCCATAGCAACAGAGGTTGACCTGTAGTAAATTAATAAGATGTAACCAATACACATACACGGGTTCTGGCTTACTGCTAGTGTAGACGCAAGCACAACGGTGCCAGTGTTCCCGAATAAAACCTCATTCATAAAACAATGATATTAAGTTGTACAATTTTTATTTTATTTTTTTAATAAGAGGATAAAGTTTAATTCATAAATTTGTAGGACAATGATAATGTTACTGCATGCAAAATGCAAGTGCCTTATACCCCTCCCAGCGGAACCAGTGGGCTTCCTTTTTTTGGTGGAACAAGGCAACCAATAAATCCAAAGTTTTCCCATATTCTACCATGGTAGAATCTATGGAGGTCATTTAGGTGTACACTCACTGTTGAGAATTTGCGATAGTGAGCGATGATTCGCTACTGCACATGCGCACAAACATTTATGCGCATGTTCAGCCACTTGGAGCGAGCTGTCACAGCAAATTGATTATGTGCACTGCGGGTGACCTCCTATATTCCTTTTGTTGAGAGGACATGGACGTGACTTGAGGTGAGAGAAGAGTGAAATATCTGCTATAAATACCGGCGTCGCTCACATTTGTTATATAGATTCAAATAACAATGGCCCTTATTCTGGTTGGTGCGGTAATATCCGCGTGCGTTCGTACCGCCGATGTTTTGTGTCTGCGCATGTGCAGAGGCGTCTCTTTGCATGTGCGAGCGGGGCATACGGTCAAATCCCGCATGAAATGTGAACACTCCGAACAGGGGGTGAAGAGGGGCGTGAAGGGCTATTTGGGCTCATTACCATATGCATACGCCCTGCGTTTCATGGGCGTTCCCATGCAAACGCTGGTAGTACGTATGGTAATGCGGCCGTGACGCACGTGTAGGGGGCGGACATATGACATCGCCGGATGTCAGCTGCCCGCCCAGATCTCTGCTTTTGCACGGAAAAATGTCTGTGTGGTCTGAGGTTGCGGGAGCTGGTGGACCACTCGGTCCTGCATTCGATGGTCTGCGACCATCGAATGATGGGGGAGGTTCCCTGAGATGGAGGAGGCGTATTCCATGAAAAATACACGTGCGGTCCGTTCGGCCAGCTTCTTACCGCGTACGGACGGAGTTGGCGATCCGTATGGAAGGCGGGGTTTCGCACGCACGGTCCTGGCCGCATATTCGGATCCGGCCGCACCGATCAGAATAAGGGCCAATGTTGTGTAAAAAAAAAGATTCTATTTCCTATATGAGGTAACATTACAGGTCATTATGATGAATACAAATGTTTGCTTGCCAATTTTTCACACCTATTTTGACAAATTGACTTGGCACTCAAAGGTTTAATGCTTCTTTTTGAGCGTCTTTATTTTTTCTCCAATCTAGGTTTGCTGTAATCTCTTTTCTCTTATTTAAGCTGTATTGCACCTTTACGGTCTCATCACACTTTGGGTCAGATACCTCGCTTGGCTCCCCTTCCATCGCCACAGATTACTATTCCCAATAGAAAATGATGTGGACCCAGTGTATTAATAGAGAGATGTATACAGAGCACTCACCCTTGTGTAGAGGTATAGTTGTGTTTGAATAAATAGATGGAGGCAGTGTTAACTAAAATAGTGTGTTTATTAATAGACTGTAAGTTGTTTTGCAAAATGTATAGTCCTGGGTATCTCACAGGAATAAGGCCAGCGAGGTATCATTCTGCCTGACCTTAGTGCGGAGCTTAAGGGTATCTTTTTAGGGAACCCTTTATACCATAGGTCCCTAATCTAGTAGTAGTAGTAGTAGTAGTACGTTTATTTATAAGGCGCCACAAAGTGTCCGCAGCGCCGTACATAGCAAACAAAAAAAACAAATTACAAGGTAACGTACAGGGTGTGTTGAAAAATACAGTATAAATAGGGGTATAGCTGGTAGAACTAAAATCAGCATCAGTTCAGAAGTAGGTGTGGAAATTGTCGAGGAGACTGAAGATGAAGTAGAGGAAGGGAAGAACAGGACAGGAGCACAGGTGAGGTAATGAGGTAGGGTGAGTACGTGAGGAAGGAGGACCCTACTCATAAGAGTTAACATACTAAAAATAGGTGGGCGGACGAACGAAATACAATAGGATAAGTAGGAACGGAGGCAGGATAGGAGGATCAAAAGAGGTTAGGAGGAGGGATAGGCTAGTCGAAAAAAGTGGGTTTTGCCATCAAGCTTCACACAGGTTATATATTGTTTATTATTAACATCTGCATGCATTGTTGCATTTATGCCATTAGCCAGGACATACTGTGTTTACATCCTGCTGTGTCTCTGTAGTTATAAGTGTGGGTGTGTGGAATCACTTATTTGCATAACATCTTCTTGCAATGTTGCATTCCTGGGAGTTCAGTGGAGGATTGCTCCCATATTCATCCAATCAACTCCCTGGTGTTTCTGACCACTATTATAAAATGTATCACTGTCTGTTTGTTTGTTTTCAGGGTTTTAGTCAGTAATCCTTTTGTACATTTCTGTTTTGGTTGTTGCATTGTCCTACATAAGACCCATCAGTTTGGAGCCGGCCTAACTCGCTCCTTCGAACGCGGCTGCTATAGGTGAAGTCTAGCACTGCATGCATCAATCGACCACTGGGAGAGACAAATGAGTCAGGTGTGGTGCGTGGTCAGTCTCCTTCCGTATTTTGCAGACGGTGTCTCCCCAGAGTGCTAACAGGTGCTGTATTTACACCACTACAGTCCAGGTTTTGAGGATATCCAGGTTTTACTTAATCAGGATGGGACATTAACTGATACCACTGCTTGCAGTCTGTACTCCCTGTACCCTCTATGCAATGTACCCACCATTCAAACCATCCCCTGACTCTTGAAGTTTGCTAGACCTCTGGTGGGAGGGACCTGTTACTGTGCCTATTTCAGTGACGTATGCGCACAGCGACTCTGGTTTTGGCTGTCAGACCCCTGGAGCAGGATAGTGCTTGACAACATGTAAGAAAAAGCCAAGCGGTATTCATGTGAAATCAATCCTGGGAAGAACATTGATGCATATGGGGTTGTATTCTTCACTATCACAGTCACCACCGCACCACCCTACAGCTGTATCTGCTGTCCAATCACAGCAGACCCTGTCAATGAAGCACTTCTTGAAGTGCTGCTTTTGCTATTATTTTTAATGGGCTTTTTTAGCCCACTGCTTAGCCCCTCTCTTGCACTTGTTAGTGGGAGGGTGGGAGGCACACTTATCTGTGCCTCCTAAACTATTTTAAATACTACAAATTGCTAGAATAATATAAAGAAAATAAGGAATATGTTTTGTTTACACAGCGGCCAGACTGTAGCACAGTGTTCTCTCTTTGCTAATGACACTCAGATCTGCCTCTCCTCCCCCAGACTTTTCCTCATCTCTTCTCACTTGTTTAGCTAACTCTAGGAACCTTTCAGATCCCTATGCCATGTTGGACCCAGGCTCTAGATCCCAGCTCTGACCCGAGTCCGGCGCTTTCACATTAAACCTGGGTCGCCTTTTCCGTGACCTCCTCCCTACTGCCAACTGTGGCACCAGACAGTTTGATTCAGCCGGAGCTACTTACAGGCCCCTTGTGTGGCGGTGGCATGCTAGAACTGGTGTGGCTGAACGGTAGAGCAGAGCCGGAGGTGACCTGGGATATACCGGCTCTATAATATTAGACATGTTGCATACTCCCCAACTGTACCTTTCTGTCTGGCACAGTACCGTTTTTTTTTTTTACCTGTACCGGCCAGAAAGGGCTTTGGAACTGTTTTCTGGGTCTTCGACTCTCCGTTGACAGTATAGAAAAGGGGGATTTACCTGTGGCCACGCCCCCTTTTCTGAATTTGTACAGGTTTCTGCCTTTCAGATGTTGGAGGATATGATGATGATCAATAGCTGTCGTTTTTCAGAATAGTTCACATCAGTCCTTGCCCCACAACGGGGTGTACTCAATGCGGCCGGTGAGGGGGTTAAATGGCAGGGATCGCCGAAAGCAAGCAATCCTCTCCATTTAACCCCTGCGCTGGCCACTCACCCTATTCTATGTTCCCGGGGGAATCCTCACTGTCAGAGGACGGCCAGGATTCCCCCAAACAGCGAGGCTCGTGGCTAATGCAGGGAGACCACTGCATTTAGCCGCGAGTCTCGCTGTTTTAGTGGCCATACACGCCATTTCCCCATCGCTACAAAAACCTAGCAAGGGGGAAACTGTGTGCTGCGGTCAGTTGAATACTGACCCTGCGAGCTGTGATTGCAAACAGTCAGCACTGCGAGCTGTCACAGCTCACAAACATCATTGAATACACCCCAATGTAGTCATCATTAGGAGAGTGACTAGAGAACTCTCCTTAACAAGACAAACTCTACACAGAGAGGTCTTTCGTCAGGCACTGTACTCTTGATGAATGTGCTGCAAGGCAGCAATGCAATAGAATGTAAAGAAGGATATTGCACAGAACATATACAGTTAGCAGGGCTGCCAATAGGGGGGTGCTGTGGGTACAGCTGTCAGGGGCCCCAGACTCTGGAAGGACCCGGGCAGCTCATTTTGCCCACTGCAACCCCCCAACTGCCTCCCCTGCGCTCAGTGCGCTGAACAAAGCAAGTCTCGGAGCGCAGGCTTATTCAACCCAGGACGCCGGCGGCCAATTAAAATGCTGCACCGGCTTTTGAGCCAATCAGAGCTCGCATACTGGAAGCCAAAGAGAGCGACTGCAGGTACACAAGCTCTGATTGGCTAACCAGCTGGTGCTGCATTTTAATTGGCCAACGGCATTCTGAGTTGAAGAAGCCTGCACTCCAGGATCTCCGGGCTGCAGCTCAGCGGAAGAGAAGATGGGGGAGCAGGAGCCGGGTTATGGTAAGTCAAGTGAGGAGGGGGGGGCCCGGACTGGAAATGAGTCCCAGGCCCCAGAATTCCCGATGGCAGCCCTGACAGTTAAGACTCTAGTTTGGATACATCATGAAGGCTGAGGGTTGCTCGCTGTACGCTGCCAGAGAATGCTGCAGCCATGCACACAGACAGCGGTAATTAGCCTTATCTGTCTCTGCCTAAGTCCCTGGAATAGGAAGCTGTTGTGGCATTTGCATGATTATTGGTGATTAACACAACATTAAATGTTTGCCCAATTATAGCCTTATAATGGCAAAGCACTCTTCTTTATCCATGTACAAAAGCAATATTTGTGGCCTTGTCATTTAGTAAATGGTATATAGCCTGTGTCATTAAGCTATACAAAGGCTCATTAAACCTGTCCCCTTGGATATATGGCCGGAGCATAATTAGGCAATAAATCCATTGGTCTGTTATCTGTCTGCAGTTCTAAATCCATTGGTCTGTTATCTGTCTGCAGTTCTGTGCCCTTAGATAGAGGGATCTCCATCCTTCACTCAGTCATTTGTGAATTGTAAGTAGGGTGGCCAATCCTGGGATTGGGATTTCCGGGATCCTGGGATTTGGCCCCAAAATGTGCGGGAGTATCCAGTCCTGGGACTTTGGGATTACACTACGCATTCGCAGTCTAATGGCGGACAGCAACTGAGCACCCACTCAGACCTTGTACGACTGCTCCCAACCCAACGTTTGGCCCGCGCAGCACAATGCAGCAGTAAGAGGTCACACTGCGCAGGCCTCATGGTCGCACTCGCACATTGCTGCTCTTCACCTGACCGCGCCACCTGCATGTTCTGCTGCTGCAGCCCCCGACCCAGCATTCGGCCTGCACAGAGTGACAGGAAGAGGTCACGCTGCACATGCCTCATGGTCGCACTCGCACATTGCCGCTCTTCACCTGACCGCGCCACCTGCATGTTCTGCTGCTGCAGCCCCCGACCCAGCATTCGGCCTGCACAGAGTGACAGGAAGAGGTCACGCTGCGCAGGCCTCATGGTCGCAGTCGCACATTGCCACTCTTCACCTGGACGCTCCACCTACACGCTCTGCTGATGCTGCCCCCGACCCGGCATTCAGCTTGCACCTCTTCCTGTCACGCTGCGCAGGCCTCACTGTCGCACTCGCACATCGTCGCTCTCCTCCCGGCCGCTCCACCCGCACACTCTGCTGCTGCCTCGTTCCCGGAGGCACCAGGCACCCATCTCATCACTGCTGTCCATCCATTGCCATATTGGTGGGTACTTAAAAGGTATAGCTCTGATCCACCACACCGCCCCCTCCCCCACCCCAAATATATGATATATGTACTGTATTTAGGGGGTTATTCAGACTTGATTGCAGCCCTGTGATTTCAAAAGACGCCAGATTATCGAACTACTGCACACGTGTATGTCGAACTACTGCACAGGGATCGTGGAGCGCAGGTAAGGGAAAACGTCACAGTCATTTCTGGTCGCAAGCCATCTGTCCAGCAATGTACTGTTCTCACAAAATTTTGCGTCGCTAAAGTGCAATCGCTTTTCTATGCAACAAAGCAATCGCACATCACTGGCTGCAGAGCCGGCCCTAGCCTAAATGATGCCCTAGGCAAGATTTTGGCTGGTGCCCCCTAGCACCGCCACTAGTTCCACCTCTGACCCTGCTCCCCTTTCCCAGCACCATCAACCCTCATCACAGCAGTCATCATTTTGGTGCTCCTACCCGCAATATTTTAAATAGTAACAGCACACAAATTCGATGCGCAGCCCAAACAGGGGGGTGTTCTTGCTGGGAAGGGGCATGGCCACACAATAATACCCCCAATTCAAATTATGCCACACAGTAGTGCAACTTTATTCACATTATATCATGCGATGGTGTCCCTTATTCACATTACATCACACAGTAGTACCACTTTACCTTATGTACATTACTCCTCACATTATACCCTTAGAAAAAAATCCTGAGAAAATATTGTATTTTAAGCACCTCCATGGCCACACTGCAACCCAGCACAAAGCAGTGTGTGCTGGGCAGAGGAGAAGAGCTGCAGCTGCTGCTGTCACTTAAGGGGAGGGGGCCCGGGGCCCCCACTAGGCCCTTCCATCAGACTTTGGCCTGGGTAATTTGTACCCCCTACCCCTTTCTCTAGGCACCCCTGATAATACCACACAGTAATGTCCCTTACACATGACACACATTAATAATGTCCTTATAACCATAATGCCCCTTACACTATTTGCCAACCTTTATTAATGCCCTTATACCAGGGTTCCCAAACTGTGTGCCTAGGCACCCTGGGGTGCCTCAGGACACTTGCAGGGGTGCCTTGGGTTGGTGGACCAGGATCAATTCATATTATTTATGGTCAATGTACCAGGCAAAACCAGTGCTTGTGGCTGCCAATCATAATTTATGTGGACAAACAGAAGCAAATCCTGTCTGTCACCACATAACTGTGACATATAAACACAATACACTTAATTTAAAACAAAAAAAAATCTTAATTTCTCGATAAGAAGCATTTGGCCTAGGGGTGCCTTCCAAATATTTTGATGCTCTAGGGTGCCGTGATTCAAAAAAGTTTGGGAACCCCTGCCTTATACACATGACACACATAATGCATGTTACACATATGTCACACATTATTAATGCATTTATACATGACACACATAATGCCCCTTACACATATGCCAAACACTATTGCACAACCAACCCACCCACAGACAGCACTCGCACAGCCGCTAACACTGTGACCTCTGCCTCTGCTTGGATACAGATGTTTCCTCATACATCTTGACTCAATAGGCCATGCAGCTCCTGGCCAGTTCTGCTAACGTTGAGTGCCTTTTTTGCTGAACATTCGTCTTATTTGCATTGTTATGACCAGCACACACAAGGAGCTTCCAATAATTAAAACGATATGTCGGCATGCCTATATTCTGTGTGCGACTCTGGCTGTACCTGCATACGGAATGCTATGTTACAGTGATTTCCATGAATACACTTTCATATGCAGATACAGCCTCACTCACAGACAGAATATAGGAATGCTGCATATCATTTTAATCAGCAGAAGCTGCTGGTGCCCCTAGACATTCCAAATGCCCTAGGCAATTGCCTATGCCTAAGGCCGGCTCTGACTGGCTGTCCCCTGGCTGGAGGCCGGTCATGTTCCAGGTCACAGTGGCTGTCACACATGTGATGTCACACAGCTGCCCGTGGCCCTCCCTCCCAAGTGCGTTGTCCAGACCACTCCCACAGAATGCTTGGTTGCCACCTCTCCAACAACCATTCGTCACCCCCAGCATGTCTCCGCCGCCCCCTGTCGCTACTTAAACTGTAGTCATGATGGGACCACAGTATAAGTCCTTGCGTGCATGCCCAGATCTCTGGAAATGGCGGGGCATACTGAATCAGCCCCCCCCCCCCTTTTTTTTACTATTATAAATAGAACTTTACCTTTGTAGAGTAAGGGAAACTCACCATAGGCTCAGATGTTGCATAGAATTAGGAGACTGATGTGCCATGTGCGACTGTACTGATCTCAGAGTCATATACAGCGTGTGTTTCCTATGTGGTCTTTTCCTCTTCTCTTTGTAGTAAGTCCGGTCTGGACACGTTGACTCCGGGATGGTCATCTGGCTGCTGATCCTGTTTGCAGTCTAGAACTTCCATCTGTGGTACTGTGATTGGTGGCTGGTGGCAAGGGGAGAAAAGCTCCAGCGTGGTAGACTAGCTGGCCTAGAGTTTTTCAAACGGTGATCTCCTATCATCATGGTCACATAACTGTTTGCGTGGCTGCACAGCTAGAAGCTGATTGGTTGTTTTTCAAATCTTCTCCACCTTATCTCTTTCTAAAGCTTTATACCCTCTCCCCAAGGGTGCTGTACTGTATATACAATATGAATGTGTTTAGCTGCTATCCAGCTGTTCAGGAGCACCCACAGGACTCATTTTTCAGTTTTGAGTAAGAGTCATATCATCAATAATTCATGGGCCCAGTAAAAGTAGCATTAAGTAAAGAATGGAGACTAAAGGTGCCCACACACTAGAAAGATCTGCGATCGTAAGATGTGCACCTAAATTAGCCCTGAAATCTTTTGTCCGTCCTGGACAAAAGATTTCAGGCACGTCTTTACCAAATATTTTTCTTAATATCCCGTGTGCGTTTCTATGGATCTTTTGTTAAATCTTCTGAAGATCAGAAGATTCAGCTAAAGATCCACGGGAGCGCGCATCGGAGCGATATCGGCCAATTTTCGACTGATTATCGGTAAACATCGTACGATATATCGGCCAATCGGACCAAAAATCGTTCTAGTGTGCGGGCACCTTAAGTCAATGACTACATAACACATGCATTATATGTTAAAGTATAAAAATAGTTTGTGCATTATTTTCAGGGGCTATGAGTTACCCCTGTATACATTGAGTTTTTGAATGGTGACTAATGGGGGATGATTATGGTGTAACAGCCACATACTGGGGCAACCTCTGGACTCACGGAGAGTCATCCTTCAGCACTCAGGAGAGGAATATCCCCCCTGGGGAACTAGGACTTCAGGATCGCCCTTCCTTCTGGACATTAGGAGGTACCTACCTCTCAACTGTCCCAATTTTTTGCAGGAGCGTCCCAGTATTGGGGCCGGCAGTTCCCCTTGGTGGGTGGGAAGGGGGCATAATTAAGAGACCCCCCTGCCTGGCTCTGCTCTGCGGGGATAAACTCGTTTTTTTTTTCTCCTGAGGACAGATGGGCTGGGGGCATGGCCAGTGACTCAAAGAGCCACTGGCCATGCCCCCACAGTGGAAAAATCAGGACATTTCAGCCGCGCCCAGTCACTCTTCCAGGATATCAAATGTTGGGAGGTATGGTACAGGGAGGAGTCAATACTTACTATAACTTACTAGAACCAATACTGGCCAAAGGTCCGCAGAACTGGCCAAAGATCCGCAGCTGCTGAGTAGACAATGTTGGAAAAGGAGGAGAAACCTGGTTAGTTGATATACTAGTGTGATTGGCCTGTTTTCATCTGATTCCGATGGACCGGCCCGATATATCCTATGAAAACTGGCCAAATCGGAGGTGTTTGACATCAGATCCAATGCGCGGTCATGTGTGCATCAAATTGGGCCCAGCAGCGGCACATGCTTTTAAGCCCCTGCGATGTATCACATCCGATTTCCCTTCAGAGTTTGAACAACACGTTTTCAGGGATATAAAGATCTGAAGTTAATTGGGTGGAACAGCTCCATTCAGTACACAAGGAGAACGGTACATGCTAACTATAACTGTAATCTGTTACAATATGGGGTTTATTCTAGTTCATTCTTTCTGACAAAATCCTTCTTAGATGGACAAAACCATGTGCACTGCAGGGGGGCAGATGTAACATGTGCAGATATAATTAGATTTGGGTGAGTTATTTTGTTTCTGTGCAGGGAAAATACTGACTGCTTTATTTTACACTGCAATATAGATCTCACTTTGAAGAAAAACCCCACCCAAATCTAATTCCCTCTGCACAAGTTACATCTGCCCCACCCGCAGTGCACATGGTTTTGTCCATCTAAGAAGGATTTTGTCAGAAAGAATGAACTAGAATAACCCCCTATGTGTATACAGCAGTTTATTTGGTATGTGGAGCGCAGCTGCTCGCTCAGCTCTATGTCAGACAGCACCATCTAGTGGAAACTTGTATAATATTTCAGTTTTGAATAGCTTTTTGAAAAACAGAAAAGGATACCGAGGTATCGATAGGGGGCGCCAATATGGGTATGCCTTGCCAAGCGGCAACCTTAAAAAGGGGTGTCACGCCCTTACAATGAAAAAGAGGAAAAGGTGGAGCGGTTGCGCTGTATATTAATACTCAACCATGCATTCAATAAAACATGGGTTTTTATTACAATATAAAATATATAACAATAAAAAGGTATACTTTTGTGTATTCACAGAATGATGTTAGTGCACACTTCTTAGGCCTGTGGCTAGAAGAATAAAAAAGTATCAATGTATACTTGTAGCATGTAAAAATACATAGATAAATGCAAGAAATAGGTGCTGCTGTATTTGGTATAGGGAGATGAAAGTCCCAAAAAAAGTTCACCTCAAATCAGTTGTGTCCTGTCCTCTTTTGGGCCCAAAAGGAAATGTTTTCCTTGGTGATGGGATGGATGAACCACTGTATACTCTCCGTGGTAGTTTGATGTAGGAGGCACTCCAGGGATAGATGGTTCAGAGTCACCCCAATGATGGTATGGAAGTGGGGTCCTGGTTCGGCAATGTTACAGAGGTGGCGTTCCTCCACAAAAGATGGTGTTGCCCGTCCTCGGATCCCGCACTCCAGGGGGTTTAGGAAGTCCCTGTGGGAGTCTGTTTTTGGAAGCTCCGCTGGTGGGCACAAACTGAATATGATGGAAGGTGAACTGGCAGCTGGGTGGGTGTACCAAATGGCCGACGCGTTTCGCTGCCCCTGCAGCTTTTTCAAGGACCTTGAAAAAGCTGCAGGGGCAGCGAAACGCGTCGGACATTTGGTACACCCACCCAGCTGCCAGTTCACCTTCCATCATATTCAGTTTGTGCCCACCAGCGGAGCTTCCAAAAACAGACTCCCACAGGGACTTCCTAAACCCCCTGGAGTGCGGGATCCGAGGACGGGCAACACCATCTTTTGTGGAGGAACGCCACCTCTGTAACATTGCCGAACCAGGACCCCACTTCCATACCATCATTGGGGTGACTCTGAACCATCTATCCCTGGAGTGCCTCCTACATCAAACTACCACGGAGAGTATACAGTGGTTCATCCATCCCATCACCAAGGAAAACATTTCCTTTTGGGCCCAAAAGAGGACAGGACACAACTGATTTGAGGTGAACTTTTTTTGGGACTTTCATCTCCCTATACCAAATACAGCAGCACCTATTTCTTGCATTTATCTATGTATTTTTACATGCTACAAGTATACATTGATACTTTTTTATTCTTCTAGCCACAGGCCTAAGAAGTGTGCACTAACATCATTCTGTGAATACTCAAAAGTATACCTTTTTATTGTTATATATTTTATATTGTAATAAAAACCCATGTTTTATTGAATGCATGGTTGAGTAGTAATATACAGCGCAACCGCTCCACCTTTTCCTCTTTTGAATAGCTTTTTCTATTGCTGTGAAGGGTAATACAGTATAAACCAGTATGTCAGTAATTAATATGCATGCATACATACACATGCAGGGCCATAAAATATAAACCAGTATGTCATGCAGCGTGTGTTAATATGTATACATACACATGGGTGAGATATAAAGGCCAGTACTTGTGTATTTTGGCGGCGCCCATCGCATCGCATACCATAACGCATGCAATGGTATGCGATGCGACGCGATTTCGTTGGTTAGTGTACGATGGCATACAATTTTCAAATTGTATGCCATTGTACATGGCATACAATGCCATACGATGCGATGCGATGTGATTAAACATTGTATAAGCACCCTAATGGGTGCTTATACAATGTTAAGCACCCTAATGGGTGCTTATACAATGTTAAGCATCCTAATGGGTGCTTACAATGTTAAATGCACCCCCACGCCACCACCCCACTATAAACGTGAACCCGAGGCGTGGCGAGCGCAGCGGTACGTGTCCTACGACCTTTTCATACCCCCACTATCCACGCCGGCGTGGAGTTGAGAATAGATTAGTGTGGCGAGCGCAGCGAGGGGACGCGGATACCTGTGAAGCCCGCGAAGGGACGCGTTTACCTGTGAAGGTATCCGCGTCCCCGCGCGGGGCTCGCTGCGCTCGCCACACTATTCTATTCTCAACTCCATGCCGACGTGGATAGTGGGGGTATGAAAAGGTCGTAGGACGCGTACCGCCGCCCCTCGCTGGCTCGCCACGCTTCGGGTTCACGTTTATAGTGGGGGGGTGGCATGGGGGTGCATTTAACATTGTAAGCACCCATTAGGGTGCTTATACGATTTTTCATCGTATAGGGGGTCAAAATCGTGTCACATCGCATGCCATCGGGTACATGGCATGCCATGCGATACGTTCATCGTACGATGCACAAATCGGGCGCCGCCAAAATACACAAGTACCTAAAGGCCTTATTCAGATCTGTTGGCTAGGCTGCGTATACTCAATGAGAAGGTCAACAGTCAAAAGATCGAGTTTTCACTCTTTTTTTTTGGCGTAAGTCAACATGGTCCCATTGTTGACCTAATGCGTGTGTCAACCTTCCAACCCTGTCGTCCTAAGCCCTGTCGACCTATAGTGGTCTCCCTAATGTATGTGGACCTTCATAGTGTCTACCTTGCGACTATATCCCGTCTCTGTTGTTTCTTCCAAATCGGTCACTTTATTTTTTTTTCTTCAGTATTACATAAAAAAAGTTGATCAAAGAATGCAAAAACTGCAGGTCGTCATCTATAATGAGCGAATATTACATTTCTGCACCATTAATCTGTGGTATAATGTCTGTTTCTATTCTCTCTGTAGCGCTATAAATTCTCAGACAAAGAACGGTGCCACACCCCTCTACCTAGCCTGTCAGGAAGGACACTTGGAGGTCATTCAGTATTTGGTGAAGGACTGTGGGGCTGATCCTCACATAAGAGCCGCCGATGGCATGACCCCATTGCATGCAGCGGCCCAGATGGGTCACAGTACAGTTATCGTTTGGTTGGTAAGTGTCAGAGTTTTTCTGGTTTTCGACAATCTGCGGATCAACAGCCGGAACATTGAATTCTGGCTGTCGAGTTACAGTCGATCGGAACGAAAATGGCCCGGGATTCCGACTGTTGGAACATCCCGACAGTCGGAAGACCAGGCCCTATTCCTAGATTGAATGCCGCCCAGAATCTGATTGGTTGCTATAGGAACAGCACCTCTTCATTTTTAGCAGTTTTAGTAAATGTACCCCTTTATTTCTGTTGGAAGCTGCTGATGATCTGGGACCCTGATTAAATAAAATGTTTTTGTTATAAATTGCTATTTACTTATTACTAAAGATGAGCGGTTTGTATTTACTCTGTTCTATTTATAGAATAGTGAATTGACGATGTCTAGATGGACAGTCACGCGGTCGACCACTCATGTTGTAATGTGTCTAGACACCTAACAATAGTCGGCAGTGTCTACATCAAGAGTAACAGAAGATCGACGCAAGCAAAAGGTCGACAGTAACGGCACAAGTTTCCACGTTTTCTTGGTGTCTATGTTGACACCTAATAAGTGTTCCCCTTACCCTTTCATGCAATCGACTGCGTCAATCTTCTGTTTATGTTGCGCTAGGTGCTGCTGACCGTTTTTTGGTGTCTCACGACACGTTCGACCATGAGTGATTGACCACACGATTGTTGATCTAGACATCATCGATCTGTCCACCAGACACGCTGGGTTCTCAACGCCAAATTAACACAAGTTTAGATTTTTCTTATTGTCTATACAAAACTTGTGACCGCCGATAGCCAATAAGATCCCACTTTGAGATCCGGGTAAATCCGAGCCGCTCATCTCTACTTATTACCTATAAGGCATTTAGTGTTTGGCAATCGTGATTAATCGATGTATTTTCCACAAAACGATAGGCATCGGTTATAGGGAGGTATTCAATCCCAGACGATAAATTGGTTTATGCGGAAACGGACACTTTTCCGACTTTGTAATACATTCAAACTGTCAAAACTCTTGAGTTTTAGACTTTCGAATGTTCCAACTTTCGAATCTGTCTAATGTTAAAATACTGACTTTTCTCTCAAGCCTGTTCAAAGTTAGATTTTCTAAATACTTTCAAGGGTTTTGGATGTGACTTACGCAAATGTAATTCTGATGGGTTTTGGCTCGAAAGCCGCATCCGAACATAAAAAGGTTTCATTTTTAAGTATTAGTTTTTATTTCACCTATCTTATATATGGCTTTCGTTTAGAATTATATTAATGTTTTATGTTTATATGAGCCACATTAACATACTTCTAAATTTTTTTATTTCTTTTAACCTATTTTTACTCTACCCATGATACACTGTTATACCCATGATTCCATTCACACCTGTTTTTTAGGGCAATCAGTTTATTAAATTTCCACTCAGTTTTTATGACACGGCTTACAATAATGGAGCGTTGTTCAAAGTAGTGCGCATTCCTACAACAAAAATGCCAATTTGGGACCTGTATATGCGCAGCCTAGTGAACCGGTAGGCGCCACCCTGCCAAACACCACCCCCCCCCCCCAGACACAGACAAATTCACACATGCACAAACCCCCCCACCATCAGACACAGGACCGAGATGAATGAACAGGTCTGAATCATCCCACAGATTTGCTCTGTAGCACCTCTCTCCTCCCTGCAGGTAGTCAAACATGGCGATCAGACCATGCAGCAAACACCGTTTATAGCCAATCCCGTTATGCACACTTTTCAATGGATTGTTCTGTTTTCGCTGAGAGGCATTTCTCTTAAATTTTACTTTGAATATGCGAAAACTTGGCCTGTCGGGAAGGGTATTTGCACGGCGTATAGACCAAAAATGGCAAACTTTCTGAAGTTGTGCCATTTTCAATCTAGATTGAATACCCCCTATAATGGGTATTCATACCCTCATGATGACTAATGCCCATCTGACCACACAGTGTGATCTAGGCGGTAAATCTGGCCTCTGTGTTGCCTATTTAGGGGCCCTGGGCAAAATACCCTGCTGTATAACTTTTATCAAGATGAATATAGTATAAAGTAATATCTTGTGTTTTCTCTCGTACAGATGAGTTTTACAGACATAAGTCTTTCTGATCGCGATGCCGATGGGGCCACCGCCATGCATTTTGCTGCCAGCCGAGGTCATGCCAAGGTGCTAAGCTGGCTCTTCCTCCATGGAGGGGATATGAGCACGGACAACTTTGGGGGAACGCCATTACACGACGCTGCAGAGAATGGAGAACTTGAGGTTTTTTCATTTTCACTTCTTTATCAATTCTCAGCCTAATAATACATATTGGGGGACATTGATTGTACTTGATGTTGTCCATTGCAACAAACTATATACTGACTAGGGAAAATCAGCCAGAGCAGTCTAGATGACTCCGCTGTCTATTGCGCGAGCATTTGCTTTCCATAACCCTATTGTTACCATGAGAAGGTTTTAAACCTGTAACTACTTCTACAGAAGTTGTTTGAGATACTTCCTAATTTCAGGGATCCTCAAGGTGCCCATACACTACTGCAATGTATCGCAGCAGCGTAGGGGTCATCCGGCCACCCTGAGCGCCATGGGGTCGCATGCGGTCCTTTCACATGGGATATATCGCATGTGACCCTGTTCCCTGCCACCGGGAAGGGGGCCAAGTTGGAGGTCAGATCTGCTGCCCGTCCGACCTCCAACTTCGACCATGCATCGGACCCAAGGGGAAGTCAAACACATCCAATTTCTCAGTGAAATTGGACTAGTTTATGGACACCTTTTAGAAGTCGGTGAAGTGGATCGCATGCAACCCTCTTGGGCGACTCCAAGGGGGACTGGCTGCAAATTCTCCCCTCGTAGTCACAGTAATGTATGAGTGGCCTTTAATTTTCCAAAGTTATACGGTGGTGGAGGGAACCCACTGGATTGAAGGGTAGATTTGAATAAGCTTTGATAATACTGTAGCTCATGGCAAATTTGATGCTCAGTAATTATCTACTTGAATTTGATACGGTCGGAATATGGATTTCTGGGGTGACTTCTAATATTACACTGTTAGTAACACAGTTATATGTATGATCTCTATTTGATTTTCAGTGCTGTCAGATCCTTGTGGTGAACGGCGTTAAGCTTGGAATCAAAGACCATGACGGGTACACAGCTGCAGACCTTGCGGAATATAATGGACACATGCATTGTGCTAAATATCTGAGGACGGTGGAAAACATGGTAATGGGTTTATTGATTGTCTTCCTGTCCTTTGTCCCTTGCAGTGTACGTTTGTTTAACCCACTCAGAGCTGTCTGAACAGACAACCAGTAGACCGGTGTTACTGTTGTTTTCTAATTACTGACTACCCTACTGTAGCACTAAACAGAAATATGTTCCTTTGGAGCGGAAAGTTCCAATCTAATGCCTTGCTGAGTTTTGTTGACAGATTATGGTATTTGTGTCATTTCTTCACCACTCCACAACAAACCGCTAAAGCCTCCTTAGATAACAGATATACTGTAGGACAATAAGCTTACATGGCAAAGCATGGTATGGCAGTTAGGTTTGCTGTGGCATCTTTTGGCATAATGCTGTGTGTAGATACCAATCCCTGTTGTGCTATCCTGACACCTAACCAAATAATTGGGCATCTATATGTTTGCTAGTTTGAGTCTATACTTTTCTATTCAAAAGGCCACATGTGGACACAAGTCATTAACTATAAATATTTCATTTTTTCAGGCAAATTATTTATCTTAAAACATACTGCTTAATGTCTACTTTAATTAGTTTATTATCATTTTTTTAGCCTTGTAATTGTACCCAAAATATTCTAATGAGTAAGCTTCAGGAAGTGACCGCCCACCTATGCAGGAAGCAGAACAGTGTTCTCATTTGTGCAGATATAGAAGCTGTGCTGGCATTTGAGGAGATAAAACCATCTACTATAACATAGGGAAGTCCTATAAAATTGCTGTTTACAAACATTTATAGGCAGATATTCCATTAGGAGCCATAATATGTACAGCCAAGTATCACACTCAGCCGCAGCGGAGCGCGGCGGGTCCATTACTCACCCGTCCGCGCCCGCCGCCGGCTAGCGTGTGTCTGGCTCCGGTCCGGGGGGCAGCGGGCGGCAGCGGGCGGCAGCGGGCTGGCGGTCAGCAGTCACAGCGAGCGGCAGGGAGTCTGGTGAGAGCGGCGCACTCTTTCATTGTTGGTGACGCCGGGAGGCCGGCGCCGCCATCTTGTTTAAGGGCAGCATAGGGATTGGTGCCAGGTCTGAGGTTTTCCTCCCCTGTTCCCTGTCAGCCTATGGCAGCTAACCCCTGGGGATATAGGGGATCTGCCTAGGGCTGATCAGGGTCAGTACAAAGAGGTCTCTAGAGCAGTCACAGCTCTTAGCTGTCTCCTGCCTCATGTCTCATTCCTGACTCCTGGTGCTTGGTTCTATGTGTTGCTTGGTATACTGCTGCCACTGATTCCTTGCTGCTTGCCCCGCCAAGGTCCAAGTGCCTTCCTGCATCCCTGAGTCCTTCAGGGCACTTCCTCCACCATCTCGTCTCCCAGCTATCCGGTGTCCAGGTTCCCCCGTATTTAAAGGAACAGTACCACCAATCATCAGTGTTATCTTCTTCCGGATCTTCCCCTTCTTCAACCTCCCGATTCAGACTTTTGTTTATCACGGACGTGGTTTATCTTCTTTCTGGACTTACTTCTTTAATTTATTTGCCTACCACTAACTGCCACTTAAAGACGTATTTAAGTGCTATAGTTGCCTGCCATTTATGAAATCATTTATTAAACCAGCACGGTTCAATCCTTCCCCTTCTGGTCCGTCTCCTGTTCCTGAGCACCACACGACTTCATCCAACCCCCCATCCGTGACAGTTTGTACTGACCCGATGGAGTCGGGTGAAGCACAGGCCTCCATGACGGAGGTACTACAAGGCATCATGGCTCGTTTGGAACAAGTGGAGGCTACACAGCGTCAAGTAGCCCAATTCCTACAGACTCTGTCACCTCCCCCTGCGGCCTCTCCTGGTCCACCAGCCCCGGTGCAGGGAGTTCCGGCCCCAGCACCCATTCCAGGCCCAAGTATTCCCAATCACCTGCATTTGCCAACTCCTAACAAATACGATGGCTCACCAAGGGGATGTCGTGGGTTTTTGAACCAATGTGACGTTCATTTTACCCTTCAGTCTTCGAACTTTCCTTCACCCAAGACTCGAGTGGCATACATAGTGTCCCTCCTGACAGGGGCCGCCCTGGATTGGGTGTCACCCCTCTGGGAGCGCTCTGATCCCCTGCTCGACGACTATGACGCCTTCATCACCTCCTTCCGTCACATCTTCGACGAACCTGGCAGGGTCTCCTCAGCTGCTACCGAGATCCTAAGGGTTCGCCAGGGAAGCCGTCCGGTGGGACAATACGTCATACAATTCCAAACCCTGGCTTCCGAATTGAGATGGAATGAAGAAGCTCTCGTCTCAGCTTTCTGGAATGGGCTCTCCGGTCGAATCAAGGACGAATTGGCTACACGAGATACTCCTCTCACTCTGGCCGAACTTATTTCACTATGCAATAAGGTGGATCTACGACTACAGGAGCGTCAACTCGAGAGAAATCGTTCAGATCGTCTTCGCCCTCGTTTCCCCCCTAATCCTTTACCTGCACCCAAGTCGAGTTCTTCGATGGCTGCTCCCTCGGAAGAACCCATGCAGATCAACCGCTCCCGGCTCTCGTTGGAGGAAAAATCCCGTAGACGACGAGAGAACTTATGCATGTATTGTGGCTCCTCCGCTCATCTACTGTCCTCCTGCCCACTGCGTCCGGGAAACGATCGTTCCTAATCACCCCGAGGGAGGTCCGATTAGGAGTCTTGCTTCCATCTCCCTCCTCTGCCGATTCCACCATCCCGGTTACCCTCGTATCCCCTCAAGGAAGAATCAAGGTTCAGGCCTTGCTAGATTCAGGAGCAGCGGGGAACTTCCTCTCCGCGTCTTTCATCACCCAACACTCCCTGTCCGTACGACCCTTGGAGCATCCATTGTTCCTTACTGCGGTAGATGGGAGTCGCATCTGTAGCGGGCAGATTACCCTTCAAACCTCTCCAACGACTGTCTTTGTGGGGGCTCTTCATCAAGAGACGATAGAGTTCATGGTTCTACCCCAGTCCTCGCATGAAATGGTACTGGGATTGCCATGGCTCACCCAGCACAATCCTCATATCGACTGGTCCAACATGGAGATCAAGGCTTGGGGCACCAATTGTTCATCCACTTGCCTATCCCGGGTTATCCCACTCAACCAGGCAAATCAGCAAGTTGAACCCACCAGCCCTTCTTCGTCTTCTTTTTCTCCATCTTTGTCCATACCTACCCCATACCTTCCCTTCTCAGACGTCTTCAGCAAAGGAGGTGCCGACACCCTTCCTCCACACAGGCCTTGGGACTGTCCTATAGAGTTGATGCCCGGGAAGTACCCGCCTCGTGGACGTATCTACCCGTTGTCGCTTCCCGAGACTGAGGCTATGTCCACCTATATTCAAGAGAATTTGAATAAAGGGTTCATTCGACCATCCACCTCTCCAGCAGGGGCGGGGTTTTTTTTTGTAAAAAAGAAGGATGGATCCCTCCGGCCTTGCATTGATTACAGGGGGTTGAACGATATCACAATCAAGAATCGTTACCCCCTACCTCTCATCACAGAATTATTCGACAAGATCAAGGGGGCTTCTATCTTCACAAAATTAGATCTGAGAGGGGCCTACAACTTGATCCGGATCCGTCCCGGAGATGAATGGAAGACGGCCTTCAACACCCGTGACGGGCACTACGAATACCTAGTGATGCCGTTTGGTCTTTGTAACGCCCCTGCCGTCTTCCAGCAATTTGTGAATGATATATTCCGGGACTTGTTATATAATTCCATCGTGGTCTATCTGGATGACATCCTCATCTTCTCCCCTAACCTCCATCTTCATAGACAGACGGTGTCAGAAGTCCTGCGTCGTCTGCGCAAAAACCAGTTGTTCTGTAAATTGGAGAAATGCGTGTTCGAGGTCACCTCCATTCCGTTCCTTGGTCATATCCTCTCCTGCACCGGTATAGAGATGGACCCTGAAAAGGTGAAAGCCATTCAAGATTGGACGATCCCTACCACTCTCAAAGGGATCCAGAGGTTCCTGGGCTTTTCAAACTACTATCGCCGGTTTATCCGGAATTTCTCCTCCATTGCTGCCCCTCTCACCGCCCTCACTCGCAAGGGAGCCGATCCTAGCCAATGGTCCCCCGAGGCCTTCCATGCCTTCCAACAACTGAAGGATGCTTTCATGACGGCCCCAATCCTTCTCCAACCCGATCTGGATAAACCTTTCATCCTGGAGGTGGACGCATCCTCTGAGGGGGTAGGAGCAATTCTATCTCAGAAAGGAGATGATCAAGAACTACATCCGTGTAGCTACTTCTCAAAAAAATTTCTGCCTGCGGAGAAGAACTACTCCATAGGAGAACAGGAGTTGTTGGCAGTCAAGTCAGCGTTTGAAGAGTGGCGCTATCTCTTGGAGGGAGCGCGACATAGGATCACTGTCTATTCCGACCATAAGAACCTTTCTTTCCTCAAACAGGTCCAATGTCTCACTGCCCGTCAAGCCCGTTGGGCTATGTTCTTCGAACGCTTCCACTTTCAGATCCAGTTTCGACCCGGGACCCTGAATGCTAAGGCCGATGCCCTTTCTCGCTCTTTTCAGACGTCTACAGATCTCGAAGCAACTCCCCAGCCAATCTTGAGTCCAATCGTCTTCGCTCAAGTGACAACCCAACCTACACCCCCTCCTGGCAAGACCTTCGTTCCTCTCAACCTTCGCAAGAAAGTGTTATCCTGGGCCCACTCTTCCCGCTTCGTAGGGCACTCTGGGGGACAAAAGACTCTAAAGTTCCTACTCCGCTCATACTGGTGGCCCACCATTCGTAGCGATGTAGCCAGTTTTGTCGCATCCTGTGTGAAGTGCGCTCAGCATAAGATTCCCAGAGCCTCTCCTGCTGGTACTCTTCTCCCGCTCTCCATTCCAACTGAACCGTGGACCCATTTATCGATGGACTTTATATCCGAGCTTCCCCCCTCAAAGGGGCATACAGTGATCTGGGTGGTGGTTGACCGCTTCTCCAAGATGGTTCATTTCTTCCCATTAAAGAGTCTTCCATCGGCCTCAGTATTAGCTCAACTTTTTATTTCCACCATCTTCAAATTGCACGGCCTACCCAAGGAGATTGTTTCCGACCGCGGAACACAGTTTGTGGCAAGGTTCTGGAGAGCACTTTGCTCCGCCGTGCAAGTTAAACTCAAATTCTCTACCGCCTTTCACCCACAGACCAACGGCCAGACTGAGCGGGTCAACCAGGACCTAGAGGCATTCATCCGGCTTTTCGTCTCCTCTTCCCAAGATGACTGGGTAGACCTTTTGCCATGGGCAGAATACGCCCACAATAACTCCTATCATTCATCTTCAGAAACCACTCCTTTCTTTACCGTATATGGCAAGCACCCACGATCACCGGACTTCACCGAGTTACCTTCTTCCGAAGTACCCGCAGCAACCTCCTCGTTGCAACGATTCGGTAAAATCTGGTCGGACGTCCACAACGCCCTCCTCAAATCATCGGCTCGATACAAGAGGATGGCTGACAGAAAGAGAAAGGCAGTTCCTCGTTTGAAAGTCGGAGATCGGGTGTGGCTGTCTACCCGCCATCTGCGCCTTCGTTTACCATCTATGAAGCTAGCCCCTCGGTTTATTGGACCATTTCCAATTACTCAAGTTATTAACCCAGTCGCTTACAGGTTACAACTACCGTCATCTCTGAAGGTTTCCAACTCCTTCCACATCTCCCTTCTCAAACCACTGAGATTAAACATGTATCAAAGAAAGGTGCCCAAACCGCCTAAGATTTGCTCCGAGAGAGAGACAGAATTCGAAGTAAAACGGATCATAGACTCCCGTTGTCGTAATTCCCGTCTTCAGTTCCTGGTGGAATGGGCTGGATTTGGTCCCGAGGAGAATTCCTGGGTAAATTCTGCTGATCTACACGCTCCCAGTCTGGTGAGACAGTTCTTCCAAAGAAACCCACACAAGGTGCGTAGGTGCCCTGGGGTCACCCAGAAAAGGGGGGGTACTATCACACTCAGCCGCAGCGGAGCGCGGCGGGTCCATTACTCACCCGTCCGCGCCCGCCGCCGGCTAGCGTGTGTCTGGCTCCGGTCCGGGGGGCAGCGGGCGGCAGCGGGCGGCAGCGGGCTGGCGGTCAGCAGTCACAGCGAGCGGCAGGGAGTCTGGTGAGAGCGGCGCACTCTTTCATTGTTGGTGACGCCGGGAGGCCGGCGCCGCCATCTTGTTTAAGGGCAGCATAGGGATTGGTGCCAGGTCTGAGGTTTTCCTCCCCTGTTCCCTGTCAGCCTATGGCAGCTAACCCCTGGGGATATAGGGGATCTGCCTAGGGCTGATCAGGGTCAGTACAAAGAGGTCTCTAGAGCAGTCACAGCTCTTAGCTGTCTCCTGCCTCATGTCTCATTCCTGACTCCTGGTGCTTGGTTCTATGTGTTGCTTGGTATACTGCTGCCACTGATTCCTTGCTGCTTGCCCCGCCAAGGTCCAAGTGCCTTCCTGCATCCCTGAGTCCTTCAGGGCACTTCCTCCACCATCTCGTCTCCCAGCTATCCGGTGTCCAGGTTCCCCCGTATTTAAAGGAACAGTACCACCAATCATCAGTGTTATCTTCTTCCGGATCTTCCCCTTCTTCAACCTCCCGATTCAGACTTTTGTTTATCACGGACGTGGTTTATCTTCTTTCTGGACTTACTTCTTTAATTTATTTGCCTACCACTAACTGCCACTTAAAGACGTATTTAAGTGCTATAGTTGCCTGCCATTTATGAAATCATTTATTAAACCAGCACGGTTCAATCCTTCCCCTTCTGGTCCGTCTCCTGTTCCTGAGCACCACACGACTTCATCCAACCCCCCATCCGTGACACCAAGCTTGTGAGAGTGGGAAATTTACTAAAAAAAATGAAAACCGGTGATGTTGAACCACTTCTCTGTTGCATCTTAGAAAATGCTAGACACAATCGGATTGGTTGTTATGGGCAACATCAACTCTTCATTTTTAGAAGCTTTAGTAAATTTACCTCACAATGGGCGGGATGTATTAATATACATCGCCGCCCCTCGCCACCCGGCCGAGCGATGTCAGCGCATATGTACTAACATATGCGGCTGGCATCGCGGTGCGGTGACTGAGGCCCCCGTGATACCTGTAATGAGGTTTGCAGGGGTCTCCGTCACCACCTGGGCTCTGCGGCGTCCCCCGGCATCTCCTCCTCCCCCCTGCAGCCGGAAGGACATCCCCAGCTGCAACATGCTGCTGGGGGAGGAGGAGCAGCACGGAGGAAAGGGGAGGTGGGTGCAGGCAGCGGGCGGCAATAGAAGCCCATAGGCTTCTAGAGGGTATCGCCACCCAAAGGTGGCGATACCCTGCCCACATTTTTCGTCATAGTACATCTCACACCAATTCCTCACACATTAGTGTTACCACTTTTTACCAAGGGCCAGACTGTACAGAAGCTGTGCAGCAGGTAACAATGTTTATAGTAGTAATGCCCCGTACACGCTGGGTGACTGAGCCTTTAAATGAGCCTCTCGTCTCATATCGCTTAGATCACTCAGCACAGATCGTTCAGTACACAGCGACATATCAGCGCTGTGTGCTGAGCGATCGGTCTCTGCCAGTGTTCTCCCCAGTCATCACTGGGGATTACTAGATATATACTGCATGCAGTGTCAATTTAGTCAGTTGATAGCGACATTCGGGACGTGGATCAACGACGCCGGGGGCATACACAAACGGAGCGATCCCTGGTTCATTTATAAGTGATCTAGTCAGAACGCTTAGAAATAGCCCTCAATCGCCCCATTTGGATCTCCATCCACCCCCCTCCCCCTTCACCCCCCAATACCCTTTTCACATCTAAATTTACGGGTTGGCATTTGCAAGGTGAAGCTCCCCTCAGACACCTGACAATAAACTGGGTCGCTGATGTGACACAGAGGTGGGGCGGTGGCATGTCGTCAGGGGAGCGGGGGGAGGATGCAGTGATTGGAGGTGACGCTGACTCCTCCCTATAGTGTGAACGAGATGGGATGCTAGACCCTGGTTACCCGTTCACATTGACCAGCAACCCGGGTCCGACCTGGGTAAAACCCTTCTTTTAACCCTGGTCGGAATACTGGGTCGCTGAACCCTGGTTTTTCCTTTTTTTAGCAGTTTGACACTACACAGTGACCCGGGTTATTGGTGCGAAGTGAAAGGGGTGTATGTGTTGCGAAATAGATTATTTCTGTTTTGCTAAAGTAATGAGAATAACATAAAGATTGCAAAACCCCTAATTCTGATAACCACCATGTAACCTAGAACCCCAATATGCTGCCAGGTGGTAATACCCCATGATTTGTAGATCTGGGTGTTACATTTGGCCATTGATGACTACAGTACAATGCAGGGGCCACAAACTAGTGCCCCCCAAAGAAATGCATTATACGTTCCGGGGTCTCAATACTATGCAGGTGCACTGGGGTATCTATATAGGTCCAGGGTCATGGGGCCAATGCTGAAACCATAGGGGTTTATTCCCTAAGATGTGAGTTCTATTGAAGATGGGATGTTGCTATGGGCAACCAATCAGATTCTATTATCTTCTAGAAGGTGCTTAATGAATGAGAAGTAGATTCTGATTCTTCCATAGAACTCCCATTTTTGTAAATACACCCCATTAACTCTACTTAACTTGTGGCCACCTACAAATACTTTGTTTGGCGTGTCGATTATAGGGTCGACAGTGTCAAGTTCGACATGCACAAGGTTGACATAAGGAAAACCATTAGCACAAGCAAAAGGACAACGTAAAAATTGCAGACTAATGAAAAGAACGACTTTTTGGGGTGTCATTATGTAGATTAAAGCATATGGATCTACAATGCTTTGGGCCAAATGCCTTCACTACCACCCTTGTAATCTTAGTCCACGTGGCTGTCAAATTATAAAAAATTACCCAAAAAAAAACGAAAAAAAAATCAATTGTGAGAAATTCATGTCGGCAATGTCAACATTTTGTTTATGTCGGCATACTCTACGTGTAAACTTAATGCATGTCAACCCAAATAGATGGTTGGCCCAAAGGGGGTAATTCGCACATTGCATATGGCCTGCAGCACGCATGCCCGAAGCTGTCCCACAATAAAATCCTGCTACTTTTTCTGATTGCAGGCTGTCCGCAGGGTGGTTGGCAGGAAGTAGGCGCCTGGGGGTGTTAACCGGACATTTAGTGGGAGGGATAAGAAAGACGCAGGCGTGCAAGAAAAAATGCTGCATTTTATTCCCGATTGTCTGCTCTTAAGACACAAACTACGGGGTATGGTTACTAAAGTTTCTAAGGATGCAAAAGTGATGTTGCCCATAGCAACCACTCAGATTCTTTGATATGCACAGGTTTTTGTGGAAAATAGCGCAATAAATTTGGGAGGGTGCAGCCTTCTACAACACAAAAGGAGGTACACCACCTCCTGGAGATACTGGAAACAAACACAATTTGTTGTAGCCAGGCGCAACTCTCTCAAAAAGACTTCATGTAAACCACCATAAGCTGAATAGGGGTTTATTGGAATAAAACATGCAGACAGGTATATGTCACAAAAAAATACAACACAATATAAAAACAGATAATCCTTGTGGACATCAAAATGGGATCGCCAATTTTCATATATTCGGGGGTCAATAAATTTATCTCACCATAGACCGGTGCTGCGGTGGGCTATACTTCATGAGAAGTGTCTGCGGCACCACCGCAGAAGGTTTGTTTCCTTGCTGAGTTCCCCAAATAAAGTGCAGGTGCAAGAAAGTGCAAGTGCAGGAAAGTGCGGTCCCAATAAAGTGTCCAAGTGTCCAGGTGCAGTGCAAACCAATGGGAGGATTGTCGAGAGAAAAGAGAAAGAGTAGTTGCGGCGGATGCACACCAGAGTGGTGTGCATCCGCCGCAACTACTTTTTCTCTTTTCTCTCGACTATACCAACCCAGTTGATAGGATAGCACCCCCGCTAAAACCCACAAATATAGCGGTATCATCCCCAACACTTTGGGTTTATTAACTTGTGTGCAGATTTCACCCAAACCCTCTCTCCTCAATGGGAGGATTGCACTGTGCAGAATCAATCAAAGTGTGTCCTTTTTTTCAGGGTCAGCAACGCGTTTCGGAGACACACAGGTCTCCTTTTTCAAGCTGGGTATCTTGAAAAAGGAGACCTGTGTGTCTCCGAAATGCGTTGCTGACCCTGAAAAAAAGGACACACTTTGATTGATTCTGCACAGTGCAATCCTCCCATTGGTTTGCACTGCACCTGGACACTTGGACACTTTATTGGGACCGCACTTTCCTGCACTTGCACTTTCTTGCACCTGCACTTTATTTGGGGAACTCATCAAGGAAACAAACCTTCTGCGGTGGTGCCGCAGACACTTCTCATAAAGTATAGCCCACCGCAGCACCGGTCTATGGTGAGATAAATTTATTGACCCCCGAAAATATGAAAATTGGCGATCCCATTTTGATGTCCACAAGGATTATCTGTTTGTATATTGTGTTGTATTTTTTGTGACATATACCTGTCTGCATGTTTTATTCCAATAAACCCCTATTCAGCTTATGGTGGTTTACATGAAGTCTTTTTGAGAGAGTTGCGCCTGGCTACAACAAATTGTGTTTGTTTCTAACCACGTAGATTCTGTCTGTCATTTTCTAGGATGCAATAGAGGAATGATAGGCAAAATCTGATTGGTTTCCATTGACAACATCGCCTTTTCATTTTTAGAAGCTTTAGTAAATGTACATCTTATGGTGTGTACACACACGGTCAGATGTGCCTTAAGATGCGATCCACGATCCGATCAAATCGGATTGGGATCGGATCGCAAGGCACATCCGATTTGCATACAATCTTGACTATATAGTGCAGATCTGCACTATATAATCAAGGCAGCCAAGACTTTCTGGCTTGCGATACGTGAACGCTCATCAGGATCGGATCGGGATCGCAAGGGTTAAAACCCTTGCGATCTGCATCCGATTCCGATCCGATGCCGATCCGATGTTGACTATATCGTCAACATCGGAAAGGAAATTGGACCGTGTGTACACACTATTAGTGTGTGTCCAGATCTCGTGACAGATAATGAATTCACTAAATATGTACCTGAAGCCACCCCGCTCCATCAGAGGGATGCTCAAGATGTCAGCCATTGATGTACCCACTCCGTGGGCTCCCAGTGCGACTGGCGATTTCTTACAACACACACGTGTAATGTAATCATGAATGCCCAAACCTACAACTTTACAGTTTATTAATTTATCTTCAATAACCATGCCATGTTTTCAGAATTTCTTTAATTGCGCATAATTTATTTAGGGCCAGATGCACTAAGCTTCAAAAGTGATAAAATGGAGAGTGATAAACAGCCAGCCAATCAGCTCCTACCTGCCATGTCACAGACTGTGTTTGAAAAATGTCAAGCAGAAGCTGATTGGCTGTTTATCACTCTCTTTTTAGCTTGGGCAGAATTCTCCCACCTGGAAGTCCTGAAAACATGACTTGTTGAGGAAACGTGAGTTATGTGGCTGAAAACTGCCATGAAATGAGCATAAAATGTGAAGAATTTATTAAAGGAAAAATAAAAAACGAATTGAATCAGAGAGGGGAGGTGTGTGTGTGTGTGTGTGTGTGTGTGTGGGGGGGGGGGGGGGGGGGTGTTTGCACAATCTATATCTCAGCTGATTGTTCTGCTACCCCACAGACCTAAGTGCCCCCCATGGTTTGTGGGAAGTTGTGGGTAGGTACCTTGGCATGCGCTGGCAGTGCCATCATGGATCAGCTTAGCAAATAGTTCCTCTGTTGCATATTGTATATATCAGCTCTTCCTGTGTGCCCCGTCTCGGCACGTCTCCAGTCCCCCAATGATTATATTACTCCAATTAATGGGAGTGCTCCCTTAGCTATATGCATATAACCAGCTTTCAGAGAGGATGCTCGGACATGTGAAGACATCTGTACTTAACATAATCAGGCGCAATGATCTGATTTCCCCAGAGATAGGTCTCTGGTGATACAGTTACTATCCAGCCCTGGCTTGTGCCAGGTGCTGCGGAGAGGAAGGTAATGAGCTGTCCGCCTCGTCCTGGGGGTAGAATGGAAAGTACATTAGTCCCAGGACGACAGCCCTTCTCAGCGATGAAAATGTTAAGGTCCGTGTAACATGACTTAGGTACCAAAGGCTATTGCGTTACATGCACATTATCTGTTGTAAATAATCAATGCCGGCCTCCAGTGTCACTATTCATGTAATGATGGCACATTTGTGGAAGGTCTGTGTGATACTTTATGGCAATGTCCCGCTGTCTAACCGGTACACCGCCATGAGACCGATACTATTAAGGTCAACATGCATTGCGTCCACCACTGAAGATCGACAGGCTTAAGGTCGACACCTGAAATAGGTCGACGTGGGTAAGGTCGGAAGGTTGACACAAGCTTTAGGTCAACAATGGGAAGGTCGACAATTAAAAAGTTGACCTGAGTTTTTCAGTTTTTTTTTAATGGAGATGTGCCGAGCAGCGGTATTTAAAGCCCTACCATCCACTACACCATGATATCAACTATGTCAACATTTGAGACAAAAAAAAACGTGAAAAACTCATGTCCACTTATTTTACTATCGATCTTCCCATTGTCAACCTAATACTTTTGTCCACCTTCTGACCCCGTCGACCTTACTTATGTCGACCTATTTCAGGTGTTGACCTAAGGACTGTTGACCTTCAATGACCTATCTAACCGCTTTCATCCGGGACAAGGCAAAACACAAATGTCCAGCGTGTTATATATCCCAGTCTCCAGCATCATGCAAGTTCTATGCCCATGCATGTCCAGCTCCATGTCCACAACATTTACACTCTGGTGGCCAGTATCATCATATACAGAACTCATCGCCACACCTGTTGCTGTATATTACCCTGATGCTGGTGCAATGTCACTTACCAACCAGTGCCGTCATCGGCCAATCGCTCTTCACTTACGTTTCCTGAAGTCCCTTATACTTTACGGCCTGGTTTCGACCCAACATCGATTTAAGATTGTTTTTAATCAGTCTAAAACCGAAATTGTAAATAGATCACTTCTTCTGAACTCAGCCATAAGAAAACGTCAATGAGGTACAAGGCACTATGGGCCTTTTTCTAGTTCACTCTTTCTGACAAAATCCTTCTTAGATGGACAAAACCATGTGCACTGCAGGGGGGCAGTTGTAACTTGTGCAGAGATAATTCGATTTGGGTGAGTTATTTTGTTTCTGTGCATGGTAAATAATGACTGCTTTATTTTTACACTGCAATATAGATCTCACTTTGAAGTAAAACCCCACCCAAATCTAATTCTCTCCGCACAAGTTACATCTGCCCCACCTGCAGTGCACATGGTTTTGTCCATCTAAGAAGGAATTTGTCAGAAAGAGTGAACTAGAATAACCCCCTATGACTGGTACATTAATAGGTTGAAGCTGGAGACATCTGCTTTGTGGGAGGAGCCACAAGGTCCACCATACTTCTTCCTTGTAGGGGAGAAGTACGTGTTACAGTGCAGTGCGTTGTAGATGAAAACTTAACCTGTGGGCTAACTTACACTGTGACATTATAATAAGAACAATGAATGAAATAATGTGAGATTTGCGTGAAAGTTTGTCCTCGTTCTGCAGTACCGATGCGATTCTAGGGCAGCAGTCCCAGTAGGAAGGTTTCTGTCACGGCGTTCCAACTTCTCATAGTGACCTGTTTAAACATTAATTTATTAGTGGTTAATGAAAAAACTTTAGACAACTCCTTAAATATCCTAAAAAGAGTGTTGTTAATAGCTGTCGGAGAGCCTGGGGTAATTAGCTGCTCATCAAGAAAAGAAGATGTTGAAGTAGAAAACATTCCCAGCAGTGTCTCTTATTCATCTGCCTGGACCAGTAATCGCAGACGGAACCTGATTTCAGCCAAAATGGTTCAGGATTATAACCGTCATAATCCTGATCACCAGTATCTCTAGGCACTAGGGGGAGGGTTTAGGGATCGCTATAAGGAGTCTGTACTTACCACAAATATAACTCCATCGTAACTGAGTCACATGACAGTCACATGTGCAGACCCTAAAGGCACCGCTAGAGCCACCAGGAGCAGGTAAGCGACAGCTGGACCACCAGAGACCATATGTCAACATTTTTATTATTTCAATATTGTTGACATAAGTACCATACCCTTTATAAAACCTAATAGTAAATGTGTGCAAGCTTAAATTATAGTTAAAAACCACGATTGTGAGTGAACGTGACACAAGCCTGACGCAAACCCGGCACGTATTTTACCGGTACCAACCTGCAAGTAACTCGCGGTAGTTAAGTGTGCACATAAAATGTGTTTTATCATTGTTCTGGCAGGACAATGGAATGAATTATAAAATGTCTGAAAGTTGTTTACTACGATACAGTTATCCTTATAATACAGTCATCCTTCTCTCTTTGCCCTCATTATGAGCGCCTAGTGCTTTTTGTGGCTGATATGATTTGTAACTTATTAACCCCTTCGACCATCAGAAAGTACGCTGGGTGAGATGTTTGTGTGACCACGTGGAGAAGGCCAAACAGGACAACTGTTCTGCATCAATATAACATCCGTGCATCTGTCTTATTATTTATTTATTTATTTATTTACTAACAGTTTCTTAGATAGCGCACACATATTCCATAGCGCTTTACAGAGTATAGTTGAGCATTCACATCAGTCCCTGCCCCAGTGGAGCTTACAATCTATATTCCCTACCACATGTACACGCACACAGACATTTTATGGTTAATTTTTGTTGGAAGGCAATTGACCTACCAGTATATATGTGGATTGTGGGAGGAAACCGGAGTACCCGCAGTAAACCCATGCAAGCACAGGAAGAATATACAAACTCCACACAGTTAGGGTCTTATAATAATATAATATTCAGCACATTATGTCACATCCACCCATAACTGCAGCATTTCTGCCACTCTTGTGTTCCAGAGAATGATGACATTGCTGGCATGTCTAGCTGTCTCCTAGATGCTAATGTTATAGTCTAACCCTTAACAGCGAAATTAATTATTGCAGAGAGAACTCTCTGTAGACATGAGACAGTTTCAAAGCTCCCTCGGGGCACCAGCAGTTTAGGTTGTGACAGAGTCTTGATTCTTCCTTACTGAGCGGCAATAGACATTTGTGTCTCTGTGTACGAGGAGCCAGGACTAACAGGAAACTTTAAGAGCCAACATCAGGTTGCAGCAGCAGAAGGGACCAGAGAAACTATGGGCAATGTAAGCTTTTGTTGTTTATGTGAGGTGTTACAAAGATGGCGACTCACCTGTGCCGGAGGAGATCTCTAACGAGGCATAATTGGTCTCATCATTATGGTGGAACCAGGTAGCTGCTAGTATACTGGAAGTAATGCGGTGGGAGGAGAGGGATTTGTTCATAGTACAGTATATATGTTATTTAGGTTTGGTAAATCTCACCTGCAGCCAGACAAATGCATTTCATTCTGTTTTCATTTTACTTGTACCTTTTTATTGTTTTACTTTGACATTTCATTGCAGCCTTTTATGCAACAATATATTAGTACATCTGCTTTAACTGTAACATTTAGAATACACCAGTTCTCTCTCTCTCTCGCTCTCTCTCTCTCGCTCTCTCTCTCTCGCTCTCTCTCTCTCTCTCGCTCTCTGAAATACTAAAAGTACTAAGGTGGGAGTTCTATTTAACATGGATAGAGAACTACCGACCTCTTGCGAGAATTCCCCTGTACTTGACTTTCCGGCAAAGCCACCGGGCAGGTGGTCGGGCCACTCAGAACGGATACGGGGGCCTCATACGCCCCCTGGGCCTGAGGTTCCCAAAACCTGGTTTAAAGTAACCTCAATGTGTTGGTGAGACATGACCGTACGGTAGAACATTTACCTTCTGTGTTGGTTAATTGCTGTTTCTCATTAATATCCTAGAGTGTGGAACATCGTGTTCTGTCACGAGATCCATCAGCAGACATGGAACTGAAGCAACAGGATTCTGGGATGTCCTCTCCGAATACCACCATGTCAGCACAGCCAGCCCACTTTGACATTGGGTCACCTTCTAGTACTCTGTCCAACTACGACTCCTGCCACTCCAGCCAATCCAGTGTGGGAGACAAGAAATTGACCCAACATACAGGTCCAAGTAAGTACTGACTCTTCTCCGTCCAGAGCCAGCCGTGTTGTCACCAGGGCCATCAGTAATAAGATGCAGCGTGTCACTCTCTGTCCTTTACCAAATGTAAAATATTGTATCTCCAGGTTATATTTATATACATCATATGTTTGTGTTTCTGACATCCAAACCCTGATTAACGGTTCCGGGGCTCTAGGCTAATACACATGTAGCTCCCCTTGTACTGCTGCTAAACACATGTGTATGGGCACTCACAATGTACATATAGTAATGGTTCCATCAATAAGTTACATTGGCATAGCCATCTGATAGTCACCTTAATAACTTTACCCCCCCACAGTACATCGGGACGGGTGATAGCTGTCAAGCAGTGCTATTTTTCAGCAGGAACCAGCAGGAATTCAGTTCCTGAACCTATAATTAAATATGACATCATCAGGAACTGAAAATGTACTTTTCATAAGATAAGTTTTATTTTAAAGTCCCCTGTGAGTGCCTTTGTTTCTAAATTCAATATATACATCTATCTCTCCCTCCCTCTCTCTATTATATATGTTTTTTTTTTTTTATTTAATTGATCCACCCCCAGACCTGGAGTTCCTGAACCTATATTTCCAGAAAAATAGTACTGCTGTCAAGCATGGAATAAATTAGGCCTTAATTTTATTCCTCGGCTGTCACCTGCAAGGTGCCCATCCCTCCCCACCCCAGTCAACAGGTTAAGGTTAGGCTGCTGGGAGAGGGGAGCTAGGGTTAGACTGTAGGTACAGGGGGCGGGAGGAGGGTTAGGCAATAAGAGCTTAAGGTTAGGCTGCGGGGAGAGGGTGCTAGGGTTAGGCTGTAGGTACAGGGGGCGGGGGAGGGTTAGGCAATAAGAGGTTAGGCTGTGGGGAGAGGGTTCTAGTGTTAGGCTGTAGGTACAGGGGGCGGGGGGAGGGTTAGGCAATAAGAGGTTAGGGTTAGGCTGCGGGGAGAGGGGGGCTAGGGTTAGGCTGTAGGGGGAGGGGGGAGGGTTAGGCAATAAGAGCTTATTGCAGTGGTTCCCAAACTGTGTGCCGTGGCACCCTGGGGTGCCTTGGGGGACTTGCAGGGGTGCCCTGGGTTGGTGGTTCAGGACCAATTCAAGTTTTTAATGTCCATTATAATAGTCAAATTATGGACAAATGGAAGGGAATCCTGTCAATTACCACATAACTGATATTAAGGATGAGATATAAACACAATTTATTTAAGTTTAATAATTGTTTCTGACTTTCTCAATAAGAAACCTTTAGCCTAGGGGTGCCGCAAAAACATTTCTGATGCTTTGGGGTGCCATGAATAAAAAACTTTGGGAACCCCTGGCTTAGGGTTAGGCTGCGGGGAGAGGGGGGCTAGGGTTAGGCTGTAGGTACAGGGGGCGGGGGGAGGGTTAGGCAATATGAGGTTAGGGTTCGGCTGCGGGTAGAGGGGGGCTAGGGTTAGGCTGTAGGTACAGGGGACGGGGGGAGGGTTAAACGTTTGTCATTAAGACAAAGTTTACTTGCGCTGTACAGCACGAAATAATAATATTATTTGGTACACTCCTGCTGCGTCTCTATAAAAGCTCAGTCCCTTGATTCCTTGATTTACAGACAGACATACAATACAGAAATATAGAGACTGCGCTGGAGAGTATCTCTGTTAAAAAAAAAATTATTTATTATACATAGATTTCAAATGACTGGCCAGTGTTCTAAAAATATAACAAACAAATTTGACACATAAAACCATTAAATTACACGTAAATACTTCATTGGTTAGTATAGCAGCTTTTTAGTGTAAAAACAGTGTAAGCCTGGAGGTAAATAGAAAAATCCTCTTTTTAGCGTTAAAAGGTTCTGTATATTTGACTTTATTCCTTAGAAAACAGGCGCTGTTGGTGTTGGTTAGTTGTAGAAAAAACTCAATGATTCAGAGAATATATATTATATATAAATTATAAAAAGTAGGTTAAAAATAAAAATTGAAGACACAATCATCTCTTACTTTTGGTCTGGCCAGACCTGATGACTATTCATGCTGGGACCCAGTTAGGTGTATCTTCCCGTGTATGGTGGGGTACAGGCTTAGGAGACCCATGTTCTCCCAGGGATAGCAGGCAGGGAGCTCCAGCAGACTCTAGTATCCAGAGAGAGTGGGTATTTTTAGTGGATTACGCATTTTACCACCTCCTCATGGGTATCAGCGGCTTCTCCAGATCGTGGGTAAGTTAAGCATTAAGAGGTTAGGGTTAGGCTGCAGGGAGAGGGGCCTAGGGTTAGACTGCAGGTACAGGGGGCGAGGGGAGGCTTAAGCAGTAAGAGGTTAGGGTTAGGCTGTGGTGGGATGGGGGTTAGGGTCAAGCTTTAGGTACAGGGGGCGGGGGGCGGTTAGGCATAAAGAGGGTATGCTAAGGCTGCGGGGGGGGGGGGGGGGGCTAGGGTTAGGCTGCAGGTACAGTGGGTGGTGGGACGGTTAGGCGGTAAGAGGTTACGGTTAGGCTTCGGGGGGGGGGGTGTTAGGCTGTAGGGGCAGGGGGGAGGGTTAGGTATTATGGGGTATGGTTAGGCTGTGGGGTGGGGTGGGGGGTAGGCAAATAAAATTAACCCCCAGCATCCCAAGCATTGCCGGTTCTCACATATGCACAATGGAACTTGCGTTTCCAGTACAGTTTCACTTATCACGATCAAATAAAGTATTACTTCTATAACTATATTATTTTTATAATTATAATAAATATCTATTAGCGTCCTGAGGCGGTGATCGCAGTAAGAGGGAACATACACAAGTGTAAATGATTACACTACATACCTATCTGAAGATTGTGCTTGCCTACTTTGTGCTGTAATGGCAAGCCGGGATGGAGAGGGATCTTCTGATCCCTTTCCGGTAGGATAGAACTTAACCAGATGCTCATCACAACTATCTTGCATTGCCCACATGCAGCCAAGCAGCCAGCTCCACACCCGCTATTACCATCACCGCTATGCGCAACGATCATGAATGTTCTTGTTCAGGAGGCCACCGCTAAGATTATTAAATAGGCCTCTAAGAGAGAATGGACAGAAGAAACCCCTACTACTGCCTGAAGGGACGATAGACCGGTCCTGTGTAAGACACCTCGTAGGTTTCCTGGTGCTCTCTCTTTAAAATGAAGGTTTTGCCTGGATCACATTTAAATAACCAGCAAGGGCTTCGGTCACCCCCCCCCCCCCCCCTTCTCCCCCTGAGCTTCCTGCAGATACAGTCCCTGAAACTATTTTTATGCTTTAGAACACTAGGAGGAATAAGAACCCTTTTTATTCAGTGTTTTAATGGAGTGTGTGCCTGCCAGGATAACAGCGCAGCCACCACAGTGGTCTCCGCTGTACAGTACTGTATTGTGTTCTAGCAGCAGCGCGCACGTCATATCATCTGTATTTGTGCAGACTGAAGTCTTTTCTAGAACAATTACATTGCATGATGGGAATAGTAAGTGGGGCTTTTTGTTTGGTACAACCCTTTGCATTGCCTGGAACCTGCATGCTTTGTATCGAACTGCTGTACGTATCTTGTCACTTGCTATAGTGGTTCATAGTTATGATTACACACTATGGGCCTGATTCATACTGGCTAGGCTGTGTGTTTTCGGAGCTAGCAAGCAAGTTAACACCGCCCCGGGAAACGTGTCCCCCGCTGTCCGGATCTCCTCGCTACACTGCAAGCATATGTGTACACTTACACACCTGCTCGCATGCACCCGCACAGAGGGTAAAAAATCATTCAATGGTTGCTCACCAGCGAAATACTTTTCCTCTGTTCTCAGCACAAAAATAGTCCAGGGCTTACTTTCTGCTGCATGCTAAACTTCCAATTGGTGGCTTTCAATCGGGCAGCGAGAGTCCCGGTCTTCATCCTACCCCATCCAATCTCTACCATATAGTAGACAACACACATGGCAAAAACAGAGAACCCTTTTCTGTCAATATGGGGCGCGCAATATTTATTCTATTTTTTACCAGATGTGCCGGGGATAGACCCGGGTTTCAGCCCTAGCCCTTGGGTGCCCTGGGGGGGACCTTTTATTGGGGGGTATCGACTAGTTGGGTGGGTTAATGCCATGGCTGCAGGGACCAATAGAAAAGTGGGGCATTACCGTACTGACTAGTGGTGCCCGGTACTGATTTATAAAACACGGGGGTCCCCTATTCCCCCCCACCCCGTATTTACAGAACCAGGGTCGGGCCAAGAGCACAGGCTGATTGGGTCCGGAGCTGATGTCACACACCCACCCTGAAAATGTTTGGGCATGCTTGTGCCCTGATACTCCCAGAAATGTCCAGTTACCACCCCCAAATGCCAGCTTCCTGTCAATCAACTTGCGACTAGCTAGCTATCCCAAAAGGATGCTGGATTTTTTTTCCCCGAATAACCTTTCGCATGCGTGCTATGATCAGTATGCATGTGCGGTCGAAAGATAATTGACTGCCCTGCTAATTAGCAGGTCTACGATCAGGTCTGAATAATAATAATTGGCGCTGACAGACCAAAGCAGGATGACTGGGGAGAAATTATGAAGAGAAAGAGAATGTTACTTTTAATGCCAAAAATTGAACTTTTCATTCTTAGTTGATATTCTCCATGACACTTTGCTTCTGTGTGATGGTCATTTTCAGGACTGGACAATTTTTACACCTTTCCCCCCCAAAAAACTTTTTACATTTTCCTTTTGTACGCCCTTTTCTGTTTATTGCATTCCTCACATCTTTATATTGCTATGTTATGTCTAGCTTCTGTACAATACATTACAAAGGCTGCCGTTTTGCTTTATCGCTCTGCTTTGCGTTTATTCTCCATCTGTGACCGATGTTCGATGTCCGATGTCCCAGAGGAGATGAATTACATTCATACTCTGTCATGGAAAAATCCACTTTTTGAAAATGTTATGTTTTTATTGGGGTGTTCTATTACCTAGAAATTATAGCACTGATGGAAAACGACCCTTTTCTTTTGTTTTACCCAAATATACCATTTGCGTCTGGGTATATTAACCCTTTAAGTGCCTACGCTCAGGGCCGGCGCCACCACTAGGCAAATCTAGGCATTTGCCTAGGGCGCCGGCCACTGGAGGGCGGCATTTCGCCCCCCCGTGTCGCGGGGGTACCTGTCCTGCGGCTGTGTATATAAAGCTTGCGGCGGCGGCGACAGCGGGGGGTCCCTGCAGAGCGCTATCCGCCTGGCTACGCGGAAGCGCTTCTGTTGTGAAAACACTGGCCGCACGGCGCACGCTGATTGGCTGAATCTCAGCCAATCAGCGTGCGGCCAGTGTTTCCACAACAGAAGCGCTTCCGCGTAGCCAGGCGGATAGCGCTCGTTATTTCTTGACTGCAGGGACCCCCCGCTGCCGCTTCCGCAAGCTTTATATACACAGCCGCAGGACAGGTACACACCCCCCGGCACCGGGTAGTGTTACAACTACACAGATTTCCATATTTACATAATCTATACATAAAAAAAACATAATCATAATACCAACACATTAAACCATAAATGCATTCAAAGATAGAATGTATTAAAAAGTGAACTAATATGTGTTTCAGACCCTGCTCAAACTGGGGATTTGTTTAAAAACCAGCAAACTCCGTTTGCCAATTCTGTGTATTTGTGACAATCAAGTGCACTCTTTCTATTCTGCGTCAATCAAAAGCTGACGACATACATGTGATCTTTCTAATCTTATTAATTAGTGTGCCAATGTTAAAAACTAGTCACCTATCTGATTATGTTAAAATAAATTTTTTGGATAAACATTTATCAGCAGATTCCATACGAATTCATTGGAATCTGCAGAGACCATGCACCTCCACAGTGTCGGCCAGGGGCAGGCTGGGCCGGGGGGCAGGGTACCACATATACCCCAGGCCGGTATGACTATGTTCTGGCCGGGCTGGCTGTGTGCATCTTGCACACACTGCCGCAGCCATCACCACTGCAGCCGCCAGCCGCCTCCGTGTCCAGCAGCTCCCTGGCCACACAAATGTAAGGCAACGGCCTCTCCAAAAATGGCCACCATTACGGTGTGTGGCACTATATTTAATTGGCATTACGGTGTGTGGCATTACATTTAATTGGCATTACAGTGTGTGGCATTATGTTTAATGGGCATTACAGTGTTGGCATTATGTGTTATGGCCATTACAGTGTGGCATTATGTTTGATGGGCATTACGGTGTTGGCATTATGTGTAATGGGCATTACGGTGTGTGGCATTATATTTAATTGGCATTACGGTGTGTGGCATTATGTGTAATGGGCATTACGGTGTGGCATTATGGCGTTGGTGATGGGCCACTTGCTTGTGTTGCCCCCCAGGCTAAAAATTGCCAGCCAGCCCCTGGTGCCGGCTCCCCCAAGCCACCACTTAGACTGCAGACTGTTATGCCACTGGGGGGTAGCCTGCTGTGCTGCCCCGAGAAGGTGACACCCCTAGGCACTTGCATTATGTGGCTATTGTGGAATCCTCCACAGTGTGCAAGTCGACCTTCTGTTAAGGTCAACCTATTGAGTGTCTGTCTAGACACTGTCAACCATTTGATCTCTCACCCTGTAAGCCTTAGTAACTGACCGCAGTAGAGGTGTTGAGGGTATGAGAAGTATCATTCCCACTCAGTGTGTCAGTCAGCAAGCAGTGACCAGCAGGGGGAGCTGCAGTACAAGAGCTCCAGCTTCAGTGGCAGAAGGATGGGCCACAGGATCTGTCCTATGGGTATGTGTGCATAGACTTTTTTTTTTTACGCAATCAGTGTTTATTATAAGATAACAAACATATATTGTAGTATATACATTTTCAATGTGACTACAAAGAGTATCAAATCAAAATAGTATACAGTCCGTATTTTAATCATTGGTAAACGTATGTATCAACATTGTAAACCGAGTAAAATAACACACTTTAGAGTAAAAGCATTAGACAGGAAAATAGAGGTAGTGATAGAAGTATGTAAAGAGAAAAAGAGAGAGAATGGAAAAAGCAGGGAGAGGTAGAATGCAACCAGTGTCGTGTCATGGTTGTGGGGCAGTGAGGGAGTACTAACATATGATGCATAATCATGGCTTTCTTTAAAGTTCAGCCAAGGGGACCAGGTGGTGGTAAATGTATTAGAGGGTGTGCATAGACTTTTAACCGATGGCACAAAAGTATGTTACTGGTGTGCCAGGACTAGCCTAGATGGCAGGGAGGGGGGATGGGATGCAATAGAAGTTTCCCCTGCCTCTTCTTCAGTATTGTTGCTTGCGGAAATGTAAGTCTAAAACCTTTGAGTGCCAAGTGAATTTGTCAAAATAGGTGTGAAAATTGGGGAATTGTTATGTGCTCTCTGCGCTATGTTTAAGCAGCTCCATGTAATAGGTAGTTAGTAATAAAAGTTGGAGCATTTGTAAAATTAAATAAAGGGATAAAATAAAAAATGACTGTGCTTGCCTGTTAGGGAAACAAATTTGTTAGTAATGTTTAAAGCTCTTTGAGGTTTTGTTGGGGGAGCGGTGTGCAGTGCGGCACTGGGGATCACACACTGTGGAGCAGCAAACCTACACTTTCCCTACAATACCTGCGAGTGGGGTCGTGTAGTGCTGACTGGTGTTTCTCGCGTCATATGGAAAAAGGGAGCTGTGAAGACAGAGATTGGACCTAGAAGCAGATAAGGACTGGGGATGGGGTGGGGTGGAGTGGAGAATTTTTTGACCAGAATGTTGACAATTGACATGGACACTGAAACGTAGAACCGCGCCCCCTCGCATTGTTCGCCATGCTTCGGGCACGGTGCTTCGCTACGCTCGGCACACTGTTTTATTCTCGCACCCCGCCCTTGTAAATTGTAGGGCATGAAATTCTGCCTGTCAGCACATGGCTTACCCCATGTTGACCTTTTGACTGTCGACATTGCCCATGTTGACCTAATGCTTGTGTCAACCTACACCCACATCAACCTTTCTGCATGGCGACCTAATGGTGTCGACACAGTACTTGTCGACCCAAAGCTTGAAGACCTAATGACTGTATCCCATTACATCGTTTTGATGGCCTTTTTTAACTAGTGTTTTATGATTGGCATTGGTTTTGCTTATCACTTTGACCATAGATAATTTGATTTGGTACTATGGGGGTTATTCTAGTTCACTCTTTCTGACAAAATCCTTCTTAGATGGACAAAACCATGTGCACTGCAGGTGGGGCAGATGTTACTTGTGCAGAGAGAATTAGATTTGGGTAGGGTTTTACTTCAAAGTGAGATCTATATTGCAGTGTAAAAATAAAGCAGCCAGTGTTTACCCTGCACAGAAACAAAATGACTCACCCAAATCTAATTCTCTCTGCACATTTTACATCTGCCCCCCTGCAGTGCACATTGTTTTGTCCATCTAAGAAGGATTTTGCCAGAAAGAGTGAACTAGAATAAGGGCCTATGTTTGATGCTAGACAACTGTTTATGAACTGGTGGTCTACAGTGTTGCATAATAATGTTTCAAGCATTGAAATCCAAAATGCAAATTATGAGACAAATTTTACTGTGATTAGTACAAGAAAAATTTAATAACATAGCATAGAGAATTAACAAGAACATTGTAAAAGTACATTGTCATAACACAGGGAGACGACGTAGCAATTTCTTTGGACACAGTGCCCCCATCTGGTGATCAGCTATAGCTTCCAGGCAACACTTTTTAAACCTTGTATCTGAACTGCTTATTGTGCACTAGCATGTTAGTGGTGGATTATTACCTAACTCAGTGGTTCCCTAGAGCAGGGGTTCTCAAACTCTGTCCTCAGGACCCCACACAGTTCACATTTTCCAGGTCAAGCGACAAGTGCACTCAGTACTGACTGACACATTTTAAAGGATCCACAGGTCAAAGTTGCCTACCCTTCTGCATTCTGCAGGAGACTCCCTGAAATAACAGCAATCTCCCTCTCTCCCTCATTAGTCTAGCAATCTCCCTCATTTCACCTAGCCCACATTACATGGTTACATTTTGGGGAAAAAAGGAATGAGAGATAGATACATTTACATTGAATCATCAGCACCATTTCCCAGCACATTACCAAGTATAGTATCTCTTACTAACTGCTTTGGGGATCATCTACACTTGGATATAAGTCATTTGAAAATATTCCTCTCAGATGTAGCCGTACACACACACACGCTTCTAGGTGCCACGTTCACAATCTCTTTTCACAATCTCTCCATATTTGGAACTAGACACGCCCTTTGGGTGGAGCATGACACGCCCCCTCAATAAGGCGCTGCACAAAATTCTGCTACCAACTATAATCTCCCTCAAACTAGTTTTCAAAAGTAGGCAAGTATGCCACAGGTGGAGCTAATTATTTCACTTTCTGGGGGTTATTCTGGTTGATTCGCTCGGATGCGAATTCGCACCCTTGTGTGAGTCCACCTGAACCCTCCCTGCGAATGGTGGTATGCCCAACAATCCCCCCCCCATCCCCCCTCACAGCGTGTGTTCCCACACAGGGCCTGCAAATGGATGTTTAACATAAACATCCATTCACAGCTTGTGGGTGAACACCCACGTCATTTGATGGTCGCCGACCATTGAATGATGTGGAACATGCACGCAGATCTAAGTTACTCTCAGGTCACTAAGATTTGCGTATACCCTTGGAAGGAAATGGGTGAGCAGGTGACATCCGGTGATGTCAGCAGCCTGCCCCCGGCATCGACGTCACGGCCCGACTACCATGGAAATGCCCAGCATTGTCTGCCTCACCCAGGAACACCCACCCTGCCTGTCACTCAGGCTGCAAGTGCCGCAGCCTGGGCCTGCACATACGCATTGGCGAAAATGCGCATGCACAGACCCAAAACAGCGGTGCGGGGGGGAGGGAATTCTGACAGGTCTGGATCGGCCCCTTTATTTGCCGAGACAATTATTTAGAGTTTCTCCTGAACTCCTATTGCTTATTAATGCTGTTCTCCTGTATTTTATATTCTATCAGGGCCCCCGGAAACTGCAATCACGGATATGCAGACATATATGGACTTGTTGAATCCTGAAGTTGAACCAAATGCTAGCAATAAGGGACAGGGTTCCGTTATACCCCCACCACCTCCTCCAGCATTTCCACCCCCTCTCCCGCCTGCTCCGGACTCTAAACTGCCACCGCCTCCATGTTATCCAGCGCCAAACCCCCCTGAGGGCCAGCACACGGCAGAGATTTACGTGCAGGCAAAGAACAATCTCCGGCACGTTGAGAGTGAGGCGCTGAGTGAAGAGGTAATTTATCATGTGCAAGAATAACGTTTTCTTTCAGACCTGTTTATATGAAGTCAAACAAGTAGTTCACAATCGGAAATGACGTTTTAATCACATTAATTTTCTTACAGAGATTTCATCCTTTGGCAGTGATAATGCATATATGTTTTAATCAAATCAGTTAAAAACATTGTTGGATAAAAAAAAGTTAAATAAAATACAATTAATACAATCTATCCCTGATGAAGTTCTGGTGACAGAAACGCGTTGGTTGGCCTGCCATATTTGTAATATGGGTCATTGGATTATAATTGTTGGCTGTATATGATCTGTGACTGATTTTAAGATATCAAGATATGTTGCGCCTTCCGTATATCGATGAGTACATCTAATAGAAGTGCCCGTTTACTATTGCAATCTTATACGTGCACTTCAGTTATGGTTGTGATGTAACAAGCAACTGAAATCAGGGCCGCCGAGGGGGTGGGAGTAGGTACTAATTGCCCATGCCTGGGCTTGCTGGAGGAGCCCGGCGGTGGCCCTGGTCCAACACCCCCCCCCCCCCTTCTCCCTCCACCCCTCACAGGCGGAAGTAGCAGCACGAACATACAGCATATGCAGTGCTGACAGCAGGCTCAGCATGAGCATCTCCCTGACAGTGCGAGAGCTCCTGCTGTGACGGCTGTAAGCACTGCACATGCTGTAGGTGTGTGCTGCTTTAGAGTGTTTTTTAAACCCCCAGAAACATTTTGGGGGCGTGGCCTAATTGCGGGCTGTGGCCTCATGTGAATAGGCCACTCCTCCAAAATGCCCTGTCTGAAATACAACACTACTACGCAGTGTATATATAATAGGATTGCTAGAACGAAGAGGGGGAAATGGGCACCTCATTTTCTATATGACCAAGAAAATGAAATATTATTATCTCCAGAGATGCTTACTAAAGTCTACGAAGATTTGTTAACAACATTAAAATATTTTTAATGGCAATTCATGGAACCATTAATTGTTAGAGGCCTTTTGATTGCACAAAATTGTATTTGTTTTATATTAAACCCTTGTACCTTTGATTGATGGATGGGTGGGGTTTTTTTTAACCATTTTTTATGATCAGGTTTTTTACACAGGTAATTCATTGTGTATGGGACACTAATGTCACTGTGTATGATATAGCACAGGTTCTCAAACATGGTCCTCTGGACCGCAAACATCAAGTTTTCCAGGTCACCCAGCAGTTGCACAGATGTAGTCATTACTGGCTGGCACATATCAAAAGAAATAGATTATAAGTGCATATGCATACACATACATACACAAATATGCATATGCATGCATATACACATATATGAACACGTGCCTGAAACAATGTAAATGAAAAAGATAACATTTATTTAAACATATATTCACTGGCCAGTGATAATTTACAATAAAAAGACAAACATACACATTTAGTGCCTAGTATTTGTATTAAAAAGACTGGCCGATAATCGGCAAATGAATGGTTCTCCTGAGAAGATTATGTCCAGTTGTTATTATTATTGGACCAGTATGTAAATGCTTCTTTAAAGTACCAATCTGTGTATAAGCAGGAAGATTTTATTAACTGTCCACTGTCTGGCCAGACAATATAGACACCAATATTGGGTGTAAAGAAAATAACAGTCCCAGTGGTCCCAAACTGCTGGTTGTCCAGCCACTGTTAAGTGCAGTGCTGGTTAGAGGTGTAACCGTACTTGCTTTTATGCAGGCAGCCTTGGGGTCATATTCTGGAGCTCCAGAAAAAATGGTGGAGGCAATATATAACGTTGTATGGCGCGTTTCTCCGCCTCCTGTACGGTATCAGCGGCTTCCTCAGAGGAAGCCGCTGATACCGTACAGGAGGCGGAGAAATGCGTCATACAACATTGGCTTTGATGGTGTTGTTGCCTTTGCTTGGCGGTCTATAATGGTATTGTGCCTCAGGTGGGTGGTCCAATGGTCTTGGTGCCTCTGCAGGTTGCTATAATGGAATTCCTACTTCTTTTGGGTATGATAATGATAGCTCTATCTGGGTTCTATAATATGTATTGGTACCTCTGCTGGGTGCTGTGATCGTCTGATGGGTAGTATAATAACATTTTGTTCCTCTTCTGTTTTATCTCTGCATTTTTAGGTTGGAGCTTTGTGTCTTCGGCAAATAAATATCCTTGTCTCTCTGATAGTAATGGGGCCATTGAACATTATTATTTTAACAGATTCACAATTTGTCATTTTGCTGCCACTGCTGGTCGGCATTATTTTATTGGTGACTCTGCTGGGTACATTCAAATTAGATTGGTACCTCTGATTGGTGCTAGAATTGGATTGGTGCCTCTGATTGGTTCTGTAATTGGAATGGCGCCTCTTACTGATGCTTTCATTTGATGCTCTTGCAGGGTGCTATATTTTGATTGGTAGACACGTTACCTCTGCTAATTTGTAAAATAGTTTTGGTGCCTCAGCTGGGTGGCATAATACTGTTGTTACCTCCTTCTGGGTTCGATAATCCGATTGGTAGATCAGATCCTCTGCTTGGGTAGAATCCTATTGGAGTTAAAAATAGTCTTCATTAAGCAATATTTAGTCTTCTAAAATCTACCCTCATGCTGCCAGCTTACTACAGGGGCGTTTATTAACCAACCATCCGAAGGTTTAAATTCAGTGTGTCTCAAAGGGGGTTGGTTTTGGCGTTAATGATGATTGTTGCGTCTTGTCTCTGGACTAATACAGCCATGGATATGGAAGTGTAGGGACCATCATCCTAATATAAGCAAAATCCTTAAAGAACCTAACAATTTGCTATGAGATCAGGATTCGGGTTTGTCATTCTAAATGTTCTTGATACATAAGATTCTAGACCACTTGCAACACCCCTGTTATGTCCTTGCTTAGACTATGCATTGCTTACAGTACATTCTGCATTGCTCCGCTCCATGAAATCCCACTCCTCAGCCTTACAAAGAGGATTCCAGTTACAAGGTCATACATTATTTTGTACCATAAAAATGCACATGTTGCCTTGACTGCAGGTCTTTCTGCTCTCATTCACAGGAGGATATAGATCACTTTCCCTGGGTTTTAATTAACATCTATTTTTAACACCAGTGGAACGTCCTTCAGTTGGCGACACGTACCCGCACATTAACTCAACCCATGTCTAGCTGCTTGCTGAGGTCCCTTTTGAGGATTTAGACCCCCCCCCCCCCATACGGGGGACAAATCATTCGATGGTTGTCGACCATCTAAATATTTTTCTTGAGTTTGCAAATAAAAGTCAGTATAAAGCAGCTTTTATTTGCCTTAGAAATGTCCGAGAATGGGGCGGGGCTGACATCAGCTGCCCGCCCATACATTCTTTGACACACCTGTGTGCGCATAGGGATGCCTGGAATTAGGGATTAAGGTTAGGTGGTGGGCAGGGATAGGATGAGGCGGAGAGGTACGAGGGTTAGGGTTAGGCACTAGTGGGGAGGGTAGGATCAGGCTGCGGGGGGAGGAAGGGTTAGGGTTAGGCACATTAGAGGAGGGGGGTTAAGTTTAGGTGGTAGGCGCGGTTAGGATAAGGAGGTGAGGTACTGGGGTTAGAGTTGGGCACTAGTGGGGAGGGTAGAATCAGGCTGTGGGGGGAGGGAAGGGTTAGGCACATAGAAGGAGGAGAGGTTAAGGTTAAGTGGTAGGTGGGTTAGGATAAGGCGGTGAGATACCTGGATTAGGCACTAGTGGGGAGGGTAGAATCAGGCTGTGGGGGGAAGGAAGGGTTAGGCACATAGAAGGAGGAGGGTTTAAGGTTAGGTGTTGGGCGGGGTTAGAATAAGGCGGTGAGGTACCAGGGTTAGGCACTAATGGTGAGGGTAGGATCAGGCTGCGGGAGGAAGGAAGGGTTAGGGTTAGGCACATAGAAGGAGGAGGGGTTAAGGTTAAGTGGTAGGTGGGTTAGGATAAAGTGGTGAGATACCTGGATTAGGCACTCGTGGGGAGGGTAGGATCAGGTTTCGGAGGAAGGAAGGGTTAGGATTAGGCACATAGAAGGAGGAGGGGTTAAGGTTAGGTGGTAGGCGGGGTTAGGATAAGGTGGTGAGGTACGGGGGTTAGGGTTAGGCACTAGTCGGGAGGGTAGGATCAAGCTGTGGGGGGGGGGGGGGGGAGGGTTAGGGTTAGCCTGTGGGAAGGGAGTAATAGGAGGGGGGTAGTGTAAGTATAATTACCTGACCCCTGTCGGGAATACCTCCTTCAGGATGCCGTCATCTGTATTGTGACCCAAGGCATCCTAACCATCATCTGTATGTATCCCAGGTGTCTGGGAATTCTGAGGGTATGGTTGCATAAGAAAAAATGTAATATAATGCGTGTTCTAGATGTTTTCCCTTTAACCCCCTCAGCCCCCTCCCAATGGTGCCTGTGAATCGTTCCATACGACCTGTGACTCATTGCACCTGCCCATACTGCTGAAAGTTCAGCTTGTTCTAAACATGTATTTTAAAGATATAGAATATGGCTGCTTTGTCATGGTCGCTTTAAAATCCAGTGCAATCCTTTAATTATTTTACCACTGTTTTGTCTCCATCAAACAAAGCTTTCCTTGCGGAGATAAATGGTACCCCATGCGTCTTTTCATTCTCAAAGCCGGTGGGTAAACAGCACAACAATGCAGACAATGGGCCCTTTGTGCGCTCTTGCTAGAGGGACCACGTACAAAGTCTGTGGGTTGAGAAAGTGATGGCTGACTATATAATCTCTCTAATTGGGGTAGCGCAGGGACGGCCAAGATTTAAGCAATATTTGTAAGAAAAAATAATAAAAAAATAAGTTGTATCTAAGACTTTATTACGTTCCGAACATCGATAACAATTTTGTTTTCGGCAGGGAAACCTATGCGCTTACTTTTTTACATTAGGAAATCGGAGCTGTTATGAATTATTAAATGCAGTCTCTTGGTCAGCAAAGTGCTTCATTGTGCATTGACATAATGAAGGGACAGGCCTGGGTCTTTTAAAGAGTCCTCATTTTGGGTTTCGAGCATTAATAGAAGTCCAGCTGCATTTGCATAATATGGGAGAACCGGGTCCTTTTTGTGTTTTGCATTTTTGTTTACACCATGGCGTTGACATTTTGCAGTTCACATCCCTGAGCCTGCAGGCTGCGCGGTTACGTGGGAGGCGATGATTAACGCTGCTAGAAAATAAATACACAAGTGTCTGGTGTCTGAAATGTGAGTACGCGGCTACTTCACCCCGAGAGGAGATGGCCAAAGATTAATTTCCCGTGCAGATGTCAACGGAATAATAAGGAATTCAGGGTGAGATTCTATGCTTTGCGCAAAAAGCGCATGTTTTATTTGCGCACTACATCGCCGCAAATCGCCTATTTTAAATTCGCATTTTTCAGTCAAAATGCGCATATTTAATGTGATGCGCATTGGAGGCTGAAAAGTGCGAAGAGGGGCGATTTGCAGCGAAGTGGTGCGCTGTATTTAGTCCTGAAAATGTGCGATTTTCATGTCTGAAAATCGCACATTTGCAGGACAGCGCAAAGTTGTAAAAAAAAAAAACGAGCTCGGGGTCCCCCGCCCGAGTATAACCAGCCCCGGGCTCACTGAGCCGGTGCTGGTGACATAAAATCAGGGTCCCCGACAAATAGGGGTCCCCTTGATTTTATGAAACCAGCACCAGGCTCAAGGTCCGGCGCTGGTTCCCAAAATACGGGGGACAAAGTGACTAGGGGTCCCCCGTATTTTAAGAACCAGCACCGGACACAACCAGCCAGCAGGGTAATGCCACAGCCGGGGGAAACTTATTATATAAGCTCCCGTGGCCAAAGCATTAACCCCCTGGCTGGTCAGCATGGGCAGGGGTCCTGGGGAAGTGGGGTCCCCCCCAATGAAGGGGTCCCCCCCCTCCAGGACTTACCAGCCCATGCTGATAGTCCGGGGCTGTCCCCGATGCCCCTGGGCGGTGGGCATCGGGCTGATGATTTGTGTAAAAAAAAGAATTAAAACTATTGTTTTACACTGGCGAACTATGAGTCCCAGCAAGCCTACCCCTCATGCTGGGACTTGGGGAACCACAAGTCCCAGCATGCGGGGCATTAAAGGGCCCGCTGGCACTTGTAGTTCTGCAGTGAAAAAAATAGTGCACAAAATCACACTGACACCCTGTAAAATAAAACTTTAATACACACAAAACACACACACACTGATACTTACCTACCTTGAGCCCGTAGGTTGGTCCCTGGTTCCTGGGTCCGTCCTCCGGGGCTCCAGGGCAGAAGAGTCCGGTTCCGGGGCCTTGGTCCTGGTTCCGGGGCTGGTACTGGGGTTCCGGGGCTCCTGGCCTGCAGAATCCGGGGTCCGGGATCCGAGGTAGTCCAGAGGGGTACCTAAGGAAGCAAATCCAACTTACCTGGTCCCCGGCGGCGACCTCGGACTCCCATCTGGTACCCGGCTTGCAGGACTTTGACCGGCGCTGAGATGTTTCCTCCTCGGCGTCTCTGGACAGAATGATTTCTTGGCCAATCAGGAGCCGAGAAAGTCGGCTCCTGATTGGCCAGAAATCATTCTAACTAGAGACGCAGAGGAGGAAACATCTCTGCTCTAGATGCGCTGAGATGTTACTTCCTCGGCGTCTGTATTCAGAATAATTTCTGGCCAATCAGGAGCCGACTTTCTCGGCTCCTGATTGGCCAAGAAATCATTCTGTCCAGAGACGCCGAGGAGGAAACATCTCAGCGCCGGTCAAAGTCCTGCAAGCTGGGTACCAGATGGGAGTCCGAGGTCGCCGCCGGGGACCAGGTAAGTTGGATTTGCTTCCTTAGGTACCCCTCTGGACTACCTCGGATCCCGGACCCCGGATTCTGCAGGCCAGGAGCCCCGGAACCCCAGGACCAGCCCCGGAACCAGGACCAAGGCCCCGGAACCGGACTCTTCTGCCCTGGAGCCCCGGAGGATGGACCCAGGATCCAGGGACCAACCTACGGGCTCAAGGTAGGTAAGTATCAGTGTGTGTGTGTTTTGTGTGTATTAAAGTTTTATTTTACAGGGTGTCAGTGTGATTTTGTGCACTATTTTTTTCACTGCAGAACTACAAGTGCCAGCGGGCCCTTTAATGCCCCGCATGCTGGGACTTGTGGTTCCCCAAGTCCCAGCATGCGGGGTAGGCTTGCTGGGACTCATAGTTCGCCAGTGTAAAACAATAGTTTTAATTCTTTTTTTTACACAAATCATCAGCCCGATGCCCACCGCCCAGGGGCATCGGGGACAGCCCCGGACTATCAGCATGGGCTGGTAAGTCCTGGAGGGGGGGGACCCCTTTATTGGGGGGGTCCCCACTTCCCCAGGACCCCTGCCCATGCTGATCAGCCAGGGGGTTAATGCTTTGGCCGCGGGAGCTTATATAATAAGTTTCCCCCGGCTGTGGCATTACCCTGCTGGCTGGTTGTGTCCGGTGCTGGTTCTTAAAATACGGGGGACCCCTAGTCACTTTGTCCCCCGTATTTTGGGAACCAGCGCCGGACCTTGAGCCTGGTGCTGGTTTTATAAAATCAAGGGGACCCCTATTTGTCGGGGACCCTGATTTTATGTCACCAGCACCGGCTCAGTGAGCCCAGGGCTGGTTATACTCGGGCGGGGGACCCCGCGCTCGTTATTTTTTTTTTTTAACCCTTTCTTTTATTTTTTACAGCAGAACCCTGCACAGAACATTGCGATCTGTGCAGGGTTCTGGCTAATTCGCCTAACAGACCCTGGTCTGAAATAAGTGCGATAATTAGTCACCTAAATAATGCGATGTGCAAATGCGCATTGCATTAAATAAGCGACTTGTATAGTTTTCTATACGAAAACATCTGGATGCGATAAAAATGCGAATTAATCTCGCATTTTTATTCAGCATACCTTAACGCACATAATATGCGATTTCAGTCCCTGAGCGCATCCCATTAAATTAGCGATTTCTATGAAAAATGCGATATCGCCATTTTTTGGTCTAATTACCGCAAAATAAGCAAAATCGCATCCCATAGAATGTCACCCTCAAACTCTATTGGGAGGGGGGATTTCATTGTGGGCAAAGGGTGTGAATTATCGTTGCCGCACCGGAAGCCCAATTTGCACCTTTGAAGTCCCGCTGCTGTAAAACCCAGCGGGCGCCGCTATAATTCAGCCGGGCGGTTCTGTTTGCCCACATTTGAATTCCCCTCAATTATTTATTGTATGCGCCTTTCCTGTAATATGCCTTTCCTTCTTGGCGCACAGTGATGCAATTCCGCTTCCGATCTTCCGTTGAGCAGTATCATTGTATGGATGTACCTGTACACACTACATGTTCAGCACTAGTCATAGTAAACGCCACCATCGTTGCACTTTTGAAGCTTGCACAGAACTATAGTCTCCAATGTGAATGTTTTTAAGCGTCTGTGTGCGCAAACAATCAGTGCCCCAGCCCTGTCATGCCCATACGATGGACCGTCTCTCTCTCTGTCTGTTTAGCCACCACCTAAGAATGCACCTCATTTTACCAAGGCATTTCAGATACTGTGTATGGCATAAATAGTTTTTAGGGATTTTTGTGCAGTAACAAAATACTAAGCAAACGCCATCATTGCGTGCGGCTCTGAATAAGGCCCATTATGTGCTATAGTTCACTGTTCCTCAGGAAGGCTTTCATAAAGGGTTTAATCCCATACCAAATGCTAAGTATCTTCTGTTTCTATCAGGAGCTAAGGCTGTGGTAGGTAACAAATACTACCCCCACAGGACAAATGGTCTCCTAAGGGGCCGACACACGGGGAGATGCTGAAGCATTCCAAATGATGCTAGATGGCTCAGATTACTTTAGCAAGATCGCTCAGCACACAGCGATGTGTCAGCTTAATAAAACCAGCTCAATTTAACCCCTTGAGTGGCAGTCCCGGAAATTTTCCGGGCCAAGCTGTGGTGCCGCAGCAGGCAGTCCCGGAAAATTTCCGGCCATACCACAAATCTACAGGTGTGCGCCAGTGGTGCCTGCAGGTGTACACCATTGGCGCATCACCTCACCAGCAACCCCCACTAGGCTGCTTCCTCCCCACCTCCACTGTTATGCCCCCCTCACCTTTGCTCCGATGATCGCACGCCGGAGCTCCCCTGCTGCCGCCATTACTTCGGGAGAGACGGCGGCAGACTCAAGGGATGTTCAGCATGGCTCTGGGGGACTCGGGATCGCTCGAGGATGCCGCCTGCTGCCGGTCAGTGTGCTGCTATGATTGGCAGCAGCGGCAGCAGCAGGGGAGCTCTGCTGAAGACCGCTGCAGCAGAGGGGCTGGGGGGGGGGGTCATAGGAGGGGAGCGCTGGGACTCATCTGCCCTATCAGTGGCCGGTTTTTCTGGGACAGGAAAAACATGTCCTATTTAGGTACTCCTGCCCCAGAAAAACCCACCACCGAGGGGGTTAATCCTTCTTTGTATGGGTCTGCGGTTGTTCCTGCTTCATACACAAACCCATCAAATCCTACAGCAGCGACACCCTTCTTAGTGGGTAGCTGCAAATAACTGTCACAGTTTTCAGACCACCCAGCTGGTTACATAATCCAGTTCAGCCAACAGATGCACAGGGAGAGTTCACCAACTGTCACATTTTCCAGAGCACAATGGTGATGCATTTTTAAATTTCAGGTGAATGTTTTGTGAAATAACCCCAATTACAATACCAAAAAGTTTCTACAAATCTAAGGACCAAAGACCTTTAATTGGCCCTGCCCAGATATTGTCCTCCTAGATATGTCGGTCATAAAAGTCGTCCTTCTGCTATTAATATATAGATATTAGTAGACATAAAGTGAAACAAGGTCTTGGACGCCCTATCGCATATAGGGGGTGATTCCGTTTGGCTCGTTAGGCAGCGTTGTTCGCTGCCTAGTGAGCCCCTTAACGCCGCCCAGCTGAATGTCCCATTCGAGGAGATGCATGCGACCGGGGGGGATAGAAATCATTCAATGTTTGCCGACCATCGAATGATTTCTCTCCCCTTCAGAAATAAGACAGTCTATACTGACTTTTATTTCCGTTAGAGTCCGCCGGAGAGGAGGCGGGCACTGAGGTCATGTGACGTTAGCTGCCCGTCCTGAGCAGGGAACACCATGCCTGCGTTCCCATGCAGACTTCCAGCAGTTTTATGGTGATGCCCCCCACTGCAGCTGCCTCCTGCCCGCCCCCAGCCCTCTCCCCGTGTAACTCACCAAATTTATTTGGCTCTGGAGTTTGCACATGCGCAGAAATACTCATGCGCAGACCCCGACCATCAGGGCTGGGGCTGAATAAGAGCTACGAGCAATCCTGAATTGCCCCGTAGTGCACAGGACATTTTAAGGCAGTTGTCAATGTTTGTAGTCACAATACTGGGAAAATGTTCTATTTTTATCCACATTCTTTATCAGGAAGAAAAGCCTTACTATCGCCTTACAGTCAAAGGGTGAAGACTGAACTTTGCCCAGCACCGTGTTAGACCTTCACTTCCTGAATTATGATTATACTATTAATAGCCTCCTATTAAGAAAGTTGTTGCAGAAAAGAAAAAGAGCTTGGGTACATTACAACAGCCTGGAATAAGGAGGTAGATAATGCAAGAAAAGTTTATTTTTATTTTTATAACACGCATTAGACCTTCAACCCGTTCTGAGAATGACCCGCATAAGATTTTATTGTAAGGTTGTTAAACATTTCGTTTTACAAACCTGTTAAGAAAGAAATGTGATTATTGTAGATCACGTTCCTGCATTGGAATGAAAGTAGTTCTAGGTGGTCTTAAGGTCAGGGCTGCCATCACGAATTTTGAGGCCCGGGACTCATTTCCAGTCCGGGCCACCCTTTCCTCACTTGACTTACCGTAACCCGGCTCCTGCTCCCCCATCTCCTCTTTCGCTGAGCTGCAGCCCGGAGGTCCCGGAGCACAGGCTTCTTCAGCTCAGGATGCTGGCGGCCAATTAAAATGCAGCACCGGCTGGTGAGCCAATCAAAGTTTGGTTCAGAAGCCGGTGCAGCATTTTAATTGGCTGCCGGAGTCCTGGGTTGAAAAAGCCTGCGCTCCGGAGACCTCTGGGCTGCAGCTCAGTGGAAGAGGAGATGGAGGAGTAGGAGCCGGTTTACAGTAAGTCAAGTGAGGAAAGGGTGGCCCGGACTGGAAATGAGTCCCTGAGCGCAGCGCAGTGGAGGCAGTCGGGCGGGTTGCGGTGGGCAAAGTGAGCTGCCCTTCCCTTCCAGAGGCCGGGGCCCAGGACAGCTGTACCCACAGCACCACCTATTGGTGGCCCCGCTTAAGGTCCAGACACAGTGGGTGATTTTTGCCCAGTGTGTATGGATAATAATGATAGAAAAAAAACGCTGAGATGTGTCATCTTGATAAAGGTCATTTAGACCGAAACGCGTAGATCCTGTCAGAGGAGAGTGAACAGCCACACACTTTTCTGGATGTATGTATTGTTTTTATTCATCTTTTAAAAAAAAAAATTGGTTTGTGAATTATCGTGTTGGATCTTGTGGTTTGGCCCACAAGGTCTATTGTATGGGACATGTCCAAAGAACTTTTTTTGGATTAAATTTTGTGGAGATACCTTTTTATCAAATTGGTTTCCTGGCTCTATTTGGCATAATCGCATACCAGCAGCTGATCTATTGCTAAAGAAACCGCTACGGGCTTGTTTCCCCCATTAAATGGGGTGAGTAAGGTACGCCATTTTATATATGTTGCCCAAATCATTTATGATATTGTAAAGATTTGTTGTATGGAGTTATATCTGGAAACTCTCTGTTTTATGGTATCTGGATCTTTGGAGTTACCGGGCCAGTAGATGTATACCGGATCTGCACAGTTGTATAACCTATTGCACCAGGGAGAAACACATGTAAAGAAACCTTTACAGGTTTGAAATCCTCTGATTACATCGTGAGTAGGGGTACGCCCTCTTTTTCTAAAGTAAAGAAACCTTAACATGTGTTCTTCAGTTTAAAAAACCGTAAGTGAGGTACGCTGTCGAAATTCATCATTTTTGTTCACTCATATAATTTAAAACGAAAAAATTTGATCACACTTGAGTCTTAGACACAACTTATTTTCTTCCTTTGAGCACGTGTGAAAACAATTGATCACTTTACAATGGAGAAAAACCCTATATAAAGTTCCCCAAGATCGTACCAAAGAAACCTTTATGAGAGGGATACCATCTCAAAACAACGTGAGTCTTGGTACACCTGTGGGACTAAAACCTACCTACCGCAAGTATTTTGTTGCACCATTTTTCTATATCCCAATTCTTTCCAATTGAGCTCAAAACCGCCTAGTGTTTATGGCCGGACAGTGAGCGCTGATGCGCGCTCCCGCATCACTATCGCCCAATGACCTGTTTTATGCTGCCCATACACTTATGCGATCAGATGCGACGTGACATCGCAATGCGATTTTATAGGGTGTGCGATGCCATGACATTAGGTATACAATAATATGATTGTGTGTTCCAAAAATAAATTTAACGACCCCCCCCCCCCACTATCCATGCCACCCCGAAGCGTGGCGAGCGGCGGCAGAATGCGTCCTCCGATGTTTTCATTACCCCACTATCCACGTCGGCGTGGAGTTGATTTTATATAGTGTGGCGAGCATAGCGTGCCACCAAGCTTGAAGCGTGGCAAGCGCAGCGAGCCCTGCGATGGGACGTGGATTACTTTACATGTATTCCGTGTACCCTCCCAAGGCTCGCTGCGCTCGCCACGCTTTGGGCTCGCTGCGCTTGCCACTCTATATAAAATCAACTCCACGCCAAGGTGGATAGTGGGGTAATGAAAATGTCGGATGACGTATTCCGCCACCCCTCGTGGGGCTCGCTGCGCTCGCCACGCTTTGGGGTCGCGTGGATAGTTGGGGGGGGTGCGTTAAACTTTTTTTTTTTGTAACATACAATCATATTATTGTATACCTAATGTCATGGCATCACACACCCTATAAAATCACATGCGATCACATGCGATTAAAAATCACATGCGATTTTGCGGCATATGCGATAAAAGTTATATAGTGGTTACCCCCTATATAGTGAAAATATAGTGTTTCTTACATTACAGTGGAATGCAGCCTAATGGGATCTAGGTGTATTTTGTGGCATAGTGTCAATTTGGGGCACTACAGTGTAACATGATGTGATCTGGCTTCAGTATGTGGTTCATGTAAACTGTGGTACTATAATGTTATGAACTGTTGGCACTACAATGTGGCAATAGTGAATAGAGGGCACTACGGGGTAGCCTATTGTGACTATGGACACCACTACAATGTAACATAATGTGAACAGCTCTGTTGTGTGACATAATGTGAACGGTTAGCACTATAATGTGGCACAATGTGAATTGATGGCATTACAGTATAGCATAATGTGAACTGTAGGTAATATGATGTAACTATATATGACCTAGGAGTACTATAATGTGGCATTTTATGAACTAGGGCACTGCTATGGAGAGTAGTTGGAACAACTGCTGCTCTCTGAAACCATTGGTGGCCCTCTTAAAATGTGGGATAGGGGGCCCCTTCAAAATAGTGAAGGTCCATTTCTGGAATGCGAGGAGTTAGCATGGATACCGGATCTCTGTCGTAGCCATGGTTTCACACGTCTGTACATTCCTCTGCTTTCATTGTGATGGTGATCCTAAGTTCAATATATCAGGTTTTCAACATCGTGCACCACAAAAACTCTTAGCGAAGGCACCAAAGTAAAAGTCTGCACCAGGTCTGATAATGATCCCTACTGCTTGCTGTTCATTAACAATTAAAACCAGTTCCTTTCAGGTAGGAACGATCAGAAAAATGACACCATTATTGGCATAAAGAAGTAATGGCCAAGCAAATGTGTTAATGAATGGAGCCATGTACGGAAGTACAAAGCATAATGAAAGAGTCATGAAGAATGAGTGTTGATTGAACAGCTCTACTTAATGCAAGCGTTGGCCTTACAGAAGCGTTTCCATTGCTTTGCTACTGTATTTTATGCGCGGGAATGTTATAGTACAAAAAGCATGATGTCGCCTAGCAACATTGCTATAAGTATAATCATATCTGATAGATAACCCAATTTTACATACAAATAATATAAAGAGAGACCTTACAGATAATGTATCACTGTTAGATTGGTATATCTCTTTTTGCTTGCTTGTAACTTTTATATAGCGTTGAATGTACGGCCGTCTGTGGAACATAGTTTTCAGAAATGGACTCAAATAAATATGTGCAAAGCAGGGTCCTACTCATGATTGCATTTACACGTATCACAGAGGGTGAACTGGATTGTAATGGGACAATGGGCCCTAACTACTATCGAAAGACCGTGCGTGCCCATGGTATGCTGTGCGCATGCGCGGGGTCCTCTTGCTAGCGGACCATGCAGAGGCTAACCTTTGTTAGGCCCCTCACAAGGTGATTGACAAGTGCCGGGCGTTTGGGGGCATAATACTGGTGTTTTCTAGGAGTGTCCCAGATAATGCAGGCGGTTCCCGGCCGTTTGGAGGGAGGGATGCTGACGTCTGCAGCGGTCTCCTTCTCCCCAAGGCTTTTGCAGTGCAGAGTGAGTTTAGAATTGCCAAGGCTACTATGATACTGGTGATCCCTTAGGCTACATGATATTAGCACCCACTGTGGGTCATAGAATTGCCAAGGCTGCTCTGATACTGGTGATCCCTTAGGCTACATGATATTAGCACCCACTGTGGGTCATAGAATTGCCAAGGCTACTATGATACTGGTGATCCCTTAGGCTACATGATATTAGCACCCACTGTGGGTCATATAATTGCCAAGGCTACTCTGATACTGGTGGTCCCTAAGGCTACATGATATTAGCACCCACTGTGGGTCATAGAATTGCCAAGGCTGCTCTGATACTGGTGATCCCTTAGGCTACATGATATTAGCACCCACTGTGGGTCACAGAATTGCCAAGGCTACTCTGATACTGGTGATCCCTAAGGCTACATGATATTAGCACCCACTGTTGGTCATAGATTTGCTTATTGTAAAAGCTACATGATGATATTACTTACAAATTAAGAGCCAACTCACCTGAAGTTACCCCTAGATCCTCTAAATGGCACTGCAAGAACCATGTCCTCCAAATGCTTATCTATGCCACTCAGAACAGCAATATAAATGCATAGCTGCTTAATCAAGGTAGTAATACTTCTCCATTGCCATGTTGTCCTCTGTGCGTCAGCTGGTGGATTGTGGTGGCTGCACCTGCCCCCATTACAGTCATTACTACTAAACTGGCAGCTTCGACTTGCTAAGCTGATGCATGCAAAATCCACCCACACTGAACTCTGCGAGTTACCTTATTCTTGTTTGATGCCTGCCATGACCTTTGCCTGCAATCTCCATATACTGTTCAGATTTGAGATATATTCCCTGACCACTCCTCGTTGCATCCGAGCGATTATAGTAAAAACCATTAGATTTTCACTCACTATCAAGTTATTTCTTCTCCGACACTCCCAGCGTTTTGTACGGCGCGCCCACTGTTTTTGTTGGCAACCCCATGTAACGGCCGGGATCCACCCCCCACATGCCAACTCCCTGTCAATCACCATGCGTTAGGCTTGCAAATAGAAATATTTGTAGAAGCCGTTCGCAGTCGGACCTCGCTCATGGGCATTGTGGCCAATACGCATGTGTACTTTTTTGTTAATCGGCCACCATGCAAATTCGGACCTGTACGAACAGGTCTGAATGTGCGCTTTGTCTCCTGTATTCCTTCTTGTATGCACCAGTCTCTAGATGCTAGCATGTATGGAAGACCTCAGTGAAATGGAGTATCGGGCAGCAGAAGTACTGCTATGGGGGAAGAGTGAACACATGTACTGTACTGTAGGTTTTCTTGCTGATTCCCAGCAAATCTCACAACTAAAATCAAACCTTGGAGAGCAACAAAGAGGAACATTTACCAAATGCAAGCAATAAGCTTTTGTTGTTAATTTAGCGCAGTCTGAACTGAATCTCTCTCCAACCACTGTGTATGATCATCGTCCAGGCAAGATCTCAGCCATTTAAATACATATTTGCCAAATCAACCAACACCCCCTGGATTGGCAAAGCAAAGGTAACAGTTGCATCTTGAAGTCCTGCTTGTTACATTGTGATGATAGGGTAGACCAGGCCTGGCCAAACTGTGGCCCTCCAGCTGTTGTGAAACTACACATCCCAGCATGCCTTGCCATAGTTTTAGCATTCCCTAATGGCAAAATTGTGGCAAGGCATGATGGTTCTTGTAGTCTCACAACAGGTGGAGGGCCATAGTTTGTCCATGCCTGGGGTGAATGCTGTGTGTCTGGGGGGGGGGGGGGGGGGGTAGGGAGTAATAATGAGGAGGATATAGTGTGGTTTGGAATTACTGATGAGGATGTAAGAGTCTATGTTGGAGAGAGTGGTTAGTGAAGGTTACAAGGCCAGGGGGTGTGTCACTACACAAAGCTTGTACCTCTCGCTCACACGGATCTTCTGGTTATCATATCTGTTCAGTCAACAACAAAGAATGCTGCGCTAAAATAATAATGCTGACAACTATTGACATACCACAGACAGTCACAGAGACACTGCATTCAATGGCTGGATTGTGTTTCAAGAGCCAAGACACAATAGGGGTAGGATTCCCATTTTAAGGAAACCTCATTGTACACGCTGATCCTACGTGCGAGCCTGTTACGTAACTTTCCTATTTATCTGCAAAGACTGGATTCAGCCGGGACTATCAATTGTGAGGTTATACCTAAAATACTTAATATATGCATATATTGGGTACACCCTCTTCTGCCTTCTCTATGCCATTAAAGACCTGCATCGTTTTCCAAAGTAAAAAAAAAAAATATTGGGCCTACACAGGTAGCAATGTATGGGCATTTTCTAATCGATCGCAATAGATCACTTAGAAAATGCCCCTACATCATAGAAACATAGAATTTGACGGCAGATAAGAACCACTTGGCTCATCTAGTGTGCCCCTGCGCATTGTTCTGTGTGTGTGGGCGTAACGATGCGCAGCCCGGCGGGTCGCTATCACCCAGCAATTAATATCTATAGACAATGTAGGCACTGAAAGACATTGGGAACCAATTTACCTTGAAGTTCGCCAGTGTGCTGTACAAAAGATGTGGTGCATACGCAGTGAACGATTTGAAGAAAGATCTACAGTAGCTACATACTGTACTATAAGCTTTTTTTTTTAAATATCCAGTTCTAGCTTCCAGCACAATTGACAAACAACCTTGATGACCCGCAGGACCATGTAACGTCATTCGTAGCACACACTGAATGATATTTTGACCTATATTGTTCAGAAGGGCCAAAATGACCAATATTGGTTGCAAAATGGTACAGTATGTACGCACCTTACTTCTACCTTTTGCCTACCTCATCACAGGAACTGTGTGCATTGAATTCGCATAGAAGTATCTTTTTTTTTTCATTACTTTGAAAAAAGTTCTCTATGGCATTGCCAACACTAATATATAGTAAAGACATTAACAGATAAATGCCTAATTCTGCATGGAATGCTATGCTGAGCATTCGCAAATCAATAGCAAACAAACCTTGGTAGAGGTTGGAAATGGGGGTGCTTGGTATGAGTGGCTCCTGAGCAGCTGCTTGGGACAGGTTAGATAGACCTGTAATGTGTAACAAAGAAAAAAAAAAAGAAAAAAGTGCAGCACTAGTAAGAAAGATGGCTATTCACTTGGATGATCTTTACATAAACATATTTAATTATCAAGAAAGATAAAATGACTTAATAGAATAAATGGCCATAATAAAAGAAGGATTTAAAAACAAATAATAACAGTGCCTGCTTCCACAATTGAACAACAATACTGGAGGTCCGTTCCTATTAATGCCCAGATATTTTGTGCGAAGATGGTTAATAGTTACCGCCCCTGATGGTATAGGCTGTTGGGATTTTCGTAGCAACCATTTGGAACCCCTCTCTGGTAATCCTGCATCTGCTCTGTGATAGATTGGAATCTGCAGAATGCCGCCCCCCAGGCATTCTTCAATTGGGGATTCAAGAACTACCCATTTGATTGCATCAAACATCTATCCAGTGGGACCGGTCATTTTTGCAACACCTATGCACTTTATGCCCAACAGTGCGCTATACCATCAGGGGCGGTAACTATTAACCATCTTCACATAAAATATCTGGGCATTAATTAGAATGGACTCTTCAGTATTGTTGTTCAATTATGGAAGCAGGCACTGTCATTATTTATTTTTCAAATCCTTCTTTTATTATGGCCATTTATTGTATTAAGTCATATTGAGCCAATCAGCTCCTACCTGTCATTTTGCAGGCCGTGTTTGAAAAATGACAGGTAGGAGCTGATTGGCTGGTGGTTTATCACTCTCCATTTTATCACTTTCCAAGCTTAGTACATCTGGCTCTTTATCTTTCTTGATAATTAAATATGTGGTACTTATATGTTAGTTGGGCGCCCACTAAGCTATTTGCTTAGTTTTACATGTCCCCTCGCGGGGCTCGCTGCACTCGCCACACTTCGGGCGCAGTGGCTCGCTGCACTCACCATACTATATAAAATCAACTTCATGCCGACATGGATAGTGGGGGTATGAGCGTACTAACTATAGTGGGCGCCCAACTAACATATAAGTACCAAATATGTTTATGTAAATATCATCCAATTGAATATCCATCTTTCTTACTAGCGATGCACTTTTTGTTTTCTCTTCATTCTCAAAATCAAGCAATTATCAAATGACCGTTCACAAAGAGCATGTGTGAGGGGAAATAGCAACTGAAAATGCGTATAGATTGTAATAGTAATTGGCCAGAGCTTGACTGACAGGAAGACTGTGTTTGGTGGTGGAAACCTGCCATTTTCTGGGTGAGTCTAAAAATATAAAACGGGTATGCTCAAGTGTTTTTGAGGAGGGTCTGTGATGTCAGCAATGACCACTTCCACACTGTCTCAGTTGCAGATTAGTGGAAGCCTCGGGCCGACTTGCACAGATGGGTAAAACTGCTTGATGGTTCGGGAATTGCGTATATGGATTTGCGAGTGGATTGTGATTAGCGATCCATTTGCAATTCTCTCACAATTTAGCAATGCGCATCTTCTTCTTCTGTTTGGGTGGCGTCTTTCTCCTCGCAGTTCACTGCAAATTCTCATTTAGCAATCCATGCTGAATTAGGCCCATAGGCAGGAATTAAATTAGTCCCAAAACATTTTGGTGGAAAAAAAACCAGGCTGTAGCGTGATCTTCTCTCTTTTCTGTTCTTTGACATGCAATTCAATTATAGTCCCCCACTCTTTTTCTATTCTCCGAAGTGACCCATTTTCCAGGCAAATACACATTGGATCTGGGATAAGTTCCTTGACCTATGTTTTTTTTTTTGTGGCCACAACCTAAAAAATGGGGCTGTTCGTTGGGGGTATTTTTTTAAGGTAAAACAGTGCAGGCTAAAGGGTTAATTGGATCGCCCCGTGGGTTGATGGTGGTGGTGGGGTATCACTTATTCATGGTTAATTACACAGCTAATTGAATTCCCCTCCATAGGTGCAGTATGTCTCCTCCTTTATATGTAAATTCTAGGGTCCGATCCCTTATGTGTTCTATGATAGAGCTCCTGGCGGCTGACGAAGAGCAAGCGCTACGCCAGGTGGTGCTGCGTATCGTGAGTGATGTTACTGTGCGCATGCTCAGGATGCCCATGTGCACCTGGAGAAGCAGAGTGGGGGAAGGGGCATCATTCTAGCCTATATACACCTGTTAAGAGGCGTATCCTTTGCACTGGCTATAGGGGAGGTGCAGATGCACCCTGGGTAATGACTCTTTGTGGAGCAGGTGCATATCCCTCCTGATGACTCAGAGGTGTACCCATGTCAGAATGTATATGGCTCCGCATATGCTCAGGAATATGCTATTAATATACTACATCGCCACACACTGGCCCTGCTGTGCTGCCCGTGTGGGCTATTCTGCAAGCGGTAGTTCCGAAAGACTCCCTTTCCCTCACACCGCATATTACATTAATGGGATACTTGTCTTTTGCTGTAACTGTGTAGGATTCAGCACTAATACCACAGATTTACGCCCCCATAACCCCCCCTCCCCCTTTCTCCGAAGCATTATGCATTTCTCAGTGTAATCCTTTACAGCTCTCACAGATGATCTGCCCATAGTCACTATAGTTTTCTATTGTAAGTTGCTTTATTTGTGCTTTTGCATAGAGAGGTAAAATCCCCCTCTCTGATTGGCCGCAGTGCTGCAGATGACATCATGTCGGACTGATCTGATAGGCTCAGGCTTATGCACTTCATTAGAGAGTTAATGTAATTTGAGAGGCTGTATTGAGTGAAACAGGTGTGCTGGACAGAGGTGTCAGGTAACCCTTGTCACAGGCAGGCAGGGTATTCTGTCACTGCGAGCCCAGCTAGACACGCAGGTAAGAGAATTTATTCTTATTATCATTTTAAATTGTATTCACTTCTCTTTTTACTTTGATATACACAAACACAATGCTGGTCATTTGTCCAGTTGATACCAGTAAAAGCTTTAGCAAAACAGGTGCTTCAGGGCTGACGATGACAATACTCTTTTGACTTCAGACCTGTAAATATTGTAATAATGTTGTATATTGATATATCCTGTGCGCATATATAAAATTCAATTATACCGTTTTTAGATTACACACAAAAATTAAATCACCTTACACAAAAACTGGTTTTAAAAAAAAAAACCAGACAATTATATACATTATTTTCTATACCACAATACTACCAATCTTGACGTTTATCAAAAGTTATTTTTCAAATAATCCGATTTTTTGCAACTAAATCGTTGTCGTTATACATATATTAACACTGTTTATGTAATGTATTTGTTGCAGTGAGTTTTATAACGTTATCTGTTGTCCTTTTTTTATGCAAATTTTAAAATTGATGCTTATACTGTATTTGGTAAACTTCTAATTAGCTTGTTGGAAAAAAATATATGTGTATATATATATATATATATATATATATATATATATTCCTAATTGGTAGTTTTGAGGGTTTAAACTCAAATATTGCAGATATATATTAATTAAAAGTATTATTTCCTTCTAGTTAGGCATTTGGAGAGATTCTTAAGTTATGTGTCGCTAGCAATTAGTAAAAGACTAATGATCTTGATGAATTTCAGTGGGTCTTAGTCACTGACAATGTCATTCAAATGTGTGATGTTTTTTTTCTCCATACAGAACGCATGATATATTGAAGCTCATTGTATATGCAATATGTATGTAGGAACTTGGCGGGTATGTTTGGAAGCTATACAATTAGGCTAATGCCCTAAATATTCGTTTTTTTTTTTTTTTTTTAATAATATAAATTATAAATCACATTGCTACACAGATAACCCTAGACGACCAACTGAGGTCACAAAGGTTACAAAAAAATGTAAGGGAGAACATCTCTCCAGGTTCTGCTGCAGAAGTCCTGATGTAGGCTACGTTAATAAGCTTTATTATTTGATATGTCTTTTCTAAGAATTTTGTTTATTTAAGCACTTAGGATAATACCGTACATTATGATTAAGAGAAATAAAGGTGGATATTTACTAAGCAGAATATTTTCTACATGATAGCCTTTTTCCCCTAGTAGATATAAAGGGGCAATAATATTTAATGCAAATGAAGATCCATTGCCTAGTAAATATTCTTCTTTATAAAAGAACAGTTCCCATTTCAAAAGTCTTTGATATTTTTATAACCTGTTGAGTCATTTACCGCAGGTAACGTTACCCCTTGAATGCTATTAACCCTTTAAACCACCTGGGCCATCATCGGAGAGGGGGGTGTTGTGCCGGGACTCCAGTCCCAGACAGAAAGGGGGCCCAGGACTGGAGTCAATCTGTTGTCAGCCCCCAACCACACACAATTTCGCCAGAACGTATACTTTTCAGTGCCCGCTGCTCATATAAACCTGCATCAATATAGTACTGCCAAATTAGCACACAATGTTTTACACAAAAAGAACAGGATTTGGGGATAAACCTCTTGAGCAGCATTCGGTTATAAAAAGAAAAAAACAAAACAAGACAAAATAATCCATTTTCTTCCGTATTAGCCGCTCTCCTAAGTCAGCAAAATATGCAAAAAGTAGGTTTTACATGCCTGCCAGAAAGTCTCATTTCCTTAGCTCAACAGATGCATTCGGCACGGTATTTACTTAGAAGAACCTCCTCGTTATTATTTAGCACACACTGTTTTTTAAGCTGTTAACTGTATAGGTGCAAAAATCACTGGCTATAATAGTAGGGGTACATCGTAGCCTTCATTACTTTGCTTCATCTAGGCCTAGATTAGAGGCTTATTTAATAAGAACCATCGTTCCTGTACATTATTTATCATCTACTAGTTACTAGCCTATTCAAATGATGGAACATTATATCCATTTGTGCCCGAACGGAGCAACACTTGAATTTTGCCATCTAGTGGCCGTCGGTTTGCAAAACACCTTTATTCCCCCCATAGAGGGGAGGAGGAGTGTTAGCCTTTTATTATATTGGATTTTCACCGCTATTTTGATAGTGGTCTTCTCCTGATTTTGGCTTGATAAATTGACCCTATGGAGTAAATCTACTAACATGGAAGGTCTATAGAAGATGAGATGGTTGCCCATAGCAACCAATAAGATTCTACTTAGTTATTTAGCAACTTCTAGAAGAAATTAGAGAGGATCTGATTGGTTGCTATGGGCAACATCCCATCTACAATTGAACTCCCCAGCTTTGTAAAGTTACCCCTATAGGTCTATTAAAAGAGTTTCCATTAGGAACCAATAACTCATTTATTAGCTCCTATAAGCCTGTCCTTCTATATTATATCCACGTGCGGCTTGGGCTAAAACATTACCATATCCTTCCTGATTTCGACAATACTTTTAGCCATCTTGTTTCTATCGCTGACGCAGTTGCTCCCTTTGCTTTGGAAACTTTGTACCCAGACAGCAGACCCGTTTCTTAAGCCAGGGAAGCAAAAATGAATGGCTGTCTTTTGCAATAAAACATGGCTGAAAAGCACAGAGGCAATGGCCCCCATACATTAGTCTGCCCCCTACTTCCCTGAGCTCCCCCGGCAGCGCTCTCCAGGAGAGATTTGGCGCTTGATGTGCTGCTGGCGGGATAGCAACAGGAGAGCAGGGTCCGGGATAGCCGCAGGCGGGAACCGGAGAGCAGGGTCCGGGATAGCGGTGGGAAACTAGAAAAATCCTATTCAAAAGACTGTGCGGCCGCTGATTGGCTGAGCTCTAAGCCAATCAGTGGCCGCCCAGTCTTTTGAATAGGATTTTTTCTATCCTCTCAACTCTACCCTGCTCTCCGATCCCTGCCCGCCTCACCAGGGCCTCGCTCCCCCAGACCTCGCTCCCTGCCGCATTGACGGCTGCACATAAGATTTTAGTGCAGACCGTCCGACTTCTGGATCTGATCCAGTGTGCATTGGACCGCGCACCGGATTAGATCGGATGTCATACACTTCGCAATTTGGGCCTATGTCACCTGATCCTCTAGAAGTGGGTGAAATCTGGCCCAAATAGTAGTAGTAGTAGTACGTTTATTTATAAGGTGCCGCAAAGTGTCCGCATCGCCGTACATAGCAAACAAAAAACAAATTACAAGGTAAGGTACAGGGTGTGTTGATAATATACAGCATAAATAGGGGTATAGCTGGTAGAACTAAAATCAGCATAAGTTCTGAAGTAGGTGTGGAAATTGTCAAGGAGACTGAAGATGAAGTAGAGGAAGGGAAGAACAGGACAGGAGCACAGGTGAGGTAAAGAGGTAGGGTGAGGCAGTGAGGAAGGAGGGCCCTACTCATAAGAGTTAGCAGACTAAAACTAAACAATAGGATAAGTAGGAATGGATGGAGGGGTAGGTTAGGCAGGATAGGAGGAGCAAAAGAGGTTAGGAGGAGGAGGCATAGGCCAGTCGGAAGAAGTGGGTTTTGAGGGAGCGCTTGAAGGAGGTAAAGGAATCAGAAAGCCTGATGGGTGGCGGGAGGTTAGCGTAGTGTATGGGGCCTTAACATTGATTTATAGAGCAATGTGCCTAATTCATGTTTGTAGCAGAGGTCCGTAATCATCAGCAGGCTGCTCATGTGTCACAGTGTGCATGCACCAAGGGACCATTGTGCTTGCAAGTGAGGACTTAGGACCTTATTCAGTCCTGAATTTGCAGCCCAGCAGGTAATGAAGCTCCGCCAGAATCGATTCCGCCCATGTGTATGGCTGTGAATGTGTTTGCAGCCATGCACACGGTGGAGGGCATTCACAATCACTTACCATCGAATGGATTACCCCTATTCGCAGCCGCCAAGGAAGTCTACACTTACTTGGCGCTGCGATGGCCATGCGGAGACGTAAGCTGCTGTTGACGTTAGCGTCCCTCCCAACGGCCAGGCACCACCTGTGTTTTTGTGTGGCCAGTCTCCAGAGGGGGTGTGGCCAGCCATTACAGAGGTTTGGCTAACCATTAGCGCAGGGCTGGGCAACACCGGCCCTCCAGATGTTGATGAACTACACATCCCAGCATGCCTTTCATCAGTTTCAGCATGGCCACATAGCAAAACTAATGCAAAGCATCCTGGGATGTGTAGTTCACTAACATCTGGAGGGCCGGTGTTTACCCAGCCCTGCATTAGCGGGTGTTTGGTATGGTTCCCATCATAATGTATATAGTAAGCACGGCTACTGAATGATTTATAATTGTGGGCCAATCTGGGTTTAATTACAATGACTGTACGTCAATGGAGATATATTGTATATCTTAGAATAATAATGTATTTATTGAACCACATATAAATGGTCTCTATCTCATTGTGTGACACAGCGGTCAAAATCCCAAAGGGGTTTGCAGGGCAGGGAACGGATGTGTAGGGGTACACATTAGTTTGAAAATGAATTCGATTTTTACCTTCCCATCAAATGATTCCTCCTCTTCTCCCTGCTGCTTGCAGCCGCCCAAGACTCGCCCGGCAGCTGCGAGCAAAACAGCCATTTCCGGAAGGCTCTGATGTCTTGCATCAGCCCCTAGCAGGCAAAAACACGCCTGCATTAGGCCAGGCACTCCCAGCATTTCTGTAAGGGGCGGTGGCAGGCGCCGCTCCAGGCTTCAGGCGACTCCAAGCGCATCGCCATAGCAGGCAGCGCCAGAGCCGCCGTACGGAGCGGGCGCCGCCATCTTCGTGCAGGGAAGCGTCGGGCGTTGCCTAGCAACGTCCCGAGCTTCCTCCTTCTTGCGGCCGGCGTCGGGAGGTTGCTAGGCGACCTACCCGAACATCCGGCTAGCGTGCGGCGTCAGCGTGTCTGACGTCAGCACGACCCTGGGCGGCACTTTTGGAATAAATAGCCGGCGTCTGCTGGGAACAGACGCCGGTTATAGCTTTGGTGTGCCCCGCAGCCTAAAGTGTTCCTGGTTCCAGCAAGCTTCGTTACAGTGCCCCGTGCCGTGATCCCTGCTGTGATTCGGATAAGTCCTTGTATTATTATATTCCATCTTGTCAGCATTGTTGCTTGTATCTTGTATTATTATATTCCATCTTGTCAGCATTGTTGCTTGTATCCTGTATTATTATATTCCATCTTGTCAGCATTGTTGCTAGTATCTTGTATTATTATATTCCATCTTGTCAGCATTGTTGCTTGTATCTTGTATTTTATATTCCACCGTCACGTATTGTTACGCCTGGTATACCCCTTGGATTTGTCTTGTTCCTTGCGTGGCTACCCCGTGGGTATCCGGGGCCTCCTTGCCTTCCGTGGGTTTAGTCAGTTTTACCCTTGCTCTCCACTAGCCTTGGCGGCCGTGTTGTCCCTACGTAAGACCAGGTGGCATCGAGGTGGGAGCCTGACTAACGGGCTCTCACGAACGCGGCTATTATTGGTGAAGTCTAGCCCTCTGCACGCGTCCGCCAACTCCGGTTTGAGGCAACGGAGGTAGGGGTGGCAAGAGAGTCCCCGGACCCTAACATTATAACCGGCCCAAAAATAACACAACCATAACACCATATAGTGGTTGTGTGTTTCCTGTTAAAACATGGATCCTAATGCAGGGGTTTCAGCCCAGGTTTTTGCTGACCAGATTCACCACCTCACACAGCAGTTACAAGACCTCACCATCAGGGTGGAGTCTCAGGAGGAGGTTCGCAGAGCAGCCCCAGCCATGGCTGTGTCGGTTAAAGAACCTAAAATGAGTCTCCCCGACCGGTTCTCTGGGGACCGGCATCAGTTTTTTAATTTTCGAGAGAGCTGCAAACTCTATTTTCGATTGCGACCACTCTCCTCCGGTTCCGAGTTGCAGAGAGTGGGGTTGGTGATATCCCTACTCCAGGGGGATCCACAGACATGGGCCTTTGGTCTGAAGGCAGACAGTCCGGCTCTTCGTTCTGTGGATGCCTTCTTCCAGGCTATGGGGATTCTATATGATGACCCAGATAAGGCAGCTGCAGCTGAGGCCCATCTCCGGTCCCTTAGACAGGGTCGCCGGGTGGCAGAGGCCTATTGCTCCGAATTCAGACGATACGCCAATGATTCTGGGTGGAATGATCCAGCCCTACGCTCCCAATTTAGAATTGGACTGTCCGATCAGATTAAAGATTCCTTGGTCCAATATCCCTCTCCAACCTCTTTGGACGATCTCATGCAGCTGGTCATCAGGGTGGATCGCCGGCTCCGTGAGAGACGTTCCGAACGAGGTGCAGGTTTTGCGCCGTTGCCCAGTGTCCCCGAGGATTCTTCAGTCGATCTTGGGGAGCCTATGCAGTTGGGTGTGACTCGCCTGTCTCCACAGGAGAGGGCGAGACGCCGATCCCAGGGGCTCTGTCTGTACTGCGGAGTCCGGGGACACTTGGTAAATTCCTGTCCCGAGCGCCCGGGAAATGCCAAGGCCTGAGGATGCAGGGAGACATCTTGTCAGGCCTATCTCTTATTTCTCCCAATAATGCACTTTTAATTCCCATATGTATTTCATCAGGGGTACATAGGTGGGAGGGACAGGCGTTCATCGATAGCGGGGCGGCAGGTAATTTCATTGACTCACAAATAGCTCAGGAGCAAGGAATTTCTCTTATTCCCGTGTCCCCGGAGATTTCCGTTTACGGCCTTGATGGCAACCGTCTGCCCTGGGGAGTCATTACCCATCGCACCGTTCCTTTACCGGTTCAAGTTGGGGTTACCCATTCCGAACTATTGTCTTTTTTTGTTTTTCGTAGTCCTGTTACACCCATAGTGTTGGGGTTACCCTGGCTTAAATTGCACAACCCACGTTTTGATTGGTTGTCAGGGGAACTTTTAAGTTGGGGAGAGCACTGTATCTCGAATTGTCTGGTTCTTCCAGTCCGTATGGTGACTCCTTCTATTCCAGGGTTACCTGAACCATACGTTTCCTTTTATGATGTCTTTTCCAAGAAGGAGGCGGATGTCTTGCCTCCCCATCGACCCTATGATTGCGCCATAAATCTCATTCCTGATGCGAAATTACCCAAGGGGCGATTGTACTCCTTGTCTCTTCCCGAGGAGAAGGCGATGGAGGAGTACATTGTGGAAAATCTAAAAAAAGGGTTCATTAGGCCTTCTAAGTCACCCGTCGGGGCAGGGTTCTTTTTCGTAGGGAAAAAGGACGGCTCCCTTCGCCCTTGCATTGATTTCAGACAACTCAATGCCATCACTGTTAAAAACTCATATCCTCTTCCTCTGATCTCGGTCCTCTTCGATCAGCTACGTAAGGCATCTATTTTTTCTAAAATCGATTTGAGGGGGGCGTACAATTTAATTCGCATAAAAGCGGGTGATGAATGGAAGACGGCCTTTAATACGCATACTGGGCATTATGAGTATCTGGTAATGCCGTTTGGTCTCGCTAATGCACCTGCCGTGTTCCAGGATTTTATTAATGACGTGCTTAGGGAGTTCTTGGGAGTCTTTGTCGTAGTGTACCTGGATGATATCCTGATTTTCTCTTCATCTCTAGAACAACACCGCTCGCATGTGTGCGCAGTTCTCCAAAAGCTTAGGGAGAACAACTTATATGCCAAGCTTGAGAAGTGTGAATTCGAGGTGGAGAGCATTTCTTTTCTGGGATATATTATTTCTCCTCAAGGGTTTCAAATGGATCCAGCAAAGCTTCAGGCCATCAAGGACTGGGTTCAACCATCAAGCCTCAAATCCACTCAGAGGTTTTTAGGGTTTGCCAACTATTATAGGAGATTTATTCCATTCTTCTCGGATATTGTGGCTCCCATAGTTGCGTTAACTAAGAAAGGCGCCAATCCTTCGGTCTGGCCGGAGACCGCCGTTGATGCTTTCAAAAGGTTGAAGGCAGCTTTTACCTCTGCCGGAGTTTTGCGGCATCCTAATCCTGAAGTGCCCTTTGTGGTGGAAGTGGATGCCTCAGAGGTAGGGATTGGAGCTGTTCTGTCCCAGGTGGATAGGCAGGACGGCTTTTTACATCCTTGTGCTTTTTTCTCCCGAAAGTTTTCCACAGCCGAATGTAATTATGACGTCGGTAATCGGGAACTTCTCGCTATAAAGACAGCCTTGGAGGAGTGGCGGCATTGGCTGGAGGGGGCTAGGTTCCAAGTTACTATTATTACTGACCATAAGAATCTTGCCTATCTTCAATCAGCTAAAAGAGTTAATGCCAGGCAGGCGAGGTGGACGTTATTCTTTGCTCGATTCAATTTCATTATTACATACAGACCCGGATCCAAGAATGTCGTTGCTGATGCTCTCTCAAGGAGTTTTGCTGCTATTCAAGACCCTCATTTACAGTTAGAACCTATCCTTCCTGCCTCTTGTATCGTTGCTGGCGTTGCACACAGTATTCTTGATCAAGTCATTTGGGCACAGGCATCCGCTCCCAAAGCCGTTCCGGAAGGTAGACTTTTTGTTCCGTCTGAGCTCCGGAAAAATTTTTTTTCAGAGTTTCACCACTGTAAGTCGGCAGGTCATCCCGGTATTGAGAAAACTTTATCTTTGTTATCACGATCGGTCTGGTGGCCCACCATGAAGAGTGATGTCAAAGAATGGGTGTCGGCTTGTGACGTCTGTGCTAGAAACAAGTCTCCTCGTTGTCCTCCTATAGGGCAGTTAAATCCCTTATCTATACCCAGGAGGCCATGGTCACATATCTCCATGGACTTCATAACTGATCTGCCACAATCTTTAGGTTTTGATTCCATCTGGGTAGTGGTAGATAGGTTTAGTAAAATGGCACATTTTGTCCCCTTGAAGGGGTTACCTTCCGCAGAAAGGTTAGCCTCCTTGTTTGTGTGTCACATTTTTCGTGTACACGGCCTTCCCACAGATATTGTTTCGGATAGGGGTGTTCAATTTGTAGCCAAGTTTTGGAGGTCTGTCTGCTCCGCATTACAGATTAAACTCAGTCCATCTTCTGCTTATCACCCGCAATCTAATGGGCAGACGGAACGTGTTAACCAGACACTTGAGCAGTTCCTGCGGTGTTATGTATCTAAGTCCCAACAGGATTGGGTGGAGAACCTACCATTTGCAGAATTCGCCTATAATAATGGCTGGCATTCTGCCACCAAGATGTCTCCTTTCTTCTGTAACTATGGTTTTCATCCTCGGGCAAATTCTTTTTATCCTGTTCCCGCCAGAACAGGTAATCCCAGGTGGGTGACCAGTAGGAGGGCTACCTGGGCTATGGTCCGTAGGGCTCTCCTCTCTGCGACCACGGCCGCAAGGCGCTTCTCCGACCGTCACAGGAGACCTTGTTCCTTTAAAGTTGGAGACTGGGTGTGGTTATCCACCAGGAATATCAATATCCATCAGGCATCTAGGAAGTTGGGTCCTCGCTTCATTGGTCCGTACAAGATCGTTAGGAGGATCAATCCGGTGGCCTTCCGACTCCAGATTCCACGTTCCTTGAAGGTCAATCCCACATTCCATGCCTCATTACTTAAACCTGCCCGCCGGCCTTGTACTCGCAGGCCGGTACCGGTCATTCATCAGGACCGCAGGGAGTTTGTAGTGGATAGCGTTCTGGACTCTAAGATTTCCCGAGGTCGTTTGTTCTTTCTTGTCCACTGGAAAGGTTACGGTCCGGAGGAAAGATCCTGGGTTGTGGATAAGGATCTTCATGCCCCGTCCTTGAAAAAGTTATTTTTTAGACAAAACCCTTCGAAGCCAGGAGCTGGAGGTCGGTTGACCTCTCCTCAAGGGGGGGGTACTGTAAGGGGCGGTGGCAGGCGCCGCTCCAGGCTTCAGGCGACTCCAAGCGCATCGCCATAGCAGGCAGCGCCAGAGCCGCCGTACGGAGCGGGCGCCGCCATCTTCGTGCAGGGAAGCGTCGGGCGTTGCCTAGCAACGTCCCGAGCTTCCTCCTTCTTGCGGCCGGCGTCGGGAGGTTGCTAGGCGACCTACCCGAACATCCGGCTAGCGTGCGGCGTCAGCGTGTCTGACGTCAGCACGACCCTGGGCGGCACTTTTGGAATAAATAGCCGGCGTCTGCTGGGAACAGACGCCGGTTATAGCTTTGGTGTGCCCCGCAGCCTAAAGTGTTCCTGGTTCCAGCAAGCTTCGTTACAGTGCCCCGTGCCGTGATCCCTGCTGTGATTCGGATAAGTCCTTGTATTATTATATTCCATCTTGTCAGCATTGTTGCTTGTATCTTGTATTATTATATTCCATCTTGTCAGCATTGTTGCTTGTATCCTGTATTATTATATTCCATCTTGTCAGCATTGTTGCTAGTATCTTGTATTATTATATTCCATCTTGTCAGCATTGTTGCTTGTATCTTGTATTTTATATTCCACCGTCACGTATTGTTACGCCTGGTATACCCCTTGGATTTGTCTTGTTCCTTGCGTGGCTACCCCGTGGGTATCCGGGGCCTCCTTGCCTTCCGTGGGTTTAGTCAGTTTTACCCTTGCTCTCCACTAGCCTTGGCGGCCGTGTTGTCCCTACGTAAGACCAGGTGGCATCGAGGTGGGAGCCTGACTAACGGGCTCTCACGAACGCGGCTATTATTGGTGAAGTCTAGCCCTCTGCACGCGTCCGCCAACTCCGGTTTGAGGCAACGGAGGTAGGGGTGGCAAGAGAGTCCCCGGACCCTAACAATTTCCTTTGGCGATCCCTCCGTTTTTGAGGGCAGAATTTCAGAGCCCTGGTAGGCTGTCGCTGCATAATAACTGCCCATGTAGGCAGCATGGATATTGAGCCCCCTTGTCCCTGACTGGAGGTATCTGTGACTCATGTTATGTATTTGCACATTGTATAGTAGCTCCAAACATCAACACTGGTATCCTTCCAATACACAGGCCCTATTCTAATATCTACAAGTTATCAGACGCAATATGTAAATTATCTGGCAGTATTATGAAGAATGAACTTCCCTGTCCTGCTGCTGGCAGAGCAATTAATGAATCAATCAATCCAGCCGCTCTCTGTGCCACATATCACACAGTATAACAGAGAACATTCCAGAATAGTTCGGGCTTTGCCTCTGATCAGCGAACGTCACAGCATTTTCTGCCCAAATTGGAACTAGGGACTGGTAATATAATAACCTTTGTGGGTACCCTCTCCCCCCTGGTTCTGGGATAAAGGGCAGACTAGCTTATGTCGGCAATCCACTAGTTCAACCACTAATGGTCAGGTCCCCTAAAAATGGTCAAAATACTGTAGGTCAAAGTTTTTGGTGCCTATGTTGACATGTGTTATCATAGATACCGTATAAGTGTACTGCGTCCTCCATGTCCACTGGGATGAACAAGACCTTTGTGTCAAAATTCCGACCATTTGTCGACCATGTTCACGTCGCCCTTTTGCTTATTTGGAGTATGTCGACCTTCCCACTGTTGACCATTAGTGCTCGACCTAGTAATTATCAACCTAGAAATTGTCGACCTGCCGACGGATACCTGCTCCCACCCTTAGGGCCTGATTCAGTAATGCTTGCTAAACAGTGGTTGGTTGCTGCTTAGGCCAGGCGGTGTTAAGCTGCTCGCTAACGCCCGTACCAAAGAGGGGGCGGGTGCCATCTGCCGCCATCAGGCATCGGCCCGCCTGCTTTCCCAGGGGAACACCTAGCATTTTCAAGCATTCCCCCTGCTCCGGCCTGGTGTCCGCACCCGCCCGCTCTGGAGCTATTGTGAAACTCGAATATCACAATCGATGAAACTTAATGAAGCTGTTCGCTCGCCGGGTCTACAAACACGCAAATACGTGCATGCGCAGACCCCCCACAATCGGAAGAATAAAAATGTCCACGGTTTCATTCATAGAATGTTGCTGCTACAGACTGTACCGTGGCGGCTCTGGGCTGCATTACCGGGAACCTGGCGGCATCACCCCACAACCTGTGCCCACTGTGATCAGTCGGAACTTCCTCTTCTGCGGAACATTAATTGTATTTCTCTTCAAGCACTTTGCATAATTTTCATTAAGTTATCTGTACAAACTTCTGCAGAGCATTGTACAAAGCGATGATTGTTCTAATAACTTCCGGTATATTGTGCTGGAAAACAGATATTCCAAAATGGCCTCAGAATGTGATTTCATGTAATACTTGAAAGTCTGCAGGGTTGTAGGTAACAATGGGTCTGGTGTAGCCAGCAGTGAATTGAAGTGGGCCAGTAGATGGCAAACAATCAGCTCCCGGGGATTTATCACATATGTTCAATAAAATAAGTAGAAGATGTTTGGTTGCTATGGGCAACGGGCTAATTCTCCACTGGTCCACCTCTCTGCTCTTTTCACGACTTGATACATAAGCCGCTATGTACCTGCGGCTTATGTATGCGGCTATGTATGCTACGTCTTACATGGACTGATTGTGCTTGTTTGCAGCATTGGATGAATCGGCTGCGGTTATACGTTATATGGAGGTGTTCTATGCTGAAAAGAGACAAGATTGTGTCCAACAGAGCATGCAGTGGGTCAGACGGACCCTTGTCCGATGGTGGGGGGTTTGCACATGCAAGGGGAATGCCCAGCATTTTATGGGCTTCCCCTATGCCTGCTGGGGATGGGTGGCTGACGTTACAGCGTCGATGTACGACGGTAATAAGTTCAGACTGACTTTTATTAACAAAGGGGAGAGAAATTATTCGATGGTCGCCGACCATCGAATGATTTCTCTCCCCTTCGGCCTCATGCGAGGAGATGTGTTCTCGTACACATCCCCTCGCATGCTAGTGAGGGGATGCGGGTGGCACTGGGGGCAGGACTGAATTAGGCCCAATGTCGTCTACATGATTTCATGTGCACAGACTTGGATGGAATATATCCCTTTATATAGCGGAGTGTTCCCCCACAGCTTCTGTACACTGCAGATTTAGACTTATCAGTGATAGAGAGTAATGAGAGCGAATGGCTATTTCAGTTGGGCTGTCCTCATTCTGGGCCCTCTCCTACCCATTACACATGTTTATATTCCAGCCTATTGTAAGAGAAGGTGGCCATGGGGCAGATTTCCATGACTGTGCCACCATTCTGTAGTGACCCACGCCCTCTGTCCCAAACTGTTGGAAGGCGTCATGGCTTTAGGTAGGACAAACCACAATTTGGGCTATTTGCCCCATTTCTATTCCAACTATTATAGTTATTTTCCTTGAGCTGTAAGAGTCTGGGATAGGTACACAGAGCTATGGGTTCTAGCATTCCCGATGTCCACCCGCATTAACACAGATTTCTGTCCAAGTCACAGGAGGAGATGATCAGAAATCCCCATTAGCTGCAGCCTGCGGCTATTTGCTTGCTGTTAATGAATAGCCCCAGAAAGTGCATCTCATTGTAACTAATTGAATTTGGCCCATAGTCTGTGAACCGTTCCTTCTCCAATGTACTGTAATGCGATCTCACTATGGCCCCCCGTGTGTAGGGGCCATAGCAATGTATTGACCTGTGCATCGCTATTGCTTGGACGCTGGATAAATCTAGTTAATCGCTGGTCAGGACCTGTGTTCTCACCGGAGAACACTAGGCCTGACAGATCGCACAGCACTGCACAGCGATCAGATTGCTCAGCAAAATCTCCCCATGTGTAGGCCCCTTAAAGGCCCATACACACTGGGTGGGTTTGAGCTGAAAGCAGCTCAGTTTTGCTGTTTTAGCTCAAAAGCCACCCAGTGTGTACAGGCCATCAGCGTCATCACCGGCCACCGCTGCTCATCTGGTATTAGCAGCAGATGAGCGGCGGGGTAGACGGCTTTCCATAGAACCCTGTCATGGAAAGCAGTCCACTCCCGCGAAAATCGTTTGGATGGGCGAAAATCCAGCCCAGCGATTTTCCCCATCATCGTTCTCCATACACACTGGGTGCATTCATCTTAAGTCCTGAGCCGCAGAACCCAAGGCCTAGAATGGTGAAAATATTCTGGTTTGTGTTGTACACTAGCTGGTGACTGTAGACAGTGTTATGATCGTGAGACGTAATTTTTTTTAATGATTGTAGGTAATAGGCTATAGCTATTATGATATTAACTAATAAGTTATAGCTATTTTAGTTAATATCATAATATCGGTAAGCAGCATTAATAGTAGTTGTGCGATTTTAGAGAGAGAAATTGGTGCAGAGGCATTCTAGTGTCTGTACTGGTAGGCAGACATTAGGGTTACAGTGGTTAGATGGTAGGTGTCCTGTGGGATGGGATGAGCTGCTGGAGAAGTATAATAGGTCCTAGTAGAAACGCGTAATGTGGCTAAGATGCCATTTAACCAATGTCTAGGAATTGTCAAAGGTTGAAAGATGATATTAGAAGTAAGAAGAGGGGGCGTGGTCTGGCGTTACAGGGAGCGAGACGTGTCTCTGTGAGCGCTCCCGCAGTTGGCCCTAAAAAACCCTATTTCACCGTGAATTACCGGCACCAGCCCGACTGACAGAGCCCAGCAGACCCTCGGCTACTGCCCGGCTTGGAGGCGTGGGCGCCGCGGAGTCGGGGAGGGGAGAAATCCCATCCTGCGGATTGCGGCCCTCGCCTGCCCTGAAGCCGCGGCCCCGAGTACATTCCCGCGCCCGCGACGGAGCTCCAGGACCTCGTCGCGGCCGAAAACGACAGCCAGAGGCTGAAGGAGGGGCGGATGTGTGCGGGGGAGACGGCGGTGGAGTGCCCCTACCTCCCCCACCTCAGCTGACCTACCAGAGGGACCCGGTGGACGGGAGGGGAGCCGGGAACAGCGGGCGCCCCCCAGCTCTGGATGTGACGGCGGCCATCTTGGATCAGGCTGTCCCGGGACGCTGCTGCTCCTGCTGCCGCCACAGTGAGTAAAACGGCTGGCGGGAAGACCAACCCTTACACCCCTGCCCACCCCAGATAAAAGTGTGCCCCACTGCCCACGCACACTATACCCCCCCTCTCTCGAGGCTACAGATAGCAGGCTGTACATCAGTCTGTGACACAGCACAGCTGTATTAAACTGTCTGCCAGGCATAACCCAGTGTGCAAGTCCCTTCTGGGCAGCCTCCCCTCAGTGGATCTACAACATAATAAGACCGGGCTACTCTCCTATTGCCCCATATCACAAATTCCCGGCCACTTCTGGGAACCCCCTCCCCACCAGCACCAATATCCTGCATCTAACGCCCCTCGTGAAGCCCTGGACCTGGGCCGTTTGGCCCGTAGACTCTGCCCCACTCTCCTCTGGGCGATCCTCAGGAAGCGTTACCTCTGGTCCTAGTGGGATTACTGCGGTACCCTGTCACAACATGCTGGTCTAAAGGCCTTTACACTGGCGGAGAGGCCCTGACTCAGAGTTAACCGTACGAGATATGTGAACTATCACCTGTTTTCCTGCCTTCTACGTCACAAAGCTTGTTGGAGCCCGATCTTGTAAATTTATCACCAAGAGTTCCCGCTCTACCCCTAATATGCCTAACAAAAAGAATAAGGCGCCTAAGTCACTATCACAAGTTGACTTCTTCAAATTCCCCCCTGTGAGTGCTAAGAAGCATAAGGATGCCGGGGACCCCCCCCCCACTCTATCCCCTGCAGTCTCGCCCCAACCCCCCCAGGCACTCCCGCCACATGAGCACCACTCATCAGATGTAGCGGCTCTGGATAATGGTCAAGCCCTTACGGTTGGGTCTATGAAACTCCTCCTCACTCAATTTAAAAAAGAGGTCTCTGAAGATTTCAAATCCACCCTACAGGCATGCCAGAGATCTATAGACGACCTAGGCGGCCGTACTGACCACGTCGAAACCAAAATGGGGGAATTTGCCACTTCCCATAATGAACTGATCTCTTCTCATGAAGCTCTCCAGGCAGAAGTCTCCGCCCTTCGCGATAAGATTGCCGATATGGAGGACAGATCCCGCCGTAATAATATCAGAGTCCGCGGTATTCCAGATTCAGTGTCAAACAGCAGCCTGAACGATTATATCACCGAGGTCTTCCAAAAGCTCCTCCCAAACTGCTCTAGAGCGGACTTACTACTAGATCGGATCCACAGGCTCCCTAAAGGTAAAGGAGCCCCAGCTGAGGCCTCCCGCGACGTGCTTATGAGGGTCCACTTTTATCATATAAAAGAGGCAATATTAAAAGCCGCAAGACCCTCCGAGGATTCAGCTAACACGCTGGGGTCTCTGCAGCTATTCGGAGATCTCTCCCAAGCTACACTAGCCAAAAGACGCTCCTTCTACCCCGTGACAACGGCTCTTCGCAAGGAAGGCATTCCCTATAGATGGGGCTTCCCTACAAAGCTTCTACTCAACAGAGGCGGCTCAACGGTGGTCCTCTCCACAGTGGAAGAAGGGATGCGATTCCTCTCCAACATTCAGCATAGCAACGCCACTTCATCTCCCCGTTCCGAGGGTGGGCTCCAGCGGGTCTGGTCTGCCCCGGACGGGGACCAATGATCTACCCTCCCTCTACAGGCGCGCGGGCCCTACGTCTCAGCGCCCTCTGGAAGCGCTACAAGGTACTCTAAATTATGGGTATTAGATGCCTAAAGTGACTACTGCTAAAACTGGACTCTTTCCCATTGGTGGCCGAGTGCTCCCTCGGATATACCTCTGCAGAGAGCCCTAATGGACTGACGTACTCACGGTTCCTTGTTGGACTCTAATTCTAGTTTTCTCTTCTCTCTGTTTCTTTTTGTTTTTTTTTGGTGACCGGGTGTCCCTTGGGGCTATATCTATGCAGCAAGTTGGGTTTCCTTGGGCCCGACCCCTACAGGATGCTCGGCCACCTTGCGCACCTCCCAGGGAGTGCTCCCCTTGGGTGCTGGTCTGGGACCTTGCGCCACGGGTGAGTTTATCTATACGCTGTATATTGTCAAATTTAATTGTTCTTTAGCCTAACATTTTCTATGTCAGGGGCTTGTTTGTTTGATTGCTCTAGGTTCAGTCAAGCTAGCTTTGATAGTAGTTTGTTTCACAATAGTTGTATATCTGTTTCTGTGGTCTCTCCGCCCATTAGACCACCACCCCCCTTGCGTAACCAAGGTGTGCCATGGTTTGGCACCCTATTCCCCCCCTGGCAGGGGGTTCGTACTCCCCTTCCCTTTTTTTGTTTTTTTCCGTCCCCCTTTTTAACCCACCACCTTGTCCCAATACTGTTTGCCCTTTCAACCCACATACTCTACATCAACTATCACGCCAAGCGTATCCCCCTTTAGACAAATATGGTTAACTTTTTATCTATAAACGCTAATGGCCTCAACTCCCCCAACAAAAGGAAAATAGCCCTGGACCTTTTCCGAAAACACAAGGCCCATATAGTTGCAGTTCAGGAAACGCATTTCATATCTTCAGCCCCGCCTCTCTTTCATGATAGATTCTTCCCGGCCTGCTATACGGCCAACGGCCCCACCAAGAAAGCGGGGGTGGCGATTCTTTTCTCCCAGAATTGTGACTTCTCTCTCACCTCTCAATATGCAGACCCAGAGGGCAGGTTTCTTATCCTGACCGGACTACTAGACAACAGGGAAGTTACAATAGTTTCGTCCTACGCTCCAAATAGCAAGCAGATCTCTTTCTGTAGGAAACTGTTAGACAAAGTCCATCAGCTAGCAAAGGGGGCCTTAATAATCTTGGGGGATTTCAACCTCACGCCAGATCCCTCCTCAGATAACTCAAACCCTCATCCCTCTGTCAGGTCTGGCCCCCCCCCCCCATCTAAAGGTCTACAGGCCGTATTGGCGGAATACGATGTGTACGATCTATGGAGGATTAAAAACCCGACGACTAGGGACTACACGTTCTATTCCAACCCGCACAGATCGTACTCCAGAATTGACCTAGCACTTTCAGACAAATGGTCCATTGGCACCTTCAGTGAGGTAAAGATTCTCCCCAGGTCTTGGTCGGATCACTCCCCACTTTTCTTGAGGTGGGCCATTAACGAGAGAGTCACCTGTCCAGGCCCCTGGAGATTGGGGACCCATAGCTTAACTATATTGGAGTCCCGGCAGGAGATACATGAGTCCCTTTCCCAGTATTTGTCTCTCAACTCCCCGGAGGACACATCTACATTCACTCATTGGTGCGCCCTAAAAGCAGTTGTGCGGGGGTCGGCAATTAAAATTGCCTCCAAAATCAAAAGGGAGAGCAGACAGACGCAAGCAAGCGCAGAGGCGAACCTAGCGGCATTAGAGGCAGCCCATAAAGCGGACCCTTCTGATAGCGCTACTTTGAAATCCCTAAAGGAGGCAAGAGATAGAGTTAATAGCCATTACCTTGATATAGTCCACCGCAATATCGCTAGGCTCAACCAGAAATATTACCTCTTAGGCAACAGGGCTGGGAAAATGCTAGCGAGGAGGCTGAGGGGTAGACGGGCGAAGGAAAAGATCCGCATGATTCACTCTGATAAAGGTGCAAAGGTGTTCGACCCGAAAGAAATAGCGGATGTCTTTTCATCATACTATTCTAAACTGTACAACCTAGGTGACGACTCCGAGACCCCCCAGCCGACCCTTGAAGGTATAAGGAGGTTCCTAGACGACATCCTCTTGCCTTCCTTGACCCCCGAGGTTTGCATGTCCCTAAACGCCCCCTGGACCTTGACGGAAGTCCAGAGTGCAATTGACGCCCTCCCAGCCGATAAGGCCCCAGGCCCCGATGGATTCCCCTCAAACTTCTACAAGATGTTTAGGGACCAATTAGCTCCTGTACTGGTTAGAGTTTTTGACGAAGCCTCGAAAGCTAAACAATTCCCCCCCGAAATGCTGGAGTCCCGCATTGTGACGATAGCCAAGCCTGGCAAATCGCCTTCTTCAACACAAAACTACAGGCCCATAGCTTTACTTAATACTGATTTGAAGCTATACGCCAAACTGGTAGCTAATCGGATAGGCCCCTTGCTCCCCTCTTTGATAAAGAACGACCAGGTAGGCTTCGTCCTAAATAGACAGGCCCCTGATAATACCAGAAGAGTTATTGATATTATCGAATTTTGTGCTGCAGAAAAAACCCCTCTCTTAGTCCTCTCCTTAGATGCGGAGAAGGCCTTTGATAGGCTCCACTGGGGCTTCATGCGAATGACCCTAGAGAAATTTGGATTTAACGGTTGGATCCTCGACTCCATTCTGGCCCTGTACTCTCACCCCTCTGCTAGAGTCTTCACGAACGGGTGCACCTCTTCCAGTTTTAAGATATCCAATGGCACACGCCAGGGGTGCCCCCTCTCCCCCCTGATTTATGCCCTGGCTATAGAACCCCTAGCAGAGCGCATCAGAAGGGACAATCTCATTATAGGCCCAACAATAGGTAATATATCTCATAAAATTAATCTATTTGCTGATGATGTTCTTCTGTGCATTCTAGACCCAATCAATTCCCTTCCGGCCCTACACAAAGCCCTCTCTGAATACTCAAAAGTCTCCTACTATAAGCTTAATACCGGTAAAACGGAAGCCCTGCCCATAAATATTGCCCCAGAAACGGTCATCAAATTGAAGGAAACCTACAAGTACGCTTGGCAGACTTCATCTATAAAATATCTTGGCATACAGCTTGCGTCAGGGACCCACCTAGTTGACGCTAATTATAAACCATTACTTAAAGCCTTCTCAGACCTAACCAATGAGTGGATGTTACAAGATGTCTCCTGGCTGGGCAGGATAGCGGCCGCTAAGATGGTCCTCCTGCCAAAATTAATGTATCTCTTCCGAGCGATTCCTAGACTCCCCCCCAGGGCCACCCTACAAAAGTTCAATCAAATCCTATCTAAATATATTTGGAGAGGGTCCAAACCCAAAATAGCTAAAAAATGGTTGATTTTGCCCAAGGGGAGCGGTGGAGTGGCTTACCCAGACCTGGATCTCTATGCAGAGGCGTGTGTCCTGAATCAACTGAGAGATTGGCTCTCTGTTTCAAATCAAAAACCCTGGGTACAAATAGAAAGCTTTTATACAACTCCGGCCCAGTTGTCGGATATGCTCTGGCTCCCCAAGGGGATCGCACGCACACACGGGACTAATTGCAAATCTATCCAAGTGTCTCTGGAGGTATGGCACAGACATTTAAGCAGGCTAGACAATCTGCCACTCCCGGCCCCGTTCCTCTCCCTTAAATCCCTCGGTGCAATGATTCCGGTCCCTTACCTTAATAGATGGATAGATAGGGGGTTAACAACTCTAGAGGGACTGTTTAAAGACGGGCTCTTAAGAAGCTTTAGGGATCTACAGGACAGCTTCAACATTCCGAGACAGGATTTCTTCATCTATCTGCAGCTGAGAAGTTGGCTCCAGACTCATTCCCAGTCCCCCAGATTAGCAACAAAGCTCCCCCCTGACATTGAGTTTAACATTTTTTTTATTTTCAATAAATGAATTTTGAGAACAATTGTATCAATGAGAAATACATAGATTCAACGTGGTGCCTCATCGCAGTGAGGCGAGGGAGTGACATTACAGTGAACTAGGTCTGTATTGTAAGCAGACTAACATTTTTATATCGATCATATCATCGGGGTAAGTCCTTAGTTAAGGAGGTAAATCGTCGCTGTTCTCAATGCTGTACGTAGACTATTTCAGCGGCTGATACCTTTTGTTATTAAGAACAATAATAGTTAAGTGTTTTAACATCGAAATTTAACTGAGCAGAATATTTATGACTATAGGATTTAGTGTCTGTTACAAAATCAAACAAGGGGTAGACAGTATGAAACAGAAGGGCAAGAGGGGAGGGTAGCAGGGGGGGGGGTGACCAATCTAGTATATGCTGTCTCAGTAGTAGAGGGAGAAATACATACTATGCGTTATTCACTGTGTGTATTTGTCAGACATATGAAGATTAAATACTCTGTGGATATTGGGTTCATTTTTGGTGTTTGCAGGAGTTATAGTAGGTGGGGGGGGGGTGGAGATCACTTTCTGTTGAAATCAGGTTTAGCGCCATCTTCTTCTGAGGATCTGAGATCACCCTTAAATAGGGGGACCATTTTTCAATGAAGCGCTTGGGGGTGGGCGAGTTAGACGTTAATGATGAGCGTCTGTCAAATAGGAGAATTTGATAGAGTCTGGAGTGAAGTTCAGTCAACGTCGGAGAGGCTGAGGTTATCCAGTGTGTCAGGATAAGTTTTTTTGCTAATGTAAATATTAGCGTAAGTAGGGGGATATATTTGGGGTAGTTGAATGGAGTGCTCCAGTGGTCAAAGCATAGGCATAGGGCTACTTGGGGGGCGAGAGGGAGATTAGAGCCAAGCATGGAGTTAATGAAATTCATTACTTTCCTCCAATATTTCAATATTTTGGTGCAGTTCCATAGGCAGTGAAAAAGTTTAGCGTCCATCATGCCACATTTTGGGCACTGACCAGTAGCCTCTGGGGACATGTGCTTGGATTGGTTTGGGGCGATATACAATCTATGAATAGTTTTAAAGTGTACTTCTTGAAGGTATGCGGATTGTATTAATTTTAATTTGGCGGGGATTGCTGATATTAGGCGGTGCGGTTCCGATATATTTGGGATGTCTACTGTCCAAGCCTGGGTCGAGTATGTTAGGTTTGAGGGAGTTGCATGGGACAGTAGAATTTCGTATAAATGTTTCATTTTAATAGGGTGGTTATGGAAGAGGGCAAAAATCGGTAGGAGAGGGTCTGTGTTTTGGGTGTCTAAGATTTTAGTCTTAATTGAGTCTACAAAGTGCCTGGCCTGTAAAAACATAAAGAACTGGTTATTCGGGAGTTCATAAGAGATTTTAATTGCGTCAAAGGGTAATGTAGTCCCACCTGGATCAAACATCTTGGAGGCCAAGTCTAGGCCCTTACGCTTCCAGGCCAGGTAATGAACATTATGTAGTGAGGGCTTAAAGGAGGGGTTACCCCATAATGGGATGAAGGGGGAAATTGAATGATCTCTGTGTAGGGCAGTGTTAATCTTGATCCATGCATCGTATATGCCGTTGAATAACACGTGTTCTTTGATGTGGTGAGGGATAGATTTGCTAGGGGTATGGAGTAGTGCAGCGGGAGAGAAAGGGGCAAATAAGTTCGTATCAAGTTCTGTGTTGGTGTATGTTGAGGTAGATGCTAGCCAGTCCGATATAATACGAAAGTGGGCTGACCACGAATATAACTGGATGTTAGGTATTCGCAGGCCTCCATCTGATTTATTTAACATAAGTTTATGTAAGGCCATACGGGCCTTTTTACCGTTCCACAGGAAGTTTGACATGATTCTATTTATTGTTAGGATATCATTTTTAGGGATGGGGCAAGGTAGGAGTTGTATAAGGTACAATATTTTTGGAAAGATGACGGATTTTAGAACCGAAGCTCTTCCAAATAAGGATATAGGTAGTTTATTCCATCCTTCTAGTTGCGTTCTAATGGAGGATATTAGTGGTGCGAAGTTTATTTTGTATAGGGTGTGTATATTATGTGGGATAAGTACTCCTAGGTATTTTATGTTAGATTTTTGTAGTTTGAATTGGGATAGGACTGGGTGGGATATTATGTCTGGGGTAAGAGGAGAAAGTGGTAGAATTTCGGACTTTGTGATATTAATTTTATAACCTGATCTGGGGCCAAATGATGCTATAATTTCCATGATTACCGGGATAGAGACGAGGGGGTTGGAGACTAGCAGGATCATGTCGTCTGCGAATAGTGCAAGTTTTAATTCATTTTCATTGACAATGATTCCAGTATAACCTTTAGCTTCTCTAAGTGCCATTGTTAGGGGTTCTAGGGCAATTGCAAAAAGGAGAGGGGAGAGGGGGCAGCCTTGTCTAGTTCCTCTCGTGATTGGGAAGGGGGGGGATAAGAATCCATTGCAGGCTATTTGGGATGATGACGAATTATATAGTGTCTGGATGAAGGAAATAAATCGGGAGGGGAGGCCAAATTTTAGCATGGTGGTAAAGAGATGTGACCAAGAGACAAGATCAAATGCCTTTTCGGCGTCAAGGGATAAAATTAAATTTAGAGGTAGGGGGGCAGAGGGTTGGGTTTGATTTTGAATGGCAGCTATAATCTTTCTTATATTTTTAACGGGGTATCTGCCTGTTATGAAGCCTGCTTGATCTGGGTGAATGATATGGGGAAGGATGAGGGCTAACCTGTCTGCAAGAATTTTTGTTAGAAGTTTATGGTCGCAGTTTAGCAGGGATATCGGGCGGTAAGATCCCGGTAACGATAGGTCCCTGCCTGCTTTGGGTAATACTTTTATCGTTGCTGAATTAAAATAGTCTGGTGTTTTGTTGTTTTGTAGTATAGAATTGAATACGGAAAGAAGTATTGGGGCCATTTTATCTATGTGGGAACGGTAGAAATCTCCTGTGTACCCGTCTGGGCCTGGGGCTTTTGCTGGTTTCAGATGTTTAATCGCTTTGGTTACTTCTGTTAGGGTGATAGGTGACACTAGGTTATCTATGAGCTGTTGGGGGGGGTGAGGGTAGTTTAAAGCTGACCAATGGTCTGGGGCGGGTGGTGCAGAGGAGTCTGAAATGTTTGGATTGGAAGGAGAGGTGAGTTCATTGTATATGGAGGAATAGAATTTAGACATAGTGTTAGAGATTTGGGTATTTGAGGTCGTTAAAGAGCCGTCGGGTAGTTTGAGTGGGTGAACTAACATGGGGGTTCTGGACGAATTAAGAATATTTGTTAGGAGTTTGCTAGTCTTGTTGCCAAACTTATGATATTTAAAATTAGCTGAAAATTGAATTTTTTCTACCATGTTTTGTAGAGTTTCATCTAGAAGTGATTTATCCTGTAGGTATTTAGCTTTATGGGCTGGGGAAGGGTGGGTCGTGTAATTAGAGTAGGAATTGGTGAGAGCTTCTTGTTGGGCGAGGTAAGATTTTGAATACTGTTTTTTAAGAGAGGATTCAAATTGGATTATAGCACCACGGAGTACTGCTTTAGCAGTCATCCAATAAATGGCTGGGTTGTCGGCCAACATGTGTAGGTTGTGTGTGTCATAATCCCGCCAGGTATCAGAGAGGAGAGTCTGAAACTTGGGGGAGTGAAGGAGGTGTACTGGGAAGCGCCATGATTTGTAGGGGGAGGATTCTTTAGTGGTTTTTAGTGAGATCGATATAAGGGCGTGATCTGATAATAGGATGGGGTGAATTTGAGAGTCATTAAGATGTGAAAATAGGGATATAGATACACAGATGAAGTCGATACGAGAAAAAGTTTTGTGGGCAGCAGAGATACAGGTATATTCTTTAAGTGTCGGATGGAGGGCCCTCCAAGAGTCAATTAATTGTAGAGAGTTAAGTATGAAGGGTATGCCTAAATTAGGTAATTTTCTGTTATGGCTAGAGGAATTGGATCTATCAAGAATAGGATGGGAGGTGAGATTAAAGTCTCCACAGAGAATTAGTGACTTTGATGCATGTGGCACGAGGAGGCTAATAATCTTTTTGTAGAAAGGTTTGGAATATACATTTGGAGCGTATATTGAACAAATAGTATATTCAGCGCCATGGATGGTGCAATGTATTATTAGATATAGGGGGGGGAGGGGGGGGATGTGAGGAGGTTATGTCTCTGGCACTCATAAGGCAGAGTGTCTTTGCTCTTAAGATCTGGATAATAATCTGAATAGACTAGTGCAGGATTTAAGGTAAAAGAAAAGTTGGTGTAGATGGGTACTGGGTAGTTCCTTCAGGGATGACACCCTGACGAGGGTTTTGAGTTCAGACTGGGGTTCTGGGCTGACCGTGAGGAGCTGTCCTGGGTGGGGGTTACTTGGACCATCGCTCTGGAGAGAGAGTTATTCTGGGTGATCCGAGATGTCGGTTGATTCTGGGTGAAAGTGCTCTTTGAGGAATTCTCGTGCGTCTTCAGGTGTGGAGAAGTCGTAGTGGGTGTCGTTCAGGAAAATTCTTAATCTCGCTGGGTACATCAGGGCGAATCTGTGCTTTTCTGCTACTAGTGCTGAGCAGATGGGGGAGAAGGCCCTACGTGCTTTTGATAGCTCCACTGAAAAGTCTTGAAATATTCGCAGTACGTTGCCTTCCCATTTCAGATTTTGTACTTTGCGTGACGCTCTCCAAAATGAGACTTTATGTACATAACTTAGGCATTTGAATAGGACTGCTCGCGCACGTTTGTCATGCGGCTTTGGTGGGGGACCCACCCTATGTACCCGCTCCACTATGAGGGTTTTACATTCCTCTTGGATGCCTAGCAGTTGAGGCAGGGTAGTGGCAACAAATTTCTCTAGCTCAGGGCCTTTAACAGACTCGGGCAGACCTACTATTCTTATGTTGTTGCGCCGGGATCTGTTTTCAGCGTCGTCTATTCTGTTCCAGAGCTGATAGTTCTCTTTCTGGAGCCTCAGAATATCTTTCTGAACATTGTGCAAGTCATGGGATATGACTCCAATATGCTGTTCATTTTCTGTCACCCTCCCAGTCAAATGTTGGAGCTGTTGTGTTATTTCTGTGACAGCCTTATTGAGAAGTGGGGCTATCGCTGCAGATATGACATCTACGATGTCTCTGTATGTCACCACTGCGTCAGGGTCTCGAGGTACCTGAGTGTTACCTGGGGTTTCCAGGGTGCCTGCCGTTTTCTTGGACGCTGGCGGCTGCGACGCTGAGCTTGTAGCCGGCGCCATTTTGGATTCGGCGCGGCGTTTCTCTTGTCTCGGCGTTTGCGGCTGAGAGGGGCTGCCGCTGGCTAACAACTTCTCCATCGGGGTCTAGGGAGTGTTAGGAAGCCTCCGGTGTCAGTGATGAGGCGGGTGAAAGCCTGGTAAGATGACGGTGAGCGGGTCAGTACGCGGAGCTATGCACTCACGCTGCTGCTTGCATGACACCGGAACCGGAAGCCCCCTTCCTGACATTGAATTAATAATTAAATCCCCCTCCCACAAAGGAGGAATCTCCAAGTGGTACTCCTATCTCCTTTCTACCCAAATTAGACATAAAGCACCTTTCCAAACCAGCTGGGAAACTGACCTGGCCAGATCCCTCGGTGAGGAGGACTGGGACAGTATCTTTAAAACTTGCTTTAAGCTCTCCAGGTGTCTACATCACGCGGAGATGTTCTTTAAGCTCATACATAGAGCCTACTTCACCCCGGAGAGGCTCCATAAGATTTGGCCCTCAGTCTCGAACCTTTGCTGGAGGAATTGCGGGCAGGTGGGCAATATATACCATGTGTTTTGGAGCTGCCCCGCTATCCAGCCACTCTGGGTGAAGGTATTTCAGACCCTGAGTATCATTGTTAAACACAACATAGTACCTGACGCCGCAGTGGCTCTTCTACACGTATTTCCATGCACTTTGACGGCAGCCGATAGATACGTAGCGGGCCAGATCTTCGTGGCCACAAAGGCAGCGATAGCGAAACTTTGGAAATCCGACAAAACCCCCACCATGGACGCTATCCTTAAAAAGGTCCACAAGCACTTTACATTCGAGACCACGGGGGCCAAATACTCGAGCTCCCCTAACTCTATTCATATTAAATGGTTTAACTGGTCCCTCTTCTGCGACGATTATGGCAGATCTAATTTAACATCGGAGCTACTAGATGTTACAGATTTAGGCTGATGCTCCCACTTATGTGTTGCTTTGGGCATGTTACTGATGTATAGATTTTTGTCTTCTTTCTTTACGATATCAGCATTGTAAACAACAGTGATTGTCAACTGTAATCATATGGCAAATGTAAGCGACATCCTCCCCGCCCCCTGTCTCCCTCCCTTCTTTCTTTTATGTTCCCCCCTCCCTCCCCCCCGTTCTCATAAAAATAATGGAGATGGTCCCTCTGGGGACATTTGTGTTTCTCAATAAAAATTGAATATGAAAACAAAAGAAGTAAGAAGAATGGGCATTGGGGTGGTAATTGGTAATGGTCACGAGATAAAATGCATAAAATAATAAAGAAAACTATAGGGAATAAACAACAAACAGCAAAAAATAGTCAAGAAACAAAATTCTATAAACCACGCATTTCAGCAGCTGGGCTTCAGAGATGAATAGACAAAGTGTCATGACCTAGAACCGTACGAAGGATAAAATTAAGAACTTGCTTCATTTGACCTAAATGTTTTCACTATGGCCTCATCTCTTACATTCCATGGGAAATGTGTATTGCTAACTGTATGATGGCATTTCTCACTAAACCATCTAGCCTTTAGACTGCATTTTCTGTATGTGCCCTCATGTTTGATACTCCTGATAACCTTGTTTGTTTCTTGTAGTTGATTTCACGTGAAAGCAGTCCAGAAGGGCTTCGAAGGGCCGACTCCTGCAGAAAATCAAGAAACTTCAAAAAACAACCCAGCACGGGGGATTACTATAAATACATAGGGCAGAACACGGCAGAATCACCAGAGATCAGGAAGATGGCGCACAGCGAGGAGGTGAGGGGTTTAACATTCTGCGTTTGTAGAGAGAACCCAACGGTACCTGCAGAACAGGAAGCTGCTCATCTCTGCCACACAGTAGCCACAACCTGGAGTCTCTGTATTCCACAGTAGGTTGGCGCATTGGATGCCGGGTCTAGGGCTTCTCAAGATCAGGGCGGGTGATTGTTTGCATACCAGATTTTTGGGGGGTTTTGTTTTCTTCAAGTGAACGCAATTTGCAGCCTCTAGTTTTTCTTGTTCATTGATTAATAAAACAGACCTACAACTTTATGATCCTCTGTCACTCTCTAGGGGGGTTTGTCTGAGGCACCACACCCAAAGGGCATATGGTCATTAGGTCGACACACCTTTGATCGACGTGGCTAGGTCGACAGTCAAAAGGTCGACATTGGGGTTTGAACTCTTTTTTTTTTTTTTTTTTTGAGCCGACATTTATAATGACAGGCGGTGTTTCATGGCCTACCATCCACTAGGGCATGGAGGGAGAATAGAATAGTGTGCCGAGCGCATCGGTGCACCGATAGTGCCCATGTCGACAATGTCAACATTTGGGACCAAAAAAGTGAAAAACCCATGTTGACCTTTTGTCTGTCGACCTAGCCATTGTCACCTAATGCTTGTGTCGGCCTTCCATCTATGTCAATCTTAGGCATGTTGACCTATTTTAGGTGTTGAACTAAGCCCTATCACCCTGTAGTGGTCGTTCCGATGCATGTTGACCCAATGATCCATACCCACCCAAAGCATGGCGAGCGAACGGGGCGCACTGATACGCTTTCCATGTTGACTTACTTGACTAAATTCCCATTGTCGACCTAATGCTTGTGTCGACCTTCTGTCCCTGTCAACCTTTAGTGGTCAACCTAATGTATGTTGACATTCATAGTGTCGACCCTATGACCCATACCCAGTCACTAGGGGTACATTTATTAAAGCTTCTAAAAAGAAAAGGTGATGTTGCCCATAGCAACCAACCAGATGCTGATTATCATTTCTCTATTACATCCTAGAAAATGATAGACAGAATCTGATTGGTTGCTAAAGGCAACAGCAGCTCTTTTTATTTTTAGAAGCAAGAGTAAATGTATCCCTAGGGTTCATTTGTAAATTCAGAAAACGTTCCATTTCAGTGTAACCATAAGCCGGCATAGAACGGTCAGTCATTCGTCTGTTTGCTTGTTATTGTTTTAGGGATCTCTTCTCTCAAATGAAAATGTGCACAATGGTAACGCTTCTGACAACAAACCTATGGGAAATATTCCGCCACCTCCGATCCCTCCGCCGCTTCCAGAAAACCTTTGTTACCCACCACCACCACCGCCTCCGCTGCCAACAGAGGCCTCCATATCTAGCTCCATGCAACGACGGTCATCCAACTCTACTGGAAGTAAGTTGTAGAGGTCTCCAATTTTAGTGATTGGTGGTTGGTTCTTATTTGTCGATTTGTATCGGTTCCCACTACTTCGGGAGAAATTTACTAAGATGTGTAGTCTATTTCACATGGGATGTTGCTATGGGCAACCAATCAAAATCTACTTCTTATTGATTTAGCACCTTCTAGAAGATAATAGCATCTGATTGGTTGCCCGTAGCAACATCCCAAGTGAAATAGAACTCCCATCTTAGTCAATTTCCCGCTTCGTGTATGATGGCTTCTTCATGAAAGATTGATATAAGCGCTTCTTGTTACACTACAATTAGGGGTGATGTTTTACCAGGCTAGTCCATTATGCAATGACCTCCTGTATACTGTCTTTAGTTAACATTTGGAGGATTATTTCCTTTTAGGTAGCTTTCATTTATTGGTTTCTACATGTTTTAGTTTTTGCTAGAAAAAGTTTGTACTTTTTTAGTTGTCGAGTGTGTTCACTATGAATAAAGTTTCCTCTGTTTTGGATACAAATGTTCTATCCACAGGCACTGGATGTCCGATGATATATATGTATTGCTAAAAAGCACAGAAAGGTAGCAACACATCCAATCAATGTGGATGTGGTAACTGGCGACGTAGACCTGGGTTTGTTAAATCGTGGTTTAAAAGCATCTATAGAACTGTCATACATCCAGCCTCTCATACATGGGGCCATGTGCTATGAGTTTTCCTTTTTATAGTGTCCTTTACTATTATCTAGTTACATTATATAGATGAATTCCCCCTTGGCTGTAGCTAGTTAAATAATATTTTGGTGTCTATTTTAGGCCTCCTTTTACAAAATTCAACATTTGCACAGGTCTGCGTAGGCTTCCACCTCTGTACATACAGATGGAGCCGCCTTCATTAGAGGGGCTCCTGGCGATAGAGTAGCCATGCGCCATCCCCCGCCAGCCGCCAGAGTCTGACAGAATGGGATACACACGCATGAGATGCTCACGTGTCCCATTCCGTCGGCAGCCAGCTGCCCACACTCCCCCGCTCTCTGCCTGTCTCCATGAAGCGGAGACTGGCAGGGATGCAACCGGTCCCCGCCCCTCTGTGTTTCCCTAATATATTGTACATTTGTGGTCTTAATGGGAGTCATTCAGATGTGGTTGGAGTTCCTTGGAAGCAGCAGTGATAGCGCTGTATGGTGACGCAGCAGGAGGCATCTACTGTATACCCAGCAGATACCTCCTGCCGCAGTAGTGATCAGACCTGCATCCTACCGCACAGCATTGGATCGAAGCACCAACCATCAGGCGGCTTTACAGTGGCCAGGAAATCTCTGTCCTACGACGGAGGTCCCAGGCCTCTTCCCAGCCCCTAAACAGCGGCAACATGACTTCCATCACAGCCCCCAAAACAGCATCAAAGTGTCTATCAGTGGCTGTCTGATGCCAGAATGCATCCTAAGCTGCTGGACCCATTTGTGCATGTGCAGAACAGGTCTTACCAAAGTGCCACAAATCGATACTTTGCAACCATGGGCACATGGGCACATACAATTTATATAAGATACATCGGGGGTCATTCAGGTGCACGACCTGAATGACCTCCGATGTATCTTATATAAATTGTATGCATCAAAGTTCCAATAAACAATTGCAGGTAAGCGAGCATTAGATGGATTTACCTGTTCTTCATCTCGCTCACTCCTAATTCCTAAAATCATTAGAATCAATGGTGGATTAGACACAGGATTGTCCCGATGTACTGCAATCAGGGGATTCCCTCCCAGGAAACCCCTTTCCTGTCCCTACAGCCTACTAAAAAGTCACCCTCAGTGCCTTAAACAGACCTGTTCGCTAGGCTGCGTATACTCACAGCCTAGTGAACAGCTCAGCGCCGCCCACACACAACTCGGCACACACCTAATTCAATCTGGCCGCGGATCAGCGAAAATGGCAGCGGATTCGACAATTTAGCGCCCGTTTTCGCCAATACTTTTTTAAAAAGCTGAATCTGTATTAGGGAAAAAGGCTGCTAAATTGTCTAATTCACACCGCTTTCACTGATCCGAAGGCTAACCGACCGTCGGATAGATTGGTCGAGCATAAATTCTACCATATCTTGGCAAAAAGTGACGATATTTCCGACTTTTGGAAATATCAGGACTGATTGAATACCCCCCGTAATGTCCTATCTGTGGCTAATCATCTGAATATTCAGTTTTAATATATCTATTGAATTGTACATTGATGACATTGTTTATGCATATTTTAAATTCTATTATAATAATAATAATTATTATTATTATTTGCTGTGCTTTTGTGCTCTGTTATGAGATGACTTTTCTACAGTGTGTCCCAGACTCCGCCATTACTGTCCAGGTGTTACGGCTATGCATAATTGAATCCAGTTAGTTACATGAAATTGACTTATGTGCTTAGTCAAGGATATCCAGCCTGAACTGTAATGTCAGATTTTGGGCAACTCTGCTGAATTATTTCTCATACCTGTGCTACCAGTGCAATGGATTGTACTGGCAAATGCATTAAAAGTCTCGAGCAGAGGTGAGGTATGAATGAGACCATGCATGTCTATATATATCAAAAAAAGTGTAACCAAAGGAGGAGGAATATAAAGGCATGAGGAAGCCACAGACTGAGAGTGATATAGTGCAAGTCGCAGGGTCCTCCAGCAGCACAAAATATATCAGGAGATGAGGGATGTGTTACTATGAACAGGGCTGCTCAGTGACATGATGTGAGTAGAAGAATAGAGGCTGCAGGAAGCAACAGACTGAGAGTTATATAGCAACAGGAGTCAGGTGCCCTGCAGCACAGAGTATATTAGGAGATGAGTGATGTGTTTGTGAGGATTTGGCTGAATGTTACAGGAATGGTGGCAACGGGTTTACAAAGTGGAGTTATTGCACATAGCAGTCAATCAGATTCATCTAGTACAATGGTTCCCCAACGTGTCCTCCACGCACCCCAACAGTTCAGGTTTTAAGTAAAACCATGGCTCAGAAGAGATGGTTGCATCAACTTGACGGAGGTACTAATTAGGTCACCTGTGGCCAAGCATGGATATACTTACATCCTGAATGGTGCTTTGACAAACAAGTTTGGGAACCTCTGATCTAGCACCTTCTAGAAAATAATAGAGATTGCAATAAGCAACATCTCCTTTTTTGGAAAAATGCACTTTAGTAATTTTACCCCGAAGAGTTATATAATAGAATGAACAGGATCTCCAGCAGCACAGAGTATATAAGTAGATGAGAAAGGTGTTAATGAGGACACAACAGCATTTAATGAACAGCGACATTATGGTAGCAAGGAAGTGGATGTAATCTACACACTGAGAAATGGAAAGAATTTACACCTGCACAGAACATTACTATTATATACAAAGTCTTCTATGGGAAACAATATATTTTTTTTTTACTTTTTACAACTTTGATATCACAGTGCAGATTAGGGAGGTATAAGGTAATGCGGTATCACACAGTCATATAAAGTTAGTCATCAATTACCGTATTTATCGGCGTATAACACGCACTTTTTTCCCCCTGAAAACAGGGGGAAAAGATGGCTGCGTGTTATACGCCGATATGCGTGCTATACGGCGGTAAATTGCGGTAAATATACCTGTATTGGTATATAATAGGTGCGCGCCAGTGGTGTCCAGGTGTGCACCACTGGCGCAGCACCTCTACCCCATACCTCCGATCAGGCCCAGTCCCCCTGTCCTCCGGCGATCGTAGCTTCCCCAGACCACCCCGGCGCGCCTGTCACTTTACAGTGACGTCGGCGGCAGGCTCGGGTAATGTCGGCCAGGCTCGGGGGGACTCGGAAGCGCTCAGGCACCCGAGTCCTCCCGAGCCGCGAACATCCCCCAGCCTGCCACCGACGTCACTGCTAAATGTGACAGGCGGCTAGGAAGGGGGAGAGAGGCAGCAGGGAAGCTCCGGCGTACTAACGCCGGAGCGAAGGCGAGGGGGGGGGCGGGCTGCTTCTAACCTTCTGTGGTGGGTTTTGCTGGGGCAGGATAAACCTGCCCTGGTAGGTTTGTCCTGCCCCAGCACAACCCACCACCCAAGGGGTTAAAGCTCCTCCCTGCACAGTGACTCCTTCCTCCCTGGCTACAGCAGCGTCATCAGCCTTTCCAAGCGCTGGCTGTAGCCTGGAGGAGGAGAAGGATAACTGTGCTGCCCTGCAAGTAAAATCCAGTACGGTATTTAAATTAATGCTGTATGCTAATAAACAGTGTAATAACACTGTAATAAACCTGGGGGCTGGGGGGGCGGGGGGGGGGAAATGATGAGTGAATTTCTCTGGCTTCTGCTTTATCTGAGTTATTCTTATTTTTTTCCTGGAATTTCCCTCTTAAAATGAAGGTGCGTGTTATACGCCTGTGCGTGTTATACGCCGATAAATACGGTAAATGATTTATAATACGTCTTGCACCATTTCAGGTTGGATTATAAATTCTGATTCACTGCTGAATGCTGCGCTTTAACCTTTTGAATTATGCAGTATTACACTATTTATACAGCACTTTAGTGGTCTGTATATTTTCTGTTTTTTACTTGCCTGTTTTACAGCATTTACCTGTGAGTCGAAGCACTAAGAAGGTTATATTACTAGTTAAATGCCCATGAAAATGACGGCTTCTGCGATGTACTTTGAGCTGTGACAGTTTTTACTTTCACATTGAGCTGTGAGTTTTTAACCCACAAATTGTCCACCCCAGTTCCTATCTGCTCCCACATCCAATCTCTGTCTTCACAGCTCCCTCTCTCCATATCCAGCAAGTTAATAAACAGATCAGTGTCCCTGCAAACCTTGATTTCGTTTTCTGTTAAGGATACATTGACACATCTATTTTAACGAGTGTAATAAAAGTTATATTTTAATTGAATCATATTTCTACAACTATTCAATCATTCAAGCGTGCCCCAAAAACCTATCTGGTTCTTCCTTCGTCCCTCTTTGGACTTACCCCCTTTGTAAGGATACATTTGTATACAGACAATTTTAGACCTGACAGAACCTCAGTCTTTCAGTTGAGAAGATTGAGGTGGAATCTATGAGTTATAAATTTCATGGGCATCAGGTGTACATATTTACATGTACCAATCTGAAGGTCACCAGTGAATTTTTTGGGGTTTTAGTCTGATCTTGGCAACTGTAGTCTTTATTTTGCCCTAGCACCTACAGCAAGGTTCTTTACAAAAGCAATCGTGCTATTGTAATCCAGAGGTCACCCATACCTTGTCAACCTTCAAATCCAGGTAAATAGGGATATTGTACCTACGCACTGTGTCTGACTTGGACTAGTTGCAAACACGCAAACAGTTTGACCGAAACCGTTATGGATAATATTGGGTTTGTGTTGCGCTCTGTCCTTATGTGTCTGGCTTGTAGGCCGAAACCGGTGTACTGTATCTAGTATACTGTATGGATCATAAAGTTGGGGTAGAACCCCTCCAATTAAGTGGGTAATCTTCAGGCGTGCATGTTCTATGATGGAATTAACACAAAAAAGTTCCAGCAAATAACGTAATACTTCAAAATACAGCAACGGTATTCTACAGTGACGTTACAGCCCTGATTGAGACAATTCGTAAAACACCAAGCCACAGTTTGCGCATCGGGCTTAAATCCCAGACGGCCAAAGTGGGCAGCAGTGGTCGCTGAATTGTCTGAATAGGTGAGTGGGATTGAGTCCAATGATTCCCAAATTTGATTCCAATCTGGGAAATACAGTCTCTAATCAAAGTCTAAAAATATCTGAATGCGGCATCCCGCTATTCAGATATAAGCAATGCAGTCCTCAGGTACCCCTTTAACCAGGTGATGGTGCACAGGTTTTCGGGGGAGGGGGTGTATGGTGCAGCTTAGGGTGTGCAGGTGTCCCTCTGCTTACCCTCCGACAGCCAGGTGCCGCATGCGTATGTGTTATGTTGTCAGACTACGTGTAGTTGTGTACCTGGTATTCCTGATCTCCTTTCCGACACCGCTCGGCTGTTCCCTGCCTGCTTCACTCGCCTGCAATTCAGAGGGCGGAGGGACAAGGGCACCCCAGGGAGACAATACCCCAAAACACCCCACAAAATGGTCACCACACGTTAGGACGGTGATCAAAGATTTTATTTAGCTCCAAGGAAACTGGATCACCGCTTTGAGGAATGATGAAGAATATTTCACAACAAATAAACACAGTTGTAAGAAATGAAATAAGAACAATTCACATTCTATGAACAAAGATTTAAGAGGAATTTCCACCTATATGATGCTGTGCGCCATGGGGTCACTGAGGCACCGTAGGCCGCACCTCGCGCAGCACCACCACAAGAAAGGTAACACACTGTTTTCTATAAATAACTTTATGCAACAATGTGAGTATAATAAGAAGACGCAATGCGGGAAGATATCGAGCGCGATGGGGCCGTCCGTGGTAGTGACAGGCCACAATTCGCATGATACACTCCGTCCCCAACCTTTCGGTTAACTCACTGTGGAGAGAGATTTACAACATAAAAATCTTCGCAATGGTTCCCCACTAAATGGCGGTAATATTGTATGCAATAATTCACTTTCAATATAGATAACCACAAGTGTCCATATGCACATTATTAACTAGTCCCTGAACTGCAGTTCAACACTCAAAGCTAGGTACCATTTGTCCTAGGTGCACCATATTGATAATAAACCTAACACTAAATTTGGGATCCGGGAACTTGTGTCCTGCGTTTATACTTGAAACAAGTCACAGAGGAAAGGGAAAGGTCCCCTCAGGCGTTACAGGTAGAAACTGTGGCCCGACACAACGACTAGGAGTGTAATGTTCTCTGCACCAGGTCACTGGTGGATTAGTTAGGGAGCCCTGTCCCTAAGGCTGCCGACATGGGGTATGGTCGGTATGGAGGAAGCGGTGTAGCCTGGTTCAAACGGCTGGTACTGGGGCTAAAATGGCGCCTGAGCGTGGTAGAACCAATAGGCCTGTAGCATGGGAGAGCGGGGCAGTGCCCGGGTACCTGAGTCTCTGCTTGTGTTGCCAGCTCTGCCGGTCGCGAATGCATCAGAGGCACACCACAGGAACAACTGCTGGGCACTTGGGCTTCACTGCTGGGCACTTGGGATGCACTGCTGGGCACTTGGGATGCACTGCTGGGCACTTGGGATGCACTGCTGGGCACTTGGGATGAGTGGACAGGGGACCCCCAGCTGCGCTGGCTTACTGTAACCTCTCCGGCCTCCGCTGTGGCTTCTCTTCTCCCCTCCTTGGCTCCGTCTCTGGGCCGCACCTGGTCTGTGGGACGCCGGGCACCTCTCCGTAGCCCACCAGCTGTCTCTCACCGCCAGGTACACCGCTGAGGGAAGTCGCGGCGGCGTCTCTCCTTCGCCGCGTCACACACCTCGAGCCTTCCGCCCTGCTGCACACTGGTCCTCGCCCTCCGATCTGCTCTCTGTCCCCGTCAGCTGCTGGGCGCCGGTCTCCCCGTGGAGTTTCCTCATGGCGTCACCCTGGACCACTGCTTACGTCGTCCACCCGCTTCTGCCTCAGGTAACCTCTCTCCGCAGCTCTTCCCGCGCCGTCCCACGTCTCTCCTCCTCCTGGGTGCACTTGCTACAGCCTTTTCTCCCCAGCAACAGGCTGGAACGCCCCGCTCTGTTGGCGCCCTGCTGAGCCACCAATGACAAGGTCTCTCTCTTCACATACTCCACAGGGGCAGAGGTCAGTCCCGGGGTCCAGTTGCAGAGGTGATCAGGGTAGGCTGGTTACCTAGCAACTCCTCGGGCATAGCTTTCAGGCCACCATTTGTAATAAGGGCAGCGCTGGCCACTACTGCAGGAGCATAGTAGACGGGGTATCCCTCAAATTCTGGGATGCCACATATGGACACACAGCGTGCTGCGACTCTGGCTGAAGTCGGACGGCTGCAGGGACTCTGGACGGGGAAAGCTGCTGCCCTGGTCAAAGGTATGGCCGTTAGCAGTGCGTCCACGGTTCTGCCCTTGATCCCTCCTGCCTCTCTCTCCACTCACAGCCTCCTACTTACCCCTCCTTGCGGTCCATTTGGACGATCTCTTCATTTACTCATCATTTACTAGACTCCCAGCCTGGTTCCCACTCATTGGATGATTTGTCTAGGGGTCCTGTTCAACACTATACAGCAGAGATAATTTTTAATAATGGACAAGATTCTCTCATTGCAGAAAATAGTCTACTGCTGCAACTCGTACAGTACTTCTCATCTCTCTATGACATGAGGTTTATATAGGCAGCACTGCAGGGGTGGAGTTCCTAGTATGGACTATTGGCATCAGTGTGCCATGTTTTCCATGGGTGTGGTATAGCAGGTCGACAATGTCTAGGTAAACATGCACAATGTCTACACAAGGAAAAGATTATCATGAGTTTATCACTTTTTTTGAGTCAATGTGAACACCTGAACATTTGGACCCCCAATAAGTGTACCACGTACCCTCGCGTGGGTCAATTGGATTGCCATGCTTCAGGCCATGTGGCTCACTCCTCTACCGCTACAAACGGCACACTTTACCGTTCCCAATAGGAGTCCACATGGATGGAAAAGTATGAAAAACAAACAATTATAATAATTGTGAAGAACTCATGTTGACATATTCATGTGTCGCATATTGCATGTCGACCTATTGCTTGTGGTATCCAGATGATGGGTCGACAGTGTCTAAATAGACACTCAATAGGTTGACATTGACAAAAAGGTTGACACATGAAAAAGTTGACAAGTTTTTCACGATTATTATAATTTATGGATTTTTTCATACTTTAAAATCCATGTGGACTCCGATTAGGAACAAGTAAAAGGTCAACAGGAGACCACTTTGTAAAACAACCTCCATAGTCCACAGATGTAACAGCGGCACCTGCAGGGTGTAGTGAGATACTGCAAAGTATTAGTTTGAACTGTGAGGTTGTAATGTCACTAGTTCCTGATGGATTGGTCTTTCGCGTTCTCTTGAACGATTGCATCCATTTGGTTATTTATGAGATTTACTTTTTTTTTTTTTGCAGTTTACAAGAAAAATAAACTTTAGATGAAACTATATAGTAATTTTTACTAGAGATGTGCAGGTTCTGATTTACTCTGACTTCAAAGCAGGATCTTATTGGCTATCCCAAATCACATGACAGTTGTTGATAGCCAATAAGATCCTGCTTTGAAATTAGAGCAAATCAGAGTACATCTGAGCCTGCACATCTCTAATTTTTACTGCATTCTCTTCCTAAAACTTAAATCTTTTTTATATTTTCTTTTAACTGACTTGTTTTCTAACTTTTACTTTTAACTCTCTTCTCTCTCTTCTCGTTTCTCTGCACTGTTCCATGTGACTAATTTTTTTTCTGTCCCCGCCTTTGTCCTCATTTGTTTCTTTGTAATTCCACTCAATCATGCTTCCCTTAATCTCGTCACTGACCTGCATGCCAATTCTGTCTGCCACACAATGCCCTGTGCTGACTCTAACATCTAGAAGTGAAAGCTCTCAGGCAGAGGAAGAGTAAGTACCGATTTCATCTCCTATCCGCCCTGTTCTCTGCTTGTTTAGTGTAATCCGTAGAGCGACATGAATAGATAGCTGGGTGCACTTAGATTAGCCTTTATTGGATTGGAGTAGTATTTTGCATGGCCGAAACTCATCTGCCTCCTCCGTGTGTTCGGGCGAAGGGTCTGATGTGAAAAATCTGCTAACCATTCACCACAAACTTTGGGCCTAATTCAGACCCGATCGCAGGACAAATTCGTTCTCAAAATTAGCAAAACCAAGCAGGTGGGGCAGATGTAACATGTGCAAAGAGAGTTAGATTTGGGTGAGTCATTTTGTTTCTGTGCAGGGTAAATACTGGCTGCTTTATTTTTACACTGCAAATGAGATTTCAGTTTAAACACTCCTCACCTAAATCTAGCTCTCTGTTCACATGTTACATCTGCCCCACCTGCAGTGCAGCATGGTTTTGACCATTTTGAGAACAAATTTGCCCTGCGATCAGGCCCTTTATTCAGAATATTTACTGAGCTGATGCAAAATATGAAAAAAATGAGAAAATAGTGTTCACTTTAGAGGAGATGTGGGGAACCATTTGGCCCTCCAGCTGTTGTTGAACTACACATCCCAGCATGCCCGGCAATTGTTTTAGTATGGCTAAATAGCAAAATTGCAGCATGGCATGCTGGGATATTTAGTTCAACAACAGCTGGAGGGCCAAAGTTTCCCCATACCTGGTCTAGGGGGTATATTTTTATTGAAGTGTGGGTTTTTGAAAATGGAGATGTTGCCCATAGCAACCAATCAGATTTTAGCGATTATTCTTTGAGTAGGTGCTTGATGAATAAAAAATAGAATCTGATTTGTCGCCATTGGCAACATTTCCACTTCTGTAAACCTGCATTTTAGTAAACATACCCCTAGGTGCAGGATTCTGATACAAGAGGAGGAGGGCATATTTACATTTTGAAGGGCAATGTAATGTAATGTAGCACTACAGCCGGTGGCACTAAGGAGGTGAGGTGGATACTAATTACCTGTTCCCAGGCTTGTTGAAGGGGACCAGCAGGAGGGCCTGGGTCAGCGGTCTCCACCCCTTTTCTGTCAGCTAGCCACACAGCCTCTTTCCCCAGTCTTGTAGTCTCCACTGCAATATGGTGGGGGGGAAGTTATCCACTCTAGATATTACCCTGGCTCATGGTGCCCACAACTGTTCTGGTTGGGGACACTCCCAGAGCACAAATAACAGAGGTTTTAAAAAAAAAATAGCAAGCCACACCTCCCTGATTAGGCCATGCCCCGACTGTACCTGGGCCCGTGCAATTCTCTACTGCCCTGGCTACATATGCCGTAGCCATATATTACGTCTATAGTTTCAAAATTAAAATATGCCCTCCTCACGGATCAGCACCCGGCACCTAGATTTAAAGCTAGAAAGGGGGGCCTCATTCAGAGTAACAGTGGCTCCGGTATCTCCCTTCCTGCATATGACCATGGGGCTACTCAGAAACCCTATAAAGACTGATCTGCCGGCAAAATTTTACGTAGTCGCTAGGATTTGCAAAGACACTGATGGGCGTGTCTATACAAATCCTGACAGCTGCGGCATTTGCATGTTTCCACACAGTAGCTGCGTACATTAGCATTAGCACACCTCCCTGAATCTTGCCCGGTGTTTTTACAAACGTCTTACTGAGGCAACAGTTCAGTGGCCACTTCTGAAAAATAATCGTAAAAATTATTACTGCATAACCGCGTTACTTTTCCTGAGTTTTTTTTTTTTTTTTACAGAAGTCCTTTTTTTTTTGTCATTCGCAAAAGATGCATTTATTTTTTATGAACTTTTCAATAACATTGTAAGTTGTGTGAGTAATCCTGACTGATATCTATGCAGTAACGACAAATATGAAATACGATATCTATGCAGTAACGTGATGACAAAAGTACACCTGATGGTTATACAAAGTGGACTCCACCGCCCCCAAAATCTTACCTCAGTGATGTCACCTGTAACTACCAATAGTTGTACAAAATGGCTGCCAACAGTGTGCATAAAATAACAATTATACTTCAAAACATAAAGTTGCACTTTAAAATATTCAGTTCTCGCTTTAGATGATGTCCTCAGTATAATGTTTTTCTGGTCCCATGAAATATTGATTAGAATTGGCAAACACCTGTCACGCAGTTATTATACACAAGCTAACATGGCTTCAGTTATCTGTGGTACATTATTTACGATGGCCTACGGGCGCATTACATTTATATATGCATCACCCGCCTGTGTTGGACTACATTCACAATGAGAACTAGGTGGCCACAGCTGGCGTATGAATCTAGAACAATAGCAGCTACAGGTTATTTTATTGCATCTAGGTTAGCAACAAGTAATGTTTTTGATGTTGAGTTTAGAAAACAAGTAGAAACTGGGCAATTAAAGGGCGAGGCTTTCAATTTGAGACAAAAGAGGACGGCTGGGACACCCCCACATCAGACTATGTACATACTTCAGCCTGAAGGGCAAAACTGCTTCCTTTATTCTGTAGGTTTGATACCCGAGATGACTAGCATATGATATAGTCCAATATGTTCTTTAATAGTAATGAAATCTATACAAACATAAATACAGCGTAAACATAATTATGTGTTGAATTAGGAGCTCTTGTTTACATGTTTGGCTCCATGAGAGACAGTGATGCTTTCCCAGTTTACCCATCAATGTTATTTCTCTTTCATCCCTCCTGATGACACAGCTCAACCATGGGATGTAGGAGGGGTCCGAAGGAGCCAGGCACCTATGCTAAAGCTTTGAGAGGCAGGCTCCTCCCTCTGCATCCATCCCAGCATACTCAGTTTCATTTTAGGTGCCCACTGGAGTGGGTGCTATGCTGAAGGGCTGCTACTTTTTATTAATACTTCATCTTAGTTAGACAGGCGCAGTGTTAAGCAGCCCATACACGCTGCTTTGTGGGCGTGCTTTCCGTGCTGTACTAGCACGGATCACATTGCATTGCATTGCATGTGCATCCGTTGTGCATGCAATGCAATGTGATGAAACCTAAGTACAAAAAGTATGTGCAAGCACATACTTTTTGTACTGTGCGATGAGGTGCCACAGGAGCGCGCACCTCAAAGCACACATCGGGACAGCACTCATAGCAGCGTGTATGGGCAGCTTTAGGCTTCCTTGAGAAGTTTCCTCACACTGACAGCGCAGCAGGGGCTGACAGAAGCACGTCCTGTCAGTTCCCTGTGTGCAGAGAGACACTGTCTGGTCTCTATGCACAGCGCTCAAACCTCTTTAAAAGGAGGTTTCCTGGACCCTGGGGGACCCCAGAGCTGGCTCCCTGCATAGGGGGGATCATGGGTAAAGGGTACCCCGCGATGGATTGGGTTTGCAGGCTGAACTCTGCGGAGATTGCAGCCTGTCACAGGAGCTCAGAGACTGGGCGAGTCCAAGTGATCCCAAGTCAAGGGGAGGCACTGAGAACAGAAGAAGCAACTACAGGAGCGGCTCATAGGGGGTAAAATGGTGCCAAAACACCTCAGACCCCGCTGTAGCAGGGATTTTGGTCTCTTCCTGCACTTTGCCTTGGCGCCCTTTCATCCCTTACTGTACGGAGCTGGAAGGAAATTATACAGCTGACAGAGTGACCAGCTTTCTTCTGAGGCAACGCTACCCCCGCTGACCACAGAGGGTCATACAGCAGACAGATAAGTACTCTGGCATATATTGGCTTGGTACATTTGTCTGACTTAGTGCACTGTGTTTTAAGCATGACAGAAATGTGCTGTGATGAAGGAGGATGCGTTGGCCATGTTAATAAACTGCAGATTTTGCAGGCTAAAATTAACACCTGAACAGATGACCCAAAGGGATATTTGCACTGTATGTGAATCTGTGCCCAGTGGAGCGCAAGCTCAGAGGGTTGAACAACCAGAGCCTGCATGGGCAGCTGCTCAGGGTAAGTCTGTGACTGCATTAGTGCAAGTTTTAAACAGGCAGAGAGATGACTTTGTGAGATCTCCCAGGCCATTGTCATCCTCTCAACATTCCACTGGTTCTTTTCCTCCCTCACAGGGGAAACCTGCTTTCTTACAAGTAATGCAGGACGCTGCTCAAGGTATACACACGTTTAATGCCCTCATGGAGAAGTTTACAAAAGAGTCTGAGGTTTCTCCCAGACATTCTTTGTCCTCCCCTCCTATCCTGAATATAGCCCCAGAGGAGGAAGCAGAGTGTGGGGCAGATACGTCCTGGGATCAAAGGAAAGAGATGGAAACTTCTGTCCCTGGTATTGAAGATAAAGGGCGGGATGTACGGGAAAATGTGGTAAAACCCCTGTTTTACCGCATTTTCCTATGTATTAAAACCCCGCCGCCACGTCACCGCATTGTAGGGTATCGCCACCATTGGGTGGTGATACCCTATAGAAGCCTATGGGCTTCTTTTCGCCGCCCGACGCCTCTGCCGCAAACCCGCCGACCCCCCTCTCCCACTCCCTCTGGCTTACCTGATCCAGGTCCTCCTGGACCCGGAAGGTAACACCTTCCTCCCCCTAGTGACACAGCCAGACGTCCTTCCGGCTGCAGGGGGGAGGAGGAGGCGCCCCCCTGCAGCCTAGCTGTCCCGCTTAGCTGTCCCTGGCGTGAGGGATGCAGGAGGGGGCAGGGAGGTGACGAAGACCCCCCGCACACATTCCAGGCATCGCGGGGGGCTTCCGTCACCACATTGCGATGCCAGCCGCATATGCTAGTACATATGCGCTGGCATCACGGAGGACAGGCGGCGAAGGGCGGCGATGTATATTAATACATCCCGCCCTTAATTTTGGCTGTGAAACATGCATTAAATTTATCTGAAGTGGATAAGACTCCGATGCAGGGAGTATTTAAAAGACAGCGCAGAGACGCAGTCACTTTTCCCTCGGATGAGGGCATGCAGGATTTACTAGGAAGGGCTTGGAAAATGCCCAATAAAAGACTCCTTATGCCAAAAAGGTTTTTGAGCCTGTACCCCATGCCTGAAGAGCATATAAAGTTGTGAGAAAAGGTCCCTCTGGTAGATGCCCCGGTCGCTAGGCTTTCCAAAGCAACTGTTTTGCCTGTGCAAGGGGGTGCTGCATTTAAGGACCCTGTTGATAAAAATCTAGAGGGTTGTTTGAAGGCGATGTTTCAAGGTGTTGGTTTTACACTTAGATCCATTATTGCTTTGGCATGGGTTTCCAAGGTCATGATAGCGTGGGCAAATAATCTGTGTGTTTCTCTGCACCAGCAGTCAAACAAGGTTCATCCAGGTTTGCTGCTTTTTGTTCCTCCTTTCGACCCTCCTATAGAGGGGGTGCGTCCTCCAGGGGACAGTCCAGCAGAAGAAGATTTGTTGCTGGAAAAGGAAAAACTCCCAAATCCTGTTTTGGTGCCTTTACAAAAAAAGCAGGCTTCCAAAGGTGAGGGGAAACCCTCAGCATAACGGGGCGGAGTCTCCCCAATCTGTAATCAGGGTTGGGGGTCGCCTCTTGCAATACCGGGACTCGTGGGCTTTATCAGGTCAGGATCCTTGGTTCTCAATGTGGTTTCTCAGGGTTACAGGATAAACCTGAAGGGGGTTCCTCCAAAAAGGTTTTTACCTACACCTTTGCCCAGAGAGGCACGCCTAAGAAATGCCCTTTTGGGGACGGCGAAGTTTCTCCTGGAAAAGGGCGTGGTGGTTCCAGTACCACGAGAGAAAAGAAAGAAGGGGTTTTACTCAATTATTTTCTTAGTGACAAAACCAGACAACTCATTCAGACCAATTCTGAATTTGAAGTCCCTGAATCTCCACTTGTGGGTGGCTCATTCCAGAATGGAATTCTTGTGGACAGTTCTTCTAAGCCTGGAGCAGGGGGAATTCCTAGCGTCTATGGATATTCAAGATGCATATTTGCACATTCCTATATGCGAAGACCATCAGTCTTTACTGCATTTCGCAATAGGTGAATTACATCTACAATTTCAGGCTCTTCCCTTTGGGCTTGCTACAGCCCCAAGGGTGTTCACAAAAATTATGGCAGTCATGTCACCGGCTCTCACACTCAGGGGTATAGTAATAATTCCGTATTTGGACGACCTTTTGTTCAATGCGGAGTCTGCAGAGAAACTGCAGAGAAAATCCACGGGTGGATTTTAAATCTACAAAAGTCTCAACTGTGTCCCACTCAGATACTTCAGTTTTTGGGAATCATACTAGATACACATCTTCATAGTGTATTTCTTCCGGAAGTAAAGGCCAGAGATGTTTGTCAACTATTCTGGATAATTCTGAGGTCACCAGGTCCGTCAGTTTGGCATTGCCTAAAATTACTGGGCAAGATGGTGGCGACCTTCGAAACTCTTCATTACGCCAGATTCTATTGACAGCCGTTTCAATGGAACATTTTGGCATGTTGGTCAGGGAATCCCAAGACCATGAAAACAGAGAAAGTGATCTTGACACCAGAAACGCGGACGGCTTTACTTTGGTGGACAGATGTGGACTCCCTTCAATTAAATCGCTCTCTTCGGTCATGGGAGTGGCTGGTGGTCACCACCGACGCCAGTCTCAGGGGCTGGGGAGCAGTGGCTCTGGAGTTGAGGTTGCAGGGCTTGTGGTCCAGGGGAGAATCGTCCTTGCCGATCAATGTACTGGAACTATGTGCAGTCTGGATGACTCTGCTGCAGGCGGAAGGGATTCTGAGGGGATCTCCCATTCGAATTCAATCGGACAATGCCACGGCTGTGGCATATCTGAACCACCAAGGGGGCACTCACAGCAAGATCGCGATGATGGAAGTGTCTCGGATCTTTGAATGGGCAGAGGCCAATGTTCCGGCCTTATCTGCTGTTTTCATTCAGGGAATTCGGAATGTGGAAACGGATTTCCTAAGCAGAGTGGAGCTTCTGGAAGAAGAATGGGCATTACATCCACAAGTGTTCCAGGAGATTATAGCTCTTTGGGGCTTCCAGAAGTGGACTTGATGGCGTCCAGGCACAATTGTCAAGTACCCAGATTCTGTGCGAGGACCAGGGATCCGCTGGCTTGGGCGGTGGATACCATGACAGTGCCCTGGAAGGTCAGGTTGGCATATGTCTTGCCTCCATTTCCCATGATTGCCTGGGTGCTGAAGAGGGTGAGGTCACAAGGAACATGCGTCATCCTGATAGCGCCGGATTGGACAAGGAGATCTTGGTACTCCAGCATTCTGAGGTTATCGACAGCGTTGTGGCGTCTTCCTCTTCGGCCAGACCTGCTCAGACAAGGTCCCTTCTTACATCAGGACCTAGCTCGGCTAAATTTGAGGACCTGGCTCTTGAAACCTCTATCTTAAAGAAGAAGGGGTTTTCAGAAGCCGTTATCCGTACCATGATTAATGCAAGGAAACTGGTTTCTTCTGCAAACTATTATAGGGTTTGGAAAACATACATTAGATGATGTGAATGGCAAAAAGTTCACACATCTTGGTTTAAAGTTTCTAGACTTCTTGAGTTTGTACAGGATGGTTTCTTCTTGGGCCTAAGCCTTGAAAGTTCAATTGTCAGCTTTGTCTATCTTTTTTCAAAAGAAAGTAGCTTTGTTACCGGAGGTACAGACGTTTCTCCAAAGAGTTACGCACTTGAAGCCTCCTTATAAACAACCAGTGGCTCCCTCGGATTTGTCCGTGGTGTTATCAGTCATTCAGAAACCTCCTTTTGAACCATTAAGGTCGGCTGACCTGAAATTTGTTACATGGAAATTGACCTATTTGTTGGCAATCGCCTTTGCAAGGCGTGTTTCTGAGTTGGGGGCCTTATCTTGTAGATCTCCGTTTTTGATATTTCATGATGATAGGGCTGTGCTACGAACAGTTCCTAATTTTTACCTAAGGTTGTTTCTTCGTTTCATTTAAACCAAGAAATTGTTCTTCTGGTGTTCAGGCCTCCGAAGGAGATCAGAAATATGGACAGACTTAAAAATTTAGATGTTGTTCGCGCTTTGCGCATTTATGTGGACATAGTGAAAGAACTCTGTAAAACTGATTTACTATTGGTTTTGTATGATGTACACAAAGGGGATGGCCAGCTTCTAAACAGACCATTGCTCGGTGGTTAAGGTCGGTAATTGCCTTTGCTTATACCAAAGTTGGCAGACCAGTGCCTTCCAGATTGAATGCTCATACCACCAGGTCGGTTGCTGCTTTATGGGCGGTGCATCACGGGGCTATGGCAGAACAAGTATGCAGGGCTGCCACTTGGTCATCTGTTCACACATTCACCAAATTTTATAGGTTTCATTCGGGCGAGCAGTGATGAGAACTGCAGACCTGAGCGTACCCTCCCAAAGGACTGGCTCTTGAACGTCCCATGGTTGAGCTGTGTCTCCAGGATAGATGAAAGAGAAAAGAGGATTTTTGTAAGAACTTACCGTTCAAATCCTTTTCCCTGAATCTATCCTCCCTTATACTCAGGTAATACCGTTTCATGTGTGGTCATGTTATAATGGTTCAGTTAATTGATTGTGCATATTAATATGTTCAGGCATTGTACTGAGTTAATGTATCCTAGTGTGCTCTGGAAGTTGAACTGAGAATGCTGGGATGTAGAAGGGAGGAGCCTGCCTCTCAAAGCTTTAGCATAGGTGCCTAGCTCCTTCGGACTCCTCCTACATCCCATGGTTGAGCTGTGTCACCAGGATGGATTCAGAGAAAAGGATTCGAACAGTAACTTCTTACAAAAATCCCCTTTTCATAATCCCTTGGATGTTGCTCAGTAGCGGCAGCAGTCTGTCTGTCAGGCAATACTGGATTTTGTTTTGCTGGATTGTTCATGTATGCCGGTTTATAAAGTGGAATTGTATATTATCATACAGGGGTCATATAGTGGCAAAGCGCGTGTGTGAATGTGGAGGGACTTGGACTGCACATCCTAACTCTAAACCTAATGGGGCAGATGCATTAACCCTTTGAGTGCCAACTTGTCTGTGAGCGATGTGCAACATATCCCCTAAAAATGCCAGCGTCGCTCACGTTTGTTATATAAATTCAAATAAAAACCGCTGTGTAAAATTAGATTTCCTATATAAGGTAACATTACAGGTCATTGTGATGAATAAAACATGTTTATTTGGCCATTTTCACACCTATTTCGACAAATTTGCTTGGCACTGAAAGGGTTTAAGCTGGTAAAGTGATAAAGTGGAGGTGACAATGCACCAATCAGCTCCTAACTGTAATTTTTCAAACACCACTGATTGGTTGGTGCATTATCACCTTCCACTTTATCACCACACCAGGCTTAATACATCTGCCCCTAATGAGAGGTGTTACCATGCTGAGTCTTGTAGATCAACATAGAAAAATATAGACAATGTAAGTGCACAATCGGGGCTACTATTCATTCTGGCCACTCACACAGCCGCCAGACTCGCACTGCATTACATCTAGCCTTCTATTTACTAAACATCGCTAATTAGAAATAAGTGCCTACCAACTGCGACCAGGTGGCTTAATCTGGTGGGTCCCTAAGGTTCAAGTCCTGAGAACTGGTCCTGGACTGAGGAGTCCTTTGCTCTGTTCTTGAACCTTAGGGACTTACCAGATGAGGTCACTTGGTTGTGGTTGGTTAGCCCATATCGCAAGATTATGCGAAGCACGTCAGACTTACTTTGCTATATTGCAGTGTATTTTAATTATAAGCAGTGTTAGGGCGAGATGTATTAAAATACATTGCCGCCCTTCGCGCCCTCCCCGCCACGATGGCAGCGCATATGTACTAACATATGCGGCTGGCATTGCTGTGCGGTGACGGAGCCCCCCCCCCCCCCCGCGCGATACCTGTACTCTCGTGTGCGGGGGGTCTCCGTCACCTCCCTGCCGCCTGGCTCTCCCCTCACGCCGGGGACAGCTAAGCAGGCTGTCCCCGGCGCCTCCTCCTCCCCCCTGCAGCCGGAAGGACGTCCGGCTGCTTCACTAGGGGGAGGCAGGGCTTACCTTCCGGGGTCCAGGAGGACCCTTCAGGAAGGTAAGCCAGAGGGGGGGTCGGCGAGGCGGCGGGCTTGCGGCGGCGGGCGGCGAAAAGAAACCCATAGGCTTCTATAGGGTATCGCCACCCAAAGGTACCCTTCAATGCGGTATCATTTTTGATACATTGGAAAATGCAGTAAAACCGGGGTTTTACCGCATTTTCCGTTTGATACATCTCACCCAAAGTGATGCACTCTTAGTGATGCGCAGACCCCAACTGCCAACGGCTGCGGTGAGTTGCTCACTTGCCAGGCAGTTCGCAGAGGGGATTGAGGGATGGGGGTGGTGGCGGCGTAGGGCCATGGGAACGCCCAGCATTTTATGGGCGTCCCCATGAAAACGCTGGGCATTCCCATGGGAGCGCTGAAGGGCCAATGCCTGCCGGGGCAGATGGCTGATGCCTGCCCTTTCTTCTGGTATGGTGGCTGCAAATATAAGTCAATTGAGACTGACTTATATTTGCGATGACAGGAGAAATCATTTGATGGTCGGCGGCCATTGAATGATTTCTCCAGCAGCGGCAGAGGATGTCTTCGTTACACATTCCCGTGCATGGATTCGAGGGGAGATGATGGTGGGGCACATTTGTCATTCTTGCTTCTTAGCAAGTCAATAAGAATCGCCCCTTACAGTGTGCACCTGCATATTCTTTATTTCTATGTTACTCTGCAGCGTGTTATGCACCACTTCATACTTTTACTGTTTAACTGTTTTGTTCCGCTGGACTGTGCCAACAGTACTTCTTATACTTGTTTCCTTCAGCGCCATATTTCTGCCAATATGAAAGGATAGCGCTTCACACAAGCTAGCGAAGATACTGGCACTTTGCCAGAGTTTTTGATGTATTCTGCGTGTGTGCCATCTTTGAAATATATTATATATAACATAATTGACTATATTCGCCAAAAGATGGTGCCATCTGAAACTGGTATGATTGAGGATCCCGGTTCCCATGGGGGGTGGGGGTGCACAGTGTGTATATCGTTTCTCTTATTATCCAGTCCATTAATACACCAATTTGAAGGATTGTAATTCTGACCATATTCATGAACCACGCTTTAGCACTTTAATATGGTCTTTAACAACCTCGTTAATCCCAAACATTCTGGCCCGGAAGATGCCAGATATTGTCCCGATAAATTGTGTCCTTAAGCTCTGGACCACCCTCTTCTCTGGGTATGAGGGTAGCTCCTGGTGTGCTGGCCTAGTCTTCCTGGAGTCCATGTGTCTCCTGGACAATATGGTAGACTAAGGGGTAAACTTACTAAGATGTGAGTTCTATTGAAGATCAGATGCTTAATTATTTAGCACCTTCTAGAAGATAATAGATAGAATCTGATTGGTTGATATGGGCAATATCCCATCTTCAATAGAACTCCCATCTTAGTAAATTTACCCCTAGACAAGAGGAAGCTCTACCGGTAACTCGCACACAAAAATATAAAGAGTTCTATAAAAGCTTTATGGGGTCACGTTACTTTAGATACAGGTGACCTGTTTATCTTTCATTCATATATGTGGTCAGAGGGTGATGGTTATGTCCAGAAGACTCCTGAACTGTGGGAAGGGCAGGTGGATGTTATCTGCCACAGAGTGGGTGGGGACATGGTGCCAATTGCCCACATTTCCATCCCCTCAGTAAACACTGGGTTTCAGGCGAGTGATCGTGCAAAAATCTTCATTCATGTCTTCTTTTCCTACTTTATCCTTATATCTCTGGGAGCACGTTATGTTAATATTTGCAAGTATGTGCCAGGTGAGTGTCACAGCTGTAATGCATGGTGGTTTTTCTGTGCTGAGGAAAGCCCCTGCCATGAGACACAGCAGTGGACCCTCACCTGAGTGTGCCTCACCTGTTCGAAGTCAATTATGGTGTCTCAGTCCATCATGACAACTCTCAAACACTCGTGTGGCTGGGTGCCGGATGACTGCCTGACAGCCGGGATTCCGACGGTCAGTACTCCTACATTGGAATCCCGACTTTTTAGATGCCGCGGGGATCCCGACAGACAGGGGCTATTCTCCCTTGTGAGGGATCACGACCCCCATAGAGGGAGAATAGAATCTGTGGTGAGCAAAGCAAGCCACCGAGCTCAGAGTGGCGAGTGCGGCGAGCCCGCAAGGGGCTTTTTTGCGCTCGCCCCCTGTCATGGAATCGGCAGTTGTGATTCAGATGTCGGGATACTGACTGTCAGGATCCTGATTGCCGGACTGCCATAAAATACCCAGTGTGGGTTTACCTTCCTGTGTGCTATTACTGCTGGTACGTTCCTGTGTATTACTATTACTGGTGGCATAGTCCTGGGTATTGCTACTTCTGGTGGCATAGTCCTGGGTATTGCTACTTCTGGTGGCATAGTCCTGGGTATTACTTCTACTGGTGGCATAGTCCTGGGTATTACTATTACTGATGGCATAGTCCAGTGTATTACGATTACTGGTGGCATAGTCCTGGGTATTACTTCTACTGGTGGCATAGTCCTGGGCAGGGGTTAAAGTGAGGGGGAACGGAGTGGAACTCAGTTCCACGACCTCTCATGGTGAGGTGGAACATTTTAACCTCCACAGTAATTCTCACAGAAAAGCATTCTAGTTTGCAGGGGGATGCCAAATACCCTACCACTGGCCCTGTCTCTGCCTAATTGGGGGAGGAGAGGGGGGTAATTACGTGGCATAGAGAACTTAGTTCCCCCTCCTCTGCATGACCACTTTAAGCAATGGTCCTGGCTATTACTACTACTGGTGTTATGTTTATGAGGGTATTGCTACTACTGGTGATATGTTCCTGGGTATTGATACTGTTGGTGGCATGTTACTTGGTACTGCTGGTGGCATAGTCCTTGGCATTGTTACTACTGGAGTTATGTTCCTGAGAGTATTACTACTACTGGTGATATGTTCCTGAGAGTATTACTACTACCGGTGATATGTTCCAGAGAGTATTACTACTACCGGTGATATGTTTCTAAGAGTATTACTACTACCGGTGATATGTTCCTGAGAGTATTACTACTACCGGAGATATGTTCCAGAGAGTATTACTTCTACCGGTGATATGTTCCTGAGAATATTACTACTACCGGTGATACAGTATGTTCCTGAGAGTATTACTACTACCGGTGATATGTTCCTGAGAGTATTACTACTGCCGGTGATATGTTCCTGAGCGTATTACTACTACCGGTAATGTGTTTCTGTGAGTATTACTACTACTGGTTTTATGTTTATGAGAGTATTACTACTACCGGCGATATGTTCCTGAGAGTATTACTACTACCAGTGATTTGTTCCTGAGAGTATTACTACTACCGGTGATAAGTTCCTGAGAGTATTACTACTACCAGTGATATGTTCCTGAGAGTATTACTACTACCGGTGATATGTTCCTGAGAGTATTACTACTACCGGTGATATGTTCCTGAGAGTATTACTACTACTGGTTTTATTTTTATGAGAGTATTACTACTACCGACGATATGTTCCTGAGAGTATTACTAGTACTGGTGTTATGTTCCTGAGAGTATTACTAATACCGGTGTTATGTTTATGAGAGTATTGCTACTACCGGCGATATGTTCCTGAGAGTATTACTACTACGGGTGATATGTTCCTGAGAGTATTACTACTACCGGTGATATGTTCCTGAGAGTATTACTACTACTGGTTTTATGTTCCTGAGAGTATTACTGCTACCGGTGTTATGTTCCTGAGAGTATTACTACTACTGTTGTTATGTTCCTGAAAGTATTACTACTACTGGTGATATGTTCCTGAGAGTATTACCACTACTGGTGTTATTTTCCTGAGAGTATTACTACTACCGGTGTTATGTTTCCGTGGGGTAGATTTATGAAGCAGTGATAAGGGAGGAGAAGTGATACAGTGCCTGGTAATTTATCACCGGCCAATCAGCTCCTATTTAAACCCAGCCTGTAACTTAACAGTCAGGAGCTGATTGGCCAGTGATAAAGTACCATGCACTTTATCACTTCTCCTCACTTATCACTGCTTCATACATCTACCGCTGAGAGTATAACTACTACCGGTGATATGTTCCTGAGAGTATTACTACTATCGGTGATATGTTCCTGAGAGTATTACTACTACTAGTGTTATGTTCCTGAGAGTATTACTACTACCGGTGATATGTTCCTGAGAGTATTACTACTATCGGTCATATGTTCCTTAGAGTATTACTACTACTAGTGTTATGTTCCTGAGAGTATTACTACTACCGGTGATATGTTCCTGAGAGTATTACTACTACTAGTGTTTATGTTTCTGGGTATTACTATTACTGCTCGCATGCTGTTATGTTACCAGGTATTACTGGTTTTATGTTCCTGGGTATTAATATTACTAGCTGTATAGTTCTTAATCTTACTGCTACCGGTGGCATTAATACTACTGGTGAGAGGATATTATGCACTATTACGATAATACTATGTTTTGTTGCATTTTAACAGATAACATTATTTTCCATAGGTACTAAATCATTCAACATGATGTCCCCCACGGGTGACAACTCTGAGCTGTTGGCCGAAATTAAAGCTGGGAAAAATCTAAAGCGAACTCCACAGAGCAAAGGTCTAACAACGGTCTTCTCAGGCAGCGGACCACAGGGCATCAATGTGCAGGTGATATATACTATCCATCATTTTCACAGAAAATGTTTTTGGGCCACCTTATAATGCTGGACACTGAAAATAACACCGTATAATCTGTGGCAGTATGGGGGGGGGGGGTTTGGAGATACAGATGCTTGCCATGTGAAGAACGCAAAAGAACATGCACATGGCTTAGATGCAAGGACCAATTAGTATATTAGTACTGCAATTTAGCCAACAGTGTAAGAAGAACTTACAGAGAACCGGTTAGTTTTGCTACAGTAAAATGTCCTGCTGCTGTAACTATCAGACATTTCAACAGTTCCAGAATCCTACAGCCTATTGCACCTGGTCCGTAGATTCACAGGGGCAGATTTATTAAGCTCGGTGAAGTGATAAAGTGTCTGGTTTTTAACATCGGCCAATCAGCTCCTAACTGTGACGTTTGAAAAATGTAGTTACAAAATGTTTAGTTTGAAAAATGAAAGGTAGGAGCTGATTGGCCGGTGATAAAAACCAGACACTTTATCATTTCACCAAGTTTAATAAATCACCCCACAGTTCCATCATTTAGGTTTATAGATGAACCATCACTGGTCTCTAGGACTGTGGAGGCTGCAGAGGGGGGCTGCAGTACAGTTCAAAATTCAAATAGGAGAGCCACACCCACTTCCATTAAATGGACTCAGGCCCTTATTCAGATCTGATCGCAGTACAAATTTGTTCTCAAAATGGGCAAAACCATGTGCACTGCATGTGGGGCAGATGTAACATGTGCAGAGAGAGTTCAATTTGGATGGGGTGTGTTGAAACTAAAATCTAAATTGCAGTGTAAAAATAATGCAGCTAGGATTTACCCTGCACAGAAACAAAATAACTCACACAAATCTAACTCTCTCTATACATGTTACATCTGCCCCACCTGCAGTGCACATGGTTTAGCCCATTTTGAGAACAAATTTGTACTGCGATCAGATCTGAATAAGGGCCTCACTGGCAGTTGGTGCGGCTCCCCTATTTGAATTTTGAAGTGTGCTGCAGCCCGACCTCTGGAGCTGCCACTGTCTAGGACTCTACTTTGTGAATTTAATCATGATATCAAATAACTTATTAATTACCAAGTTATTCATTGAGGAATATTTTCTTACAGCTGGAACTTTCAGACAGATTGCCCTTTGTTAGCGTGCAAGTGTTATCATTATGATGTCACCTAATCAACATTTTATTAGTAATTTATACCCCTTGCCAGTGATGGCGAAATAAGGACACTGACTGCATATATGCAACTGTCCAGCTAATAGTACCTCATTTATCGGTATGTTATCTCAAGTCCAGCATCGGCTGCAGATAGTGCTGACCATATATTGCACGGGCGGTGTAAACCACATATAAACATACATGTTATTATGTATGTAATATATGTGGTGGTTGGATCCCCTGGGGGTTGGCAGCACTGTATGCATCGGGCAGCAGAAATCAGCATGAGCCATCACTCACTTTTTCTAAGCCCGCCTCCGGACTCCCATTGGCTAGTTTCAGAGGAGGCTTAAGAGTGTGTGATGACGTCTGTTGAGAGGCACCACTACTATGGGGCGACAAGATTATGTGGCTGTGCACATCATGGAGTTACGGTACCCTGGCAGACATCAGTGAAGTGTTGTAGTTCCCTATGGTTCTCCTCCACTTGGTGGCTATTGCTACTACTTGAATATTAAATTATGTTGCCGTGATAAAGCTGCTGATAAATCTCCAACTTTTTCATTGCTTTCTTTCTTTGTAGTCAGAGGTTCCGTCTCCGACAACACCTCCCCCACTGTCACCTGCTACATCTCCAACATCCCCCACAAACACAGCAATCCTTCCCAGTAAAGGGGCAATAAAGTCTCCCGAGCCTCTCATGAATGGAAATTCCACTCCGCCAGCCCTGGTGCAGAACAACCAGCTGGATATCGAGTCTCTGATCCCTACACATGACGAGCAGGGAAGGGCGATTCCAGAGTGGAAACGCCAGGTCATGGTCAGGAAGCTGCAGCTCAAAATCCAGGAAGAGGAAGAGAAGAAACGCACGGTAAGACCACGTGGCCATATGGTCTGGGAATGCTGTGACACTGAGTTTGGCTTTCGTTGCTGTGACTTTGGCTTTGAAGCCTGTCTGTGTGAGCTTGCTACTTCTATCTCTGTTACATTCTACCCTGGTATACAGATGAAATCTTATATTACAGCATGCTAGTCTGTAGCACCACACAGATCCAGGGATAATTTAAAGGGCACTGTACTAGTTATAGAAGTAAGGTTTATGTGTCTGGCAAGGGGTATATTCAGGAACAGAAAGTGCATCATTGGGCTCCATAGCTACATTTGACTAGGCACCCATCAAAGCCACTCTAGACTCTTCTGATCATTCATGGTCTGCTGCAGACACTTATTGTATCTTTACCAGCTCTGTGAAGGCCTCTGTGAGACCAGAGCAGGAGCCTTGTATTGAGGAGGTAAAAATCTGGTACCAGGACCTCAAGTCCCAATGATGTTCCTCTACTTGCTGTAGTGCATGGAATCTTAGTTTCTGGCTAGGACTTCCCTCTTATTCCCTGAAGTCAGGAGCCATCAAGAGCTAAAAGCGTTGGAAGACTGAAATTCAGTAGCACTATTGGAAAGACTCAAGGATAAATTGACTTATATGGGAGTTCTATTGAAGATGAAATGTTGCCCATAGCAACCAACCAGATTATACTTATTCATTTAGCCTTCTAGAAGATAATAGATAGTTCTAATCCCATTTTCTATATAGAAGGGAAAATCCTAATTAAGAGGGTCTATTTCATAGAAGTCAATACCATGGATGTCAGAGAAGAGCCCTCCTTTTCTGATTTAGTGTTTCCCAGCCGCAGTCCTCGGGTCCCGGACGGCTCCCCGACAGTCGGGATTCCGACAGTCATTCCTCCGACGTCGGAATCCCAACTGCTCCCTCGTGGGGGTCCACGACCCCCATAGAGGGAGAATAAAATAGGTGGCGAGCGCAGCTCGCCACCGTGCCCGCAGCGTGGCGATCGCAGCGAGCCCGCAAGGGGCTTCATTGCGCTCCCCATGCTGTGCAGTCAGGATTCCGACTAATGACTGTCGGAATCCCGACTGTCGGGCTACTATACCACACCCCAGTCCTCGGGGACCCCTAACAGTGCATGTTTTCCAGATCTCTTCAGTATCACCAGTGAAGCAATTACAACCGCCTGTGGATCTTTTACAATGTCAGTCAGCAAGGACTACACCTGTGCGCCAACTAGCAGATGTGTCAGACATGCACTGTGTCGGGGCCCCTGAGTAGTGGAGTTGGCACTGGTCTAATTTATCATGGGAAGTGGTTATACTGTGGACGGACTTTATCTATTTCTGTAAATAATGCATTTGTCAGAAACAAACCAGTATATTTATATTTAGTGATCTGTAGCTGTTTTAGTTGTTAGCAATAAATCCATAATCGCCATAATGGTGATCACTGCAATACTGCTTGTGGTATTTAAAAGCGAATGTCAATCAAGGGTTTTTCCGTGTCCAACATCTATTGCTTTTGTAGATAACAGATGTTACAGAAACACTGTGGGGAGGTAAATGCAAATCACTCATGTAGACAAATGTATATTTGCATTTACTGTAGTTACACAAATCTTCCTTTACATCGGTCACATGTTATTACTTATCAATAGGCCTTTTCCATATACTGTAGGCTGGGCAGGTGTCAATGCCCCTCCCTACAAAGGATCAATACAGTTTAGCAGGGGCGGATCCAGTATAAAATGACAGGTGGGGCACCATGATAAAAAAGGGTTTGTGTGGGGGAGGGGTGGTGTTAGTGGTGCCAGTGTACATGCTAAGAGAGCGTCAGGAGAGGGTGGGAATGGAATTAAAAATAGGCCCTGGCATTTAAAGTACGCAGGCCCACCATGGCGACAAAAGTGAAGGATGTGGTTGTGCACGCGCCAAAGGCGCGCTCCGGAAAAGGGTGTGTGGCCACTCAACAGGGCCATATACAACTTCTACACATTATGCTACAAAATACTAGACCCCATTATACTTGCCCCTTACACATGATACCAAATGGAATGAGTCAAAATTGACATAATGCCACATGGATTGAGCCAAAATTCAAATAATGCCACATGGATTGTGTCAAAATTCACATAATGCTACATGGATTGAGCCAAAATTTACATAATAACACACACGGATTGAGCCAAAATTCACATAATGCCAAATGGATTGTGTCAAAATTCACATAATGCCACACGGATTGAGCCAAAATTCACATAATGCCACATGGATTGAGCCAAAATTCACATAATGCCACACGGATTGAGCCAAAATTCACATAATGACACACGGATTGGGAAAAAATTCACATAATGCCACAAGGATTGAGCCAAAATTCTCATAATGCCACATGGATTGAGCCAAAATCCACATAATGCCACACAGATTGAGACAAAATTCACATAATGCCACATGGATTGAGCCAGAATTCACATAATGCCACACGGATTGAGCCAGAATTCACATAATGCCACACAGATTAAGCCAAAATTCACAATACACTTCATAAACAGGGACATTGTCCACCAAAGGCGCGCATTAAACATTTACACCATAATGTCCATTACACATCAAGTTACACGCCATTATGTCCATTATGTGTTATGCCAAACACCATAATGCCTATTAAAAATTATGCTACATAAGTGCTGCTTCTCTACATGCTCATTACCAAGGGTTCCATGCTCATTGCCAGAGGTTCCATGCTCGTTGCCATGTGGGATTACATGCTCATTGCCAAGGGGGAATACATGCTCGTGGTAAATGGGGGACAGCCGCCGCCAGGCAGAAGTGATAGCCACTGACAGTGGCAGAGCCTGGCTGTATTCAGAGCACTGCAGGTCCCGGCTATTTGAAATAATACCCCTTTCACACCAGAAAATGCATTCCCAGGTTGGCCCCTTTTACACCAGCCTAGTCCCTGCATTTTCTGGTGTGAGGGGTAGAGAAAACCACCCCTCCCCCCTTTAACCAGTTATATAATTTAACCGGCTATATCTTCGGAACCAACTGACCCATTTACATGAGACAAGTATTATATTGAAGAACTTTTGAGTGGGCTTTGAATGATTTTGGTCCAGTGAAACTGGAACGTTTGGTTCCAGAGTAATCTGCCCTCAAAAACATGAACAGCCATGAAATTACATTTAAAAAATAAAAAAATAGGTTTACACGCAATATCTCTGGAACCGATTGACCGATTTGGACCAGCCTGGTATCATATTGAAGGCCCAGCGATTTGGAATGAAATCAACCACAAGCTTCTGTGATGCCAGGGCCGGAACTGGCAGCCATCGGAACAGGGTGGGGGTCGGAATTGACGGGTCCCATATTATCCTATGGGGAAAAAACGTTACAGGTTTGCCAGGCGATATTTCCGGTTCCCGGGGGGCTAGAGACACGGGGCCGGGGTCGTTGGAAAGCCCTGGTCCTCAGCTACAAAATAAATGACAGGGGGGGCACGTGCCCGGGTGCCCCCCCCTGAATCCGCCACTGCAGTTTAGTCGGCTTCATGTAGTCATATAGGCTGGGCAGGTGTCACTGCCCCGCCCTCCACAGGGGAAGGGTATCAATACCTTTTAGCCACCTTCATGTGGTCAGATAGGCTAGGTATGTGTCAGTGCCCCATCCTCCACAGGGGAAGGGATCAATACCGTTTAGTCGGCTTCATGTAGTCCTATAGGCTGGGTAGGTGTCAGCGCCCCTCCCTCCACAGGGGAAGGGATTAATACCATTTAGTTGCCTTCATGCAGTCATATAGGCTGGGCAGGTGTCACTGCCCCTCCTTCCATGGGGAAAGGGACCAATACCGTTTAGCCTGTTCATGTAGTCATATTTGCTGGATAGGTGTCACTGCCCTGCCCTCCACAGGGGTAAGGCTCAATACACATTATTTTATGAAACATAGGCAGAAATTCAGTTCTGACTGTACACTCTTACAATAGTATCCTGTGTATAACTGAGATTTCCTTACACGCTTTACAGTTACTACTATTATCAAGTATGGATTTTGACTCCTGCAGAACTGATTAGCTGAAAAATATATAGCTGGATCTCACATATGTGGCAGGATGTAATGCCACCCAAGTTAGTCGGCCGAGGGGGATGCCGGCTGAACGCGGATGTTTTTTTTTTTTTTTAAGGGGTAATCCCTTACAAGGCAAAACCATGCCTTATAAATTATTGCCCCGAGTTCAGCCGTCATACCGCATGGCTGCTGATCTTGGGCGTCATTACATCACACCACTAATATCTGACATCTTGCATATTAATAAAAATAACAGAATTTCTGCTATGTCAAATTTTGCCTTTATTTACATACTAAATACTCCATGGGGTAAATTTACGGTACTTATGTAGTATCTGGGCTGCCGATTTCTAAATCGGGTACATCGCATCGCATCGCATGCGACCATCGGATGCGATGCGATGCGATGACCCGATTTTTCCATAGGAATCAATGTTAAAATGGACTGAGTCCATTTTAACATGGAATTCAATGGGAAAAAGGGGTCCTTTTCATACCCCTACTATCCAAGTGGGCATGGAGTTGGATATAAACCTGTGGCGAGCGTAGCGAGCCACCGAGCCCGAAGCGTGGCGAGCGTAGCGAGCCCCGCGAGAGGACACAGAATACCGTCCCCTCGCGGGGCTCGCTTCGCTCGCCACGCTTCGGGCTCGGTGGCTCGCTACGCTCGCCACAGGTTTATATCCAACTCCATGCCCACTTGGATAGTAGGGGTATGAAAAGGACCCCTTTTTCCCATTGAATTCCATGTTAAAATGGACTCAGTCCATTTTAACATTGATTCCTATGGAAAAATCGGGTCATCGCATCCGATGGTCGCATGCGATGCGATGCGATATCGCATCGCATCGCATCTGATTGTATGCCTTAACTTAAGGCATACAATCAAAAAATCGGCAGCACAGATACTACATAAGTACCAAATTTACTAAGATAGAAGTTTTATTGAAGATGGGATGCTGTCCATAGCAACCAATCAGATTCTATTATGTTCTTGAAAGTGCTAAATAAATAAGCAGTAGAATCTGGTTGGTTGCTATGGGCAACATCCCATCATCTATAGAACTCCCATCTTCGTAAATGTACCCCGATGAAAGCGGTAACACTGCTCATTCCTCCAATACACAGTATAGTATAGATATCTTGCTTCACAAGGGGCCTGTTTCAGGTCCCGGCACATAGGAAGCAAAATACCGATGGCCAGTATAGGTCCTGTGACATCATTAGAAGACAAGTGATTGAGAGTCTGTAGCCATGCGAGGGCAGGGAGAGGTGGCGACAGCAGCCGTTTCAGAAAACAGACGCATTTGGTTTGTGGAAGCACCAAGACCAGGGTCTCTGTGTTACGATCAAGATATCCAGGTCTTTTGTGCAACCTCATGGGTCACTCAGCCGACCTATGCTTTTCATAGTGAAATGGTGCTAGAAACGCCAAATTAATAAAGCGGACAGTCTGTTGGCTCTAACAATTCCGTTCCTCATGTGCACGTACCCCTATTAACCACCATTATATAATTACGGAAGATATACCTTTGCAAAATGCAACACTGTATGTACAGTAATAAGGAAGCAGAAGGTTTTAGAATATTGTTTTAACCACATTGATCGCAGTAATACATATAATGGGGGGTAAATATTAAGTACATTTTGCATGGTGTTGGTGTGAAGTTTTTTTTTCTCTCCTCTCATGATACATTTAAACTGCAGTATCTAGTAGAGTAATATAGATGGAGTTTCGGGGGTATGGTGATGACGCACAGCCATTGATGTTATCGGGTTACCAGGCCAACTGATTCATTTGGTTGTACAAATTATAGGTACTACGTGTGTATACTCTATACTGCAAGTTTAAACGTTGTACATGGTCATTTAGTGGTGTAATGAGTGTTCTGTCCTATACCATCTTCATCACTAGTCATCCTCATGCTGAATCATTACTGCTAACATAAAGTAATAGCATGCTTGATTAAATGGGTTTGTGAACTGTATGTTCCACCAATGATAATGTGTTCTGTGCTTCCATCTGCTGGGATTTGTATCCAGTTTTTAAGCGAGAACTTACACCTTGCCTAGCGTTATCACGGTTTGCCATTACACCACTAAAAACATGTAGACTTTGAAAAGAGTGCAACAAAAGGACTATTTGGCGTTTGTATCCTGAGGGATACTTTCCCTCCTTTTTTTCTATTCTGTTTTTCCACTAGTGTGAGGCCGGTAGTTACTACCACCCAGAAGGCTGGAGATATTCTCATGCTCACAATGCTATTTTGGGACCTTTCGGGGAACTCATGACCGAAGATGATATCAATCGTATTGAGAAACAAATTGAGAACCTTCAAGTAATGCATAAGGTCCAGAAAGTGGAAAATGAGCTGGAACAGCTGGAACATGAGCTTCAACAACTCCTGCCAGTATCTGCTGCCTTAACCCAAGAGCACTTCACTGTTAATCCCAAACAAATGCAAGGTAGAGCTGATGACCTCCCTGCTTGGTGTTCCAAAATATCCACACTCTTAAAGAGCATGGCCATCCTCCTAGCAACACTTGGCGGTAAAGAAGTTGACCTTGCTGACTTGGTGACCAGAGATGTTCCTGAGCAGTCACAAAATGCACCAAAAGATGGTGGCACAAACATTGGTAGATCTCAGTCCTTTAGCTCCACCAGAGAGGAAGTGGAAAAGGAAATCAAACAGTGTGGAGTGTCAGTCAAAAATTTAAAAGCTAATTATGAATTGTACACACAGCCTCAAAGTGCGTACGATGCATCGGGCAGAATATATAAAAGGAAGAGATCCTTACCAGTAGGAACAATGGCTTACAGCTATGGAAGGGAACCCATCTTGGAAGAAGACTACATAACAAGCAATGAGCAGTTTAATGTTCTTAATGATGCTACATCCAGAACCCATGAGGATTCAACGATCATGCTATCCCATTCACAGCTAGCATACCACAACGAAGATGTCTTCCCAACAGAGATAGATGCTAGTAACCAAGGCAACATTATGGATGAGTTAGGAGAACCACTGTTCAGCCCAGACCACATGACCAGAAGTCTACCTGTGCAGACAGAACTCAGCTGTGTGCAAGACTACATCGACATGAGAAAAGAGAGAATTGTCTATCTTTTCCTTGAACACTGGAAGAAATGGACATTCACAGAGTCTGATAAAAGCAATAATTCTAAAAAGAAATCCATTGGTGGATCCATCAGCAGTGATTTGGACATTGATAAGACAAAAGGCGACCATGATGAAAATAACATAAAAATGACAAGAGGGCCAAGTGATGATGATCGACTTTTATACTTTATGAAGCAGAGGCAAGTTGTCGGAAAGTTGATCAGCCACTGGAGAAGCATAATCTGCCAAGTCCCTACCAGGCAAATACGCCGCTTGAGTAGAGCAAACATGCTTTATTGGCCTGAGCACTTCTTACCACATGTGAATGGTTTACCTGTGGAATATTCAAGCCTAACACTGGACCTCTTTATGTTGGGTTACTTTCAATTATTAGAAATGTCCATGTCTCGGGAAGAGAGAAAATTCAGACACATTTTGTGCTACGAAATGTTTGACCGTCTTGGCAGCCACAGCTGGGAGCTCATTCGAGTATTTCATAAGGTCGTCATGGAAGAGATTGAATCCGGAAAGAGGGATTGGACCGACGGATTTGAAGACTTAAAGCAACGCTTTTTTGGGGACTGTATAGAGGGAGACATAGAGGGTGCAAGAGTAACAGAGCAACTAGAGGAGACTGTAACTCAAACCATACCCAAGGAAGAACCCAAGGTTACCATGGACACCAACGAAAAAGAGAACATAGTGACTTCCAAGGAACTGACTCCTCTTCCTAAAAGTAGGAAGGACTCTATCCAGCTAGTATCAGAACTGGGGGAATTTACTAACGATGACATATGTCGGTATATTGATCGCAGCTTTTCATTTTGGAAAGAGAAGGAAGCGGAGATGTTTGATATATGAAGGCCGCTAAGAAAACTTGCTTCAGTACATAAATTGCTGATGGTAAATTCATGTTTACCATTACACATGGCAGCAGAAGACTGCTGCCTCAAGTGTACAACTTGAAATTCCTTAGAGAGCGAGTGAATTGACACAAAGGCAGGTGCAGATTTGTTTTGTGGTAGAAAATGATGGATCAGTCAAGACATTTAAACCCATTTCATAGGGTTAGAGGGTTTGTTTATATGTAATTTTAGTGTGACAATAATCGTTTCATCCAGTCAAGGAGCCCATGGTACAAAATAATAATAGCGTCTCATTTGGAATCGCAATGGAAATATCTGACCATATAACAAATAAGATTTTAGTCGTAAGCATTTAAGTTCTAAGAACATTTCATAATTATCAATTATAGTGAGTTTTTTTCAGCTCTTAAATTAACTTGAAATTTGTTTGAGGTCAAATAAAATACAATATACTGGATTAGGTGAAATAAGGCTCCATACCAAAAATATATAAATATTTATCAGATTCACCGTCAACCTATGACCCCTCCGCTTTTGTGCCGCACCTCTCATTCTGAAACTCCCTAGGAATATTTGTTTAGTCTGCATTATGTAAAGTCCTTAATTAATAAAAAATTATATCAAACCCCCCCCCCCCCCTCTATTCTCTGCTGAAAGCTATACTTATACAGATCCGGTTATAGTATGTTCTGTGACCATGCACCACCTAAGTAGATTATCTTGCACAAGCTCTGCATTAATTATGTGTTTCTAAAGATACGGGCTCCAGACTTGAAAGCGGTATTACCACCGATGACCTCTACAGTGGTGTCACCACTTCTCTTACTGCTATTAATTCTTATTTCTATGCAAGCTACTGTGGCATTCAATGAGCCATACCCATTGCTTTGTTATAATGTCTGCCTACTTTTAATTCAACTTAATGTAATTATGTTAATGAGAAGTATAGATTCTTTGGGTAGTCCACTGGTGTTTTCTCCACTCTCTAGTGCTGCTGGTACTATAGAGCTTTACATAGTGGTTGATGTATCAAGCAGTGAAAAGAGAGTTCAAGTTGCCCATAGTCATCTTTGATGTACAATTACTCAAGCAGGTTCTAGAAAATGATCGGAAACAGCTCCATGGTAGCAGCAGCACTGGAGAGTGGAGATGACACCAGTGGACTACCCTACACTTGGACCATCCCTGTAGTTGGAACTCTACCCTTTACCATAATTACTTGTAATGCTATTGGAGGCATTACTAGCACTGTAGGAAACAACATTCTTTATCATCATACACCGCTAGGAGAGGAGGTGAGACCAACATGAGTGATGATCTAAGTAGGTTGATACATCAACCTAATATACTGTAAATGAAACATGGACTCCGCACTTCACTTACTACTAATACCAGTCTATACTTATGCCAATATGACATTCCTTGCAATTAGATTTCACTCTGATGAGACCATGTCAATGTCATTAAAGCAGCAATTCTACATAGTATTTTGTCTTTAAATAGCATGTTAAATTCTTTCAAGTTATCATTTTAGCCATATTTTTGTCCCATAATATTTCTGGAGTGGGACCAGAATGGATGACACACTATCCACCTACCCACCCACCCACCCGTATATCATACAGTAGCAGAGGAAGGGTGGGGAAGAAGTGGGAGGTTTTTTTTTAAAGAGTTGTGTTCCAAAATTTTTGTGCCCACCACATCAAGTGCCATGTAACTGTGGTTTCCATGGCAGTCACTCAACACTGTGAGGAATTGTAAATTATTATGTGCAGCCTGAAGAAATAAAACAAGCAATGGTAACGATAAAGAAGAATTTCTGCAAATAAAAAATAATAATAATGAAAAAAACAAATGTAAACTATTTTTATGGGTTGCTGCTTTAAAAAAAAAACTAGATAAGCTCTATCTGAAGTTTTGGCAGCATCTTCTCAGTAAATGGCAATCTTACATAGTGCTGTTTTTGAGGTATCCCACAATCCTTTCTTCTCAGAAACACTGAATGAGTTCCCCACTACTTAGATCAGGCTCACTGGTCTGTAGTCACAGCCTCTTCCATTAATACATAACCAGCATTGAATTCAGCTGTTTTAGTATTCTTAGATGATTAGTGATGATTCCAACCTAGTCCCAAAGACCTGTCTGTTCCCTGTTTGAGAGCAGAGGAGCATTCCCTCCGCGAATGGTCTTATATTATCTTCTTACCATCTATATTCTGCCGCTTAGCAATGTTATTTTCCGTCTCCTGTAAATAATTAACACACATATTTTAAATACAATTTGCAGCTACTGATTTATGTGAGTTTTTTTCATCAAAATTAGCAGTTAGTTGTGTGATAATATTAATTAGATGTCAGCTTCTTCTAATTGTGTTCTACATAAGGGCTTAGAAACAGATATTTGTGTGTACTGTATCAATGCAAAAGTTGTATAATATGTTTGTGGCAAAAATGGATGGATGGCTTAATCTTGTTATATTTTCTTGGGATGATGATGGGTGGGGGTGGGGGGTTTGACTTGTTACAAGACTTCTATGTGTGCCACTCTTTGCATTTTTTGAGTCTTCCATGAATGTTCACCTTGTTTTAGAAGGGGAATTCTAATTACCTTCTTCAGTCTCTATTATAAAGGAAATAAAAGCTACACAAAATAAAAACATTCCCCCCAAATTGTTTTGGAACTGATGAGGAAGCACAAGCCAGGCGCTTCCTCTGAGGTAACCGCCAGGATAGTTTGTCTGCAATCTGTGCGTGGTGACTCAGCAGCAGTGGCGTAACTACTGTAAGGCAGCCCCAGCAGCCGCTTGAGGGAGCAAGCAGCAGCAGGGTCTGTGTGGGCGCCGGCACCCGCTCGACGCACTGACATGCTGCTGCCTGCCGCTTCCCACTGAGCACTGGACGCGAGTCAGCTGCAGCGCGGGTGGGGCCATGGCAGAGATGACAAATTCCCCCACTGATTCAATTGACTGTACACAGGGCTGGCTATTGGCTACTGTACAGGGGGCCTGGGATGCGTCTAAACCAAGGGAAACAGCAGTGTCTGCTGGTCTCTCTTCCTCTCTCCTGCTTCAGCTTCTCCGTTATGCGTGTGACGTGATGACGTCACACGCTGGGGAAACATGCTGGAGAGGAGCCTGGGAGGGGTGTTGGGGCGCCACACACTTTTTGGCAGGGGGGGAGCTACTAGTTATGCTACTGCTCAGTAGATTGGTCCGGCACCCATTGAACGCACTGCATTGGCCGCCTTGTAACCTGTGCATATTATATCGTTTACCAGTGATTTCTTCAGAGAGAAGGGGTGCTGAGCCTACCTTGCAATCATCCAACCACCTTATACAGATTTACAGCCATTAAGTTCAGTGGTGTCACTGGGGTATTGGTCATCCAGGGGCAGGCATACTAAGAGAAAGCTAAAGGACCAACCAAATAAGTCCCCAACTGCCATTGTTGGCAGTTAGGGGCTGATTGGCTGGTACTTTATGTCTTTCCACTAAGGGGGACTAAGTACATCTGCCCCCAAGTGCGGTAAATGGACTGCACATGCCTGATAGGGGGCGTGGCCTCACAGCACACCCTTTACTGGGGGTGGGGCCCACACTTTCAGAGATACTGGACTGCCCTCAGAGGCTCCCCGACACTGCCATCTCCCCAGTAACCGGGAGCTGCACTTTGTAATTATCATGCATTGCCCACACCCTGCTTCTATCATTTCACCACTTCGGGTGGTATACCCAGGGCTATTTTTGTGCAGGCTCCAGCAGGAACTGTGGCCCTTATTCTAGTTCACTCTTTCTGACAAAATATTTCTTAGATGGACAAAACCATGTGCACTGCAGGTGAGGCAGGTGTTACTTGTGCAGAGATAATTAGATTTGGGTGGGGTTTTACACCTGCCTCACCTGCAGTGCAAATGGTTTTGTCCATCTAAGAAATATTTTGTCAGAAAGAGTGAACTAGAATAAGGGCCACAGTTCCAGTGAACTAGAATAAGGGCCACAGTTCCTGCTAGAGCCTGCACAAAAATAGCCCTGGGTATACCCCATTAGTGACACCACTAATTATATTTAAATAATAATTGTACTTCAATAAGAGTGACCTGTGGATATTTAGCCATTTTCACGACCATCCTGACCCTCAAGAAAACATTGAAATCTTTGACTGAAAAATGTAGTTATATATTTCACTAATGAAAATAGATCATCTGTGAAGGAAATATGATAAGGCGAATTACTAAGATATACAGTAATATTAGCTGGTTGTGATTGGGTTAAAAATGCCGTTCTTCGGGCTGTCACTAATCGCCTCATAGTCAGGTTCTGCATGTAGATTGGTTCTTAGGTGATGTTTTACCATATACATCAGTACTTACATGACCTATTACTGCTATCAAAGAGCCAACAGTTTGTGAAAGCCTTAATGTGTGTGTCATTATTTATTTGCTTCCTTTGTGGTGTTCCTTCTGCGCTGACTGTGTGTTGTTGTTATCCTTCAGACGCTGATCTGTGTGCAGTATGAACTATGTTAGATGCTTCATTAAATAAACCTAAAATCAGATGTGTTCTCTTTTTTTCTATTTTATTCCAAGAGCTAGAAAACTAATCACTACTATAATGTCTGGAAATTCACATATTAAATCCAGGCTGGTGTATTTGTACAGCATAAATTAAATATTAAGATACGGTAACCACACCTCAAAGGTGCTTGAACTAAACACAGAGGTGGAACTATCATTGGTGCATCGGGGCCCCTGAGGACTGGGGCCCACTGCTGCCCCTGTCACCATCTGTTTTTCCTTGTCACACTCTGCCTCCCCCTGCCTCTCTCGGTCACCCTCTGCCTCTCCCTGTCACACTCTGCCTCCCCCTGTCGCCTTCTTCCTCTCCCTGTCAAACCACTGCTGTGTTGCATATTGTGAACTTGGGTTGGGGGTGGAGGCCCAAATTATATTTTTGCACCTGGACCCACAACCCACAAGTTCTGCCGCTGACTGAACAGGTTTGGCTGTTCGGAGGTCTGACGGTACAGTCTATAGCAGGGGTTCTCAAACTATTTTGCTCTGGGACCCCTTCAGACAATAAAAATAATGATGGGACCCCATCAGACAATAAAAATTTATTACGGGACCCCAGCAAGTTACTGCAGAAGGTCATCATATCACATGTGTAGTCAGCAGACAGCACATACATGGCAGCATTGTGGAGGCACAAAATGATGGGAGGGGTCTAACATAACAGACTCCTTGAATCACTGACTGTGATTAAAAAAGTCATCAACCTGATGGTCAGAAAATGGATTTGTGACCCCACAATGAGAAGGTCGGGACCCACTTTGGGGTCAGGACCCACAGTTTGAGAACCACTGGTCTATAGCAATGGTTCACATGGCACCCCAACAGTCCAAGTTTTAGGGATATCTCTACTTGTGCACAGACGGTATTATTAAAGATACTAGATACCTATGTGGAAGCATGGATATCCTTAAGACCTGGACTGTTGGGGTGCATTGAGGACCACATTTTGGGACCACTGGCATATAGGTTGGAGTACCCAGTGAATATTGGCAATAAGCTATGTAGGGCGTCAATTTTCCTACATTACCTACATATTTTGGCATGAAGCCCACCTGTACCTGCGCTGCTGGGGTCCTCTGAGTTTGCCAGTGGAGCTTATGGAGTGTAACATGTAAAGTGGTGCAAAGGAAAATTGTGGTCTTGCCCAAAGCAGCCATTTCGGTACTTATGTATTATCTGGGCTCCCATGTTAAATGCACCCCATTTTTTCATACCCCTACTATCCAACTACGCATGGAGTTGATTTTATATAGTGTGGCGAGCCACCGTGCCCGAAGCGTGGCGAGCGGACACGGTCTCATAAGAAAAACGGGAGCCCAGATATTACATAAGTACCGCCAAGTTTCTGTAGTGCAGTTAACAAAATGAAGGCAAAGAAAACTACCAGACTTCATGGCGTCCCAACTGTATCTAATTGTAGATTGTGTTTTGTGTCTCTGTTAGCATGTGTATTAGAGGGGCCAATGTTTTTGGGGCAAAATAGTTAAAATTTCTGTAAATGTTTAGATGTATAAATTTAATAATGCAATGTTACGGTGCCAGTAAACCGACTTCCACAAGTAAGAACCATTCAGAACCCTGTATATAGGGGTCATTCTGTGTTGGCTTGCTAAGCAGCAGTAGTTTGGCGTGCGAATGGTCCCTGCCCACCTCCTCCACTCTCCCCCCAACCCCCCATTGCGAGCACCACAGAGACTATGCATGCGCAGAGCTTCAAAGTCGGTTCCCCTGTGCAAACACACGGGAGACCGATCAGACTAGAATCAGGGCCATAATTCCTTCCTGAGCTGCACTATAAAGTGTAGCCAATTACATAAACCCCCTGGTTCATATGAGTACACTGTAATAAACAACGGGTTTGTGCATTTCACCACGATTTAGAGTGACGTTCATCAGGGGACTCTTATAATTAGGGGTGGCTCCAGAAGAGGGGCTGCAACACAGTTCAAAATTCAAATAGGGAAGCTACACCCACTGTACTGACTGACATTCCAAACTGACTCACTAGCAGTGGGCGTGGCTCCCCTATTTGAATTTTGAACTGTGCTGCAGCCCCACCTCTGGAGTCTCCCCTGCTTATAATAATTGTCAGGCATCAGCCAATTACATTACCAAGAAGTGTACCCTAGACTTTACCAGGGGACCGCTGGAGACTGAGGTGTTCCCAAATAAGTAAGCAGTGCGATGGCTTCTTACACAGGAATACAAACAGCTATTTGGGAACATGGTCGCTAGCGATATCGCTAGGTTTGATGTGCAGCACAAGTGACCGCTGGAGCATCAGTCACCCTACACACTGAGCAATGTAGGCAATTTGTAGTTGGGAAACAAAATATTGGAAGGATATCCATATTTAAGCACAGGTGACCTTATTGATAGGTCGATCGTCCCTAGGTTGACACCATATGGTCAACATTCCCAGCGGTCCAGCGGGAGATGTGAATTTTAAACAGCAGCACCGTGCACATCTCCAGGACACAGCGGGGAGGGGGTGCGCCGATAGAGGCTGCCGCTGCGATGGCTCATGAGGGGGAGGGGACATGCCCTGGGTCTGCCTCTCGCCATCCCGACCCCAATGTACTGCAGGAGGGGGCGACAGCTACAGGATCGCAATGGGAAGAAAAAGGAAATTATGATGTGCAATACAGGTTTGTCCTTGAAGACAGCATTTTCATATCCACTTAAACCCTTTTTTTAAAATGTATTTGACACTGAGCCGTGCCAACTCTTTATTATGGTGTCACACACACACACATTACTGCCCCTGGCAATCTACATGCTGTATATTATTCTCCCAGTTACTCTAGTTTGTTTTCTATAAAACAAGATATTTATATTTTTAATTGGTTTCTGTTGCTGTGGACATGGCCTGGCAGGTTTAAGTAACTCGCTGGCAATCAATGTACCCAGAGCGACTTCTGCTGATGTCCTTACTCATCATTATGATGATACCATACAACATTGACGCTCTTCTATGTAGAGGCAGAGACATGTCATGTTTATTCATTGGACATTTGGTTGTGGACAAGTCTGTGCAGGGGGGGGGGGGGGGCGCGAAACATGCCCTTGCTCCCGGCGCCATGGCACCTAGCTACACCACTGGCTCCGAGGCACCCCAGGGAGCCTAGGCGCACAGTTTGGGAACCACTAATCTAGTGTGTGTGTGTGTTTGGGGGGGGGGGGGGGGGGGATTTGGGGATTAGAATAGTTGCCCATGCTTTGCACTTCTCCGCCCATTATGTCACTGCATTGGTATACAGCTGCTTTTAGGGCAAGAGACATGCAAGGAACTGACTTTGGGACAAGGGGGGAAATCAGTAAAATGTCTATCTTTCCTATACAATCACATGTCCTGAAATCCCTTTCACTGCTAGGAAAGTAGGGGTCAATTTACTAAAGCTTTTAAAAATGAAAAGAGGTCATGTTGCCCATAGCAACCAATCAGATTCTGTCTAATATTTCTGTTTTGCACTCTTGAAAATGATAGACAAAATTGGATTGATTTCTGTGGGCAACATCATCTTTTTTCAGTTTTAGATGCTTTATTAAATTACCAGGGGGTCACGTTATATGAAAGGCAGGTAGGACGGGACTTGTGACTATGCCTGCACTGCAGAAGGGAGGGTGAACGGAAACTGATCCAGCACAGAGAGGATATGAGAGGGGTAACACTGAGAGAGCGTCACAGAGAACAACCTGAAGGAGAATAGATATATTAGTACTCTCTCTATCTCCAGATAAACGTTCCCTTGTTTGTTTCTAAGTACATTACATAGTACTTCTCGTAATATTCTGATCAAATAATGAGCATTCAAAAAGTTCCTGCTACTATCAATGATGGCAACGCAAAACGTCCAAAAACATTTATCGGCAAGGTCCAACCCCAACCTTCACAGTCGCATCCAACATGTCATCATTGCCTTCCATTATTCCACCATGCAAACAGCAACTATACAAAAATTAAAATGATTAATTGGGATTGTGGAATCTATCATTGATTTGCATTTTAAGTATAAATTATATAATACGCAATACACTTGGACCCACAAACATTGTTCCTGGTGTAAGAGACAGACTGCAAAGTTGTGAAAATCGGTCCGGTCATTGCAGGATGGATCAAACAGCGGTGGAGAGATTGAGGGCCCGACTGGCTATGATTCTCTGTGGCAGAGCTATAAATACAGCCTAGTTAAATGTTTTAAAAAATGATCATGGATATTGCTAAAATAATATTCTGAAGCAACGTAGTGAAGAAAACATGGTCTAATGTGTCAGTCATTGGAGATTTTTACATATTAACCATTTGAGTGCCAACAGCGAGCTAAAAATGTCAGCGTCTCTCACATTTGTTATATAAATTCAAATACAGGTAATAAAAAAAATGTGTAAAAAAATGAATAAAAGACATTTCCTATATAAGATGACATTACAGGTCATTATGATGAACAGAAATGTTTGCTTGGCAATTTTCACACCTATTTTGGCAAATTCACTTGGCACTCAAAGGGTTGAATTCCTTATTTTTTTATGGTCCAAGGCCATATCTACAGTTGTCTGGGCCCCTAACATTCTGCATAACATATAGCCCAGTCCTTAGGAGAAGGTAACACTTTTCTTTTGCATATGATGAAGGGGGTGAGTCCTAGCTACACAGGGGCAGATGTATTTATTTTGTTATTTATTAACAGTTTCTTATATAGCGCAGCATATTCCTTTTGCACTTTACAATAGGAGACAGTGATAAAACAAACTGAGTTTTTACAGACAGTCGAAGGTATGAGGGCCCTGCTCGCAAGCTTACAATCTATAGTATGTATTAAGCCTGGTGAAGTGATAAAGTGGAAGGTGACAATGCAGCAGCTAATCAGATCCTAACAAATTTTTCAAAACCAACGTGTAACTTGACACTTTGGGGTAGATTTATTAAGCCTGGTGAAGTGATAAAGGGACAGATTTATTAAGCTCGGTGAAGTGATAAAGTATCTCTTTTTTTGTCACATTCCAATCAGCTCCTACCTGTCATTTTTCAAACCAAGCATATAACTTCACAGGTAGGAGCTTGGCCGGTGATAAAAATCAGACACTTTATCACTTCACTGAGCTTAATAAAACTGCCCCTTTATCACTTCACCAGGCTTAATAAAACTGCCAATTCCCAAGGAGCCCCAACAGCTCATGTTACCCTGCCATCCTCATTTGAAACCATCATCTTAAGTTATATCCTCACAAAAGAAGAATCCGTCACCTGGGTATGATCACCACTATCCGGATAGCCGGAGTTGTTGGTGTTTCTTGGTCTGAAAATAAGAACCTTTGTGGATGGTGACTAAAATATTACAATTCACGTTATTTGTTCTCAAAAGCCAATGGAATTAGGCGTGCAAAGGTCCACGAGCCTGAGTAAATGTATTAGAATAATAACCTGCTGTTTGCACACATTACGTTATTTCTATATACAGTGATGAGTCACTGTCATTGTGTTATGTATTTAGTAAATGTTTCCTTTTGCATAGGAACAGGAGGAGGCGGCGCGTTTGTCTAGCATGCCGGCATGGCGGAGGGAGATTCTCAGGAAGAAGATGGAGGAAGAGAAGTAAGAATTAGTTGTACTATGAATTGGTTCTTATAAAAAAAAAAAAAATTGAATATGTTTTATAAGAAATTTAACTTGTCTTCCTTTTTTTGTTTCCTTTGCAACCGTACGTGTGACAGAGAACAGAAACGGTGAGTGAGCCCTTATACACTGAAAGTCGGAGTGTAATATTGTTGCATAAATAAGTAGGCTGTATTAATTTTACTTAAAGGAGAACTCTTCCTAGAGACACTTTGACAGAAGTATCAGGACTCTATCTGGGGACATCTAGTGGTCATTGCACATATTACAGGCCTCTGTGACCGTAGGGAAACACTCCTAAACTCTCCTGCTAGTTAAGTTAAGATGCCCATACACTTGTCTGATTTGGGCCGATTTTGCCAGATCCAGACGGATCCGGCCGAGAAATCGGTCGGACCCTACAGATTGAACCTGCTGCAGGTTAAATCGTCGTATCGGACCCATCAGTTGCACATCGCAGGTGCTTTTTAGCACTCACGATGTGTTGGTCTGATCCGTAGGTGTATGCAGCAACAGGGTCCGGGCAGCGGTGGCTGGGAAGCAGTGTACAGGCAGCTGGGTCCGTACGGTGGATGGGAACTAAGTAGCACTATTTGCTGGGCGGCGGGGAAGGAAATGCTGCTGAATTTGAAAACCATTTTGAAAAGACTGTCCAGACGCTGATTGGCTAAGATATTCAGCCAATCAGTGTCCGGCCAATCCTTTAAAAATGTTTAAAAAATTCAGCAGCGCTTCCCACCCCGCCGCCCAGTAAATAGCAGTACTTAGTTACCAGCCGCACCACAGACCCCGCTGACTGACTGCCCAGTGCTACTGGCTGCCCTGCGCCACACAGCAAAATTTTATGCAGATTAGATATTGATGCACGCTCCCGCGTAGTGTATATTGAATAGAAAAGTAGACTTTCCAGGCAAGACTACATAGTACAAATCTAATGTAAAAAAATGTAAATCTGAAAGCAGTAGAGAAATCCAATAGTAATCGAATAGTCCAAATTGAATCGAAAACCAGGTCTCGCCATGTGTACACACCATTAGGGGTAAATTTACCAAGTTGGGAGTTCTATTGCAGATGGGATGTTGCTATGGGCAACAAATCAAATTATATCTATTAACTTTTGAAAGGTGCTAGATGTTATATACATTTTTCAAAAAAGTTGAAAACCGCTAGCTGTTTCTTACTGCTAAATAAATGCTCTAATCAAATTTGGTGTTCATAAAAATGTGTATAAATATATATATTTGGACCATTTTAACTATTTAAAAAGTTGCCAAAATTGCTAACTCCCACTTGCAAGCCTAAACACACATTTCACACTCATAAAGCACCCCAATATACCTGCCTTATACCCCAATAATTTCACATTTTTTGTTCAACTAGTAAATTACATGTCATTATTGGCTGATTTTAAAAATAATTAAAAACTTCACAGTGACTAATTAGTCGTTAAGGGGGGTGTCACAGGGTTCTGAACAAAATTTCAACATTTGTACCTTTTAAAATAGGGCTTTTCTTCTAGCCTTCTAATTGCTCAAAGGTGGTTAAATGACATTTGCCCCGGGTAATCGTGGCTTATTGAATTCCCCGCTTAGGAGAAATAATATTTAAAGTAGAAAACCCCTTAACAGTCTTTAATTACGCCTAAGATTTGATACAAATTTGAGACTAGTAGCTGTTATAGATTATACAGTATTATACAGAAGGTGGATTTCAACAAAACAGATCTGACTTTAAAATAGGTCGGATCTGTTTTGTCAGAAACGGCCGTGGATTGTCAAATGCACAGCCGTTTTTGCCCCCCCCCCCCCCTTTATTGTTATCTTTTTTTCCCCAGAAATTACATTTTTTAGATGTTTTTCTGTATTTTGTCTTCCAGGAAAGAGCAAGAAAAGTTAAAGAAAGAAGAGGCGGAGCGAGAGAAGGAGCAGTCGGAAAAGCTAAGAACGCTCGGCTATGATGAGACAAAGTTAGCGCCTTGGCAGAGGCAAATTATCCTAAAGAAAGGGGACATAGCAAAACATTAATTGCAACCGATTTTGTGTCCGTCACCTTTCATTGTCAAGTCAACGTTTATGTTGTCATCTTTTCAACATGCAGAGGTCTTGGAAACATTTCATCTTATCTAGAAGTCACCGTCATCCCACCGGTGGATCCGGAATCCTGTGTGGACTGCGGGAACCCAGATTACTACATTTATACAGAAATATTTCTGCATAATTCAAATTGTTTTTGTTTAGACCGTGCCCCAATTTAGGGGTAACAAAAGAATTTATGTAGAGTTGTTCATAGAGGTTATGTAATGTAGTCAATTCTTTTATTCTATTGTTTTCTGAAATTAGATGCTTCTGCTATTGTCCTTATTGTCCTACACCTAAAAAACAGGGTTCTTTGTATTAAAGAGCAGCTTGTTACATGCACGTGTATTTGCAGATGATTTGAGGATAGTTAACGAAGTTGGACAATCCTTTCTCATCTGCAGAATCCCCCCTGTACCCCAGCCCCCCAAATACACAGACATACTAGGTATTTGCCTGGGGCCATCGCTGTTCATGGGGCTATTTAATATTTCTAGGAATTCACTCATGCACAGCGCCTGCCAAGTGCCTCCAGGTTGGGTGACTAGGTTCTAGGCTTCCTTTCCCTTGAACCCCATAGAGGTGTGTAGGGAAGAAAGCTTAGATTGTCCACCATAATAGAAGGTACTACGCAGCTGGACATCGTGTGTACACACCCATACTTATAACTTTTCTTTTTTTCTGCTATGTGAACTTTACTAAGAACCTATTTTTCCCCCATAAAAAAAATCTGAGGAAGAGGCAGTGGGTGTAGGAGGCATTAGTATGTACAGAATGTAATCTTGGGTTGTGCCGGAAGCCTCATCAGCAGTAGTCTGAGCACTTACAGAATTGCATCTGCCCTTGTGATGATAAGCCGGAGTTTCCTGCGACCACCACTAGATAAATAAAATCTGCTGGTAAGGAAACTCTTTCTAGTGAGGTGGCCACATGGTAAGTCTAAACATATACAGTATACTCACAGTATTGCAACGGAATCTTTTGGCCCTACCCGTTATTAGTATAGTACCATTCTTCATTTCACTAGTAAGCAGAGATCCCAGTTGGACCAGTATGCACATAAATCACTTACCTAACTGATGCAATTGATTGGTTCTATGGATTAACTCCGCCTTCTGTGTAAGCAACCCGCTCTGTGATTGGCAGTGTAGATAACAGAATGTGCACATTTAATCACAAGAAAAAGTTGTAATACTGTCTGTTCTATACATGATGGCCAGTTTTACCCTTGGAAAAGCATACTGTTGTAATAAGAGATAACGAGGGGAAATTTACTAAGATGGGAGTTGTATTTCACATTGGATGTTGCTATGGGCAACCAATCAGAATCTTTATCTTATTTATTTAGCACCCTCTAAGAGATATTAGACAGGATCTGATTGGTTTTACATAGCAACATCCCATGTGAAATACAACTCCCATCTTAGTAAATCTCTTCCATAATGGCCGCCCAGTCCTAACGCCAGTGGCACGGTTTGGCTATTAGAGAAATAAAGTACATGCGATAGCTACAAGAAAACATGGCTTTCACAGGTGTTGGTTCCAGGAGAGAAATGGCGCTAATTCTGGGGATTTATTTCGTAGTTTTTTTATTTATTGCCGGCGAAGTTCTCTAGTGCTACAGCAGTACATCTATCTAGTGATGTTTTCACCAGCTCTGCTTTACATTACCATGCATCTTATTACACACTAGGAAGGGTTTACATCAGCAATGTCCTCTTTATAGGAATTTTTAAATATTGTATATAAAATATAATAGATATATGTTTACTGTTAGAGGATGTCTCACGTGTCGGGTGTAATTTCTTTTTTTAAATATTTTGCATAGAAGATATGGTAAAATAAATATATATATATATATATATATATATATATATATATATATATATATATATATATATATACTTGGTATATAAAATAATACACAGATGCCATACTCCTTGTCACTGCCATGTTGCATGTTTGTCCTGTTTTCTTCTAGCAATGTTTGGGATCTATAATAAATAAATATATATATCTATATAGATATATATATTTATCTATATATGTCTATATATTTCACACACAGATACATATATAAAGATCTATATTGTATAAATACTAAGAAAATAAATCTATAGTATGTTTTCAAAAATATAATGCATCGTGTGTTTGTGTATAACTGAGTGGATGGGTCTTGTGTTCACCAATGTGATTTGCATTACAACACGTTAAATGCGGTGTCTGCTTTGTGTAAAACATTTTTTTTAAACAATCATATGAAACAGCCTATTCCTATGGAGGAGACGTACTATAAAGTGGGAGGGTTCTTGTTTCCTATGGTTTTAATGGAATTCCACTCAGCACCTTGCAAATCAATGTACTCGCTGTGCAAATGGATGTATACGGCTACACATACATTTGCAGCTGAGAGAATATGTCCAAAGCCCATTGTAACAGTGTCACCATCTACTGATTATTACACTGGGCATCGCAGGCTCAGAGTAGCCAGATACTTACTCGACGGTACAATGGGAAAAAACATATCCAGCGTGGAGCTAACGTCACACACCCTCCCCTAAAACAGTCAGACACGCCCAACATTTTCCAGACGCTCCCAGATTTTTTCATGAGCACTCATGCGTTTTTCTTAGCGCTCCCACTAAACCTCCGGTTACCACCCCCAGACGCCTGCTTCCTGTCAATCACCTTGGAAACCAGTGATCAGAAAAAGTAGCGGGCCTTCATTGCGCAGTTTATCGATAATTGACCGCTTTGTGAATTAGCAGCTGTGCGATCAGCTCCAATTTACCCCTATGGCTCAACTTTTACACAGACCAGGAGTAGGTGTTGCCAAAAGCAACCAATCAAATTGTAGCTGTGGTTTTCTAGAATATAGTAAATACATGATAGTTAGAATATAATTGGTTGCTACAGAGAACACACTCACTTGTACTCTTTGGAAGGTTTAACAAATCACTTCATAAGGTAATATATTAGATGCATGGACACGGTTAAATTTACTAAAGTGTGATTCTTTTTTTTTTAGAAGTGAGAGAGTGTTGCTCATAGCAACAAATCAGATTCTACTTCTCATTTATCTAGCACCTTCTGCTTCGGCCCTCCAGCTGTTGTTGAACTACACATCCCAGAATGCCCTGCTACAGTTTTAGCATGGCCAAATAGCAAAACTGTAGCAGGGCATGCTGGGATGTGCAGTTGAACAACAGCTTGATGGCCGAAGGTTTCGCATACCTGGCATAGAGGATAATAGCAGAATCTTATAGGTTGCTATGGGCAACAACTCACTTCTAAAAATCCACACTAAAGTAAATTTACCCCTTGGATCCAGCAGCATAATGGCTACCAGTGGTTAATGTTAAATAATTAGGCAGTGGCCGTAGGTTATCCTAGCAGTCCAGGTTTCTCTTTATTGCATATGGTCTGCATACGTTTATGCAGTTACGAATGAGTTTGCGATGGCTCCACTGAGCGCCTATTGTTATTTCTAAACGGGAACTTTGTGTGCTAAGATTTGCCGTTCCAAACTCAATTGCAAACAATGAATTACTCGGCGCTGCTATAGACGTGGTGAGAAGGAGGCCGCTGATGACATCAGCAGCCCTCCCTCCCAATGGCTGGGGAATGCCTGCGTTTTCTGGGGAACTCCCAGAAAATGCCTGCTGTCAATCACACAGTGGGCCAGATGCACTAAGCTTCAAAAGTTATGAAATAGAGAGTGATAAACAACCAACCAATCAGGTCCTGCCTGACATTTTTCTAACACAGACTAATCTTCGGGGTTAGCCCGCTGCGGCATACCACCAAAGTGGTTAATAAAATCCTGTCAGTCAATCTGTCAAATCATGGCTTTTACACACCAAATAACTGGCATTTCATGCTTTATTATAAATACTCCCCCCCCCCCCCCCCCCCCCCCCCCCCCCTATTGTAGCCAATATTTAATGGTTGCATAGATTTGCCTTAAAACATTCACACATTCTGGAGAAAATGAAATACTTAATAGTGATAGTTTATTACAGTATTTTAGCTGGGGATTAAGGACAATAATACTGAGATGTGTAGGTTTATTTTCTCATAATCTAGCAATACCTACTTTTATTGCCAATTAATTAAAATAGAAAATAATTTTCCAGTCGTTTCAAATGAGAAACAGTTCCCAAGTACAAAAATGGCAAGTGGATTCTGCCCTGGATGTTTATTCTGCACAGGGGAACAGAGCGTCCCTGTCTACCCCATCTGTGTCACCCCTGCCTATCAGTCCCTTCCCCTTTACAATGTATCTGGGATTTACTGCAGATCCCTTGTTGCGCTATGTATATAAATAAAGGACAAAAATAATAAATTATGTAACATTCAGAACAATTAATATTTGTCCTTTGACCCTGCTGTCAATGTGTCTGGCAGGGCATTCCATATCTGTACTGCAGTTACCGAATGGAATCCTCTACATGAACACATACAATATAATTCACTGGTTCTGTGATATTGTCACATGTCACCATAGACAACCAATTGTTACTTTTCCCTGTCTCTTGGCTAATTCTACTCTATTACTGAGCCCTTAGAACAAAATGATCATTGCTGTAAGCCAACTCTATGACCTACAATGTTTGCGTCATAAAGTTTCTAAAGTAAACATATATATACTGTATATCTATCTTTTTTTTTCTTTTAAAGACCAATCCGGTCCAATATTCTGTTAGTGATCCACCCTCGTTCTAGCTATTCTCTGTCCATACTTTGCCACTGAGATTAAAAAAAATCTATTAGAGCAATGTGGTGCTAAAGTCCATACGGTCCTATTGTACATCAGAAGAACCGCTCTAGAACGAAGAATAATTTTCTATCTTTGCTTTAAGTTCTTCTGCACACCTAGATAGATTCATCCGCTCCAGGGCTCTGTATATGGATTCCACAGTAGCCATTTTCAGCTGACACCATCTTCTGAGCATCTCATACTGCTGGTCTCGGAAGTTGCAAATCTCCACTTCCACCATCTCGATCTCCTTGTCGGGGAGCTCCAGCGTCCTCATGAACTCCTTCCACCGTCGGATTGGGACGCAGTCAATGATGTCATACAATGTGCAACCTTTCTGGAGAACTGAAGTCACATGACCTGCCCGAAATTCAAAGCATTGTCATGTCAGTGTTTATCCGCACCGCTGCAGTCACTACTTATACCACTGAATATTTCATGGGGCCTTTGAATTGAATTCTATTGTGGCTGGAAGGTGAGCAGATAATGATAAAAATATGGGTGTTAATATTTTATGATGTACAGGGCTGATGGAGTGGCTTTCTACATGTTACAAACCACGTGTGGCATTGTCCATTGGCTCTGAATGTAAAATGTAATCTGATCATTATTATACTTCCAGTGTAATGTGTCCACAGGTTATAAATACTGCAAGATAGTTAAAGGGATAGTGTGCAGATAATAATACTATGTAACATGCAAATGTTGTTTTCTTATTTTTTTTTGTATGTAGAGACCTATGTTTGTTGGCTTGTGGCATTTATGTGGTGATTTTAGGTGCAACTTAATGTCCTCAATAACAACGTATTTTTCAAAAACGAAAAATACATCGGTATCTCGACATTCACATGGGAAACCGCAGTAATGCCCCACTATAATCAGAGACTCTCTTTCACTAAGCGGTAGGTCATGTATCTAGGTAGAACAAGCAAAGGTGGATAAAAGGCAACTGGAGTCGCTGAAATAACGGTGTAATATACACATAAATTCATTGAATATTTATTCTATACAAAAACGTACATTTACACTAAAATCATGGTGTACACATTTAAAAACAAGTGTTAATATTTTTGGGTAGGGAGCATGGCTCCTTGGGAAGAAGAAAGGGTTTTGCGGGGTACACATCATGGTAATTGAAGGGTGGTATGGGGTACTCAATACACAGTCAATGGTACAATCAAGCCCCTTTGTAGATGGTTTAGGGTTGGAAATGGCCTATGGTCTGTGGCCAAATAGGGACAAAGTTCAGGAATAAAACCCATGATATACTGCTCCTGAGGAAGATGTGAGCCTACATACCGAAACGCGTTGAGCGACAGAACAGTTGTTCTGGACCAGCTCCTTCATCACCAAGGCCGTTCTCTTGCAGTCTCCGTCTACCACCCCAAAAACCAGGTTTTTTGCTAATTCACGGACTACACCACATGTCTTCAACCTGTGGCTCTCCAGATGTTGTAGAACTACATGTCCCAGCATGCCCTGACAGTTTTGGCATGCTCTCATAGGAAAAAATGTGGCAATGCATGTTGGAACATGTAGTTTCACAACATCTGGAGGGCCACAGGTTGAAGACCCATGGACTACACAAAGACAGACTCGACCTACACATTGGGTAATTACTAACCCTTACTGCGTATTATAACTACCTGTCCCAGAATGCCCTGTCACAGGTTTTGCATTCCTTAATAGCAAAACCTGCAGCGGGCATGCTGGGACTTATAGTTTCACAATAGCTGGTTGGCCATGTCTGGTGTACAGTAGCAAAAGACCAGCATCTCTGTCATTTCCTGTAGGTGGCGTTCCTTGTTTTTACCTGACATGGTGCCCAGCAGAATCGGTTTTGCAGCAGCGGTCTTTTGGATCTTGAGTAAAACTCCGGACTCTGTGCTCATGTTTGTTGCGGGATATTCCATTTCTCCATGCTGAAAATAAAAAAATAAAAGAAACCCAAATTAAATCCTAAATATGACAGAATTTATGAAGATCTGGTATATTTCATGGATCTTTTCCCTGCTCGCTATAATCAGTGACACTGGTCTTTTCTCAAATGAATATTTTTTTTCTGATAGTTTAAAAAAAAAACACTGGTCACTTGGATTGGTGGTAGTGTTTATACTACGGCGGTAATGACACTCGCATAGGGGTGCCGGATGACGCCCGATAGTAGGGGTCCCGACGGTCAGTTATACCGACGTCGGTTGTAGGTGGCAATTTGCATGCCAAGAAGTAGAAGATTTTGGGGTTATTGGCTTAGACACGGTCGACTATCTTTAGGTGTCTAACTAGACTTGTTTGACTAAGCGTGGTCGACCATAACATGGTCGATGAAGACATTGTAGATCCATTGACCGGATATGCTATAAAGGTGGGGTTTGGGTTAGGCTGCAGGTAGGGAGGGTTAAGGTAGAGGGAGAGAGGGTAACTCTACTTAGCCAGCCCCTTGTCTGGATTATATTTATTGGAAATGCCGCTGTCTAATGACTGCTGGCAACCGGTCCACCGGTCACGTATATAGATCGTTTCGATTTGTTGCCCATGCAATTTGCATGCGATGCGATGGTACTAGTTCATTTTCACTGCACCCCTGCCCGTGGATCGTATTGCATCACACGCAAATCGCATGCGATGCAATTTGGCACACCCCCACTATCCACGTCACCCCGAAGCGTGGCGAGTATAGCGTTACCCGCAAGGGGACGCGGAATGCGTCCTCCCGACCTTTTCGTACCTCCACTATCCACGTCGGCGTGGAGTTGAATTTATAAAGTGTGGTGAGCACAGAAAACGAAAACGAGCCCAAAGCGTGGCGAGCGGACACAGATTAATTGACCTGTATTCTGCATCTCCTCGCAGGGCTCGCCATGCTTTGGGCTCGTTTTCCGCAGCCCCTTGTGGGCTCGCTTTCCATGGCCCTCGTGGGGCTCGCTGCGCTCACCAAGCTTCGGGCTCGATGGCTCGCCACACTTTATAAAATCAACTCCATGCCGACGTGGATAGTGGGGGTATGAAAAGGTCAGGAGGATGCATTCTGGGTCCCCA